>NC_141071.1:30430130-30610130 GCF_041138505.1 Cibotium barometz
TGGAGGGCGACGGAAAGCCACTGCCGGACGGAAATGGCACGAATAGAATCGTGGGGAAGGATGCAACCCTTGCTCTGATAGCACTGTTAGGGTAGGGTTGCACATAAACATAGACACAAAGAGAAACATAGTAGCAAGCACACTCAAGAGAGGGAGATGGTGATTGATGCTCACACTAAAAAGATGGGATACAATGTGTGGAGCAAGAGAGTTGACTCCACAATATCAAAATACAAGTAAATGTGGTGTCAAAGGACACCTAATATCCAAGGGGGGAAACCCAAAGGGAGGAAAGTGCCCTTGGTTAGCCCATGTTCACATGTGGCACTACTCATAGCATATGTGCCAATAAATTGAAATACTCCAATAATATACGTCAACCCATTCGGAACGCCTGTAAAATGATTAAGCACTAATCACTCCATAAACAAAGATCTAAGTATAAAAGCCAATCCCTAGATCCCATAACCCCCAGATTAGGTAGCCTAACCCTACAGTTATATAAGGTACATGACATACTTTCCCTCCTAAAACAGGGTATCTATGCTTCAAACTAGCCCCACTTCATCTGCCCCATCTCTCCACTTAATCTTGTATTCATGAATCAACTTATTTCTAAGCTCCCCTCCTAGACCTACTACCAATACCAACCAACATGTCCACAGTCCCCTAAGAGAATAATGTAAATCAACCCCAATCTCAGTGATTCACCTCACCAATCCTACTCAAAGCATCAACAATCCGATATGACTCCCTTTCTTGTATTTAATTTCCATATAAAAAATCTTGCATTTAGTCCACCTTGCATTCCTTCCCCTTAACTCAGGTTGGTCACACACATATTTTATCAATTCATGGTCAATGAAAACTATGAATTTGGAGTAATATGGATAGTGCCTCCATCTCTTCAAAGCATGTATCACACCATAAAGTCTGTTTCCTGTGAGTAGGTACCGCACCTATGCTTCATTAAGCTTCTTGCTCTCAAAAGCAACAGGTTTACTCTCCTAGAACAAAGCTGCCTCTATCGCATAAACATTGGCATCAAAATGGTTTGTCAAGATCTGGTAAGGCTTAGCCATGTGAATCCTTCACCTTCATCTTGAGGCTTTGAAAAGCTTCATCAAGCTTTTCATTCGCTGCCATTTATTTTCTCTCTCGTTGGAGACCATCCAAACAAGAACACTGGAATCCATGTGCAGGAACTTTCTGTGGTCTAGAGATTCAGCTTCTAGGAGAATCCCTAAGGTTAAATGGGACATCTCTACTTCCCCCAAAGAAGTTGGGGGACTGGGTATCCCCAAGCTCTCTGAACCTGCTGATAAGATGACCGAAAAAATGTGAGAAACTTCATCCCAAAGTTGTCAAACAATGCTCGCCAAAAATGGGACATGAATTTCGGATCCCTATACGATGTGATTGTCCATGACAAACCACCAATGGGGTGTTGACAGTTGAGCACCTTCTCTAACCCATCAAAGGATTGGAGCATCCTCCTTACCAGAGCTTCAAAAGTTTCAAGGTTGAATATTATCCCTCCTAGAAAAATCTTTGCTCTCCTCTATCCTTTTCCATACAATCCCTCTCATTCCTACAGGTAGCCCCTTGGTTAAAACTATTTGGAAGGCATGGTTTTCTCTTAAACCTCTTACTGTATGGAGAGGCTTTGCTCCTAGAAAGGCAACAATTGTTTCAATGACTCACTCTGGTTCTCAGCTATTTGGAAGGATGATATTCCCTTGAATCAATTAACACATACTTATCTGATCAACATGAATGGTGTGACCACTTGGAGCACCCTGTGAAACAGCACTAATCAGTGCTGGAGAGAGTAGGATGAGTTGCAGGCTATGTATAAACTTAACAGATTTGATAGAGACCTTATTCAAAACAAAATGGCTAAGTAGTAAGTGGGGAGGCATCTTTCTCTCTAGGGGACTTCAGAGTGACTAATCAAAAGCTGCTGCTGCCTATACCAGTGCCCCTCCAATGATGGACTCCACTTCAAACTTAATGCTAGATCGAAGTAGCTGATGGACCCTAAGCGATGGAGACTCAGGTTTTCCCAACTTTGGACCAAAAGCATTCCTGAGAAGAAGAGCTGCCTCCACAGGCTAATTCTGCATCATGCTATATGGACTGGACATAAGAGGCTAGAGCCCTTCAGTATGGGATACTTGATGGCAAATGCAAGAGACGTCACAAAGAGATTTAAACCATCCAACATCTGTTCATTTCTTGCCCAGCCAAGAAAGAGGTCCGGGACTTTGTATGCTGTCTTAGTGCAACGGGAGAAATTCATAGGATGATGTCTTACACGTGGAATGTTATTAGAGCTGAGGCAATCTAGGCTATTTGGAAATCAAGGAACCGTGTTGTTTTTCAAGGTTTTCCCATTAATCGTTATTCCTGATTTGCCAAGAATAATCAGAAGCAATGCAGGCCCTTGAAGAACTCAACACTTGCACTGATGGATTCACCATTGGGCAGCAGGTTCATGAAGATGTAGCCACTAGACTTCACAAGCTGCAGGACCAGACATACTACATTCACTCTAGAGAGATGGATCTCCTGCACCACATCAATGTGTTGACCATGGTACAGCAATGTTTGGCAAAGAACGAGGACAGAGTCTAGCTGGCTTGTGTGATGCTATTGCCTTCTATATGCTGGTTTACTGTTCTGTCAGCCCAGTTTCCTTTTTTGATCATACTAGTCACTACATTCTCAGTTCATCATGACCTGGTTCAGTAATCATCCTTTTGATGAAACTGTTCTGATTTTATGAGCTCTAGCTCTTTTATTGTTAATCGGTTAATATAATGTTTCACTTTAAAAAGAGATGTATATTCCTTCTTGCTTAGATAATCTTCTGCATAAAACTGAGGGTATAATTTCTCGTGCTCTATGGTGCAAATGGGTGCCATCTGGGCATGATGAAGACATATATGGATAAATAAAAGTGTAGAAAATAAACTCCAAAAAAAAAAAAAAAAACGTGTAGGGAAAAAAAAAGGGGGGAAGCAGAGAGGGTTACCAGGGGAGGCCTGTGACGTTGTGCAGAGAATCTAGGCAGGCAACCATTAGATCTACTGGTGAGTGAATGTCGATGGAGCCGTCCCCAAGCTCTTGAAACGAAGTGGTGTTGTTGGTGTTGTCTTCTTCTTTCCAAGCAGGAAAAGTTCCCCCCTCTGCTTCATCGCCTTTGGAGAGGAGTGGAGATGCGGAGAAAGGGTTCCGGGCGGACAAGTGTGAAGGGAAGATCAGTGGCAGCGAGTGAGTGCTCTGAAAATGTGAGAACAGAAGCTCGCCTTGCGTAGGGGTGTAGCCCCTCGCAACAAGCAGGTACCGGACAGGTCGACGGAGGCTCGTGCACAGAGCCCGACACGCCATGCAGTGCAAGCAAAACACTGCATGCGAGTAGTTAAGCGTGATTGCTTTAATCTGTCTGATTTAAGCTATGATTGCTTTAATCATGTCTGATTTGTAATTAATATTTCATATACATAACTTATAAGAGTACCACAGGAAATTTTTCTATGTAATCTGAAATAGGGCACCAAAATGTTGTTTTGAAATTTGCATTTCCAAGAATAAGAGTGTGCTTTTTTTTAATGTAATCTCTTAGTTTTTCAAGAATAAGAGTGTGCTTTTTTTTAATGTAATCTCTTAGTTTTTCAAGAATAAGAGTGTGTTTTTTTTGTTTGCATACATTCACCCATGTCCTTTCTCACAATTTTCTATAAATTTTTGCTAGTAAGCAAAATTGCTTTCTAAACAATTTCATGCCTACTCAACTTATAAGACGGCCTCGGCCCCAACTTGACAACTCGTGTTCTTTGTTAATAAGTCTTTCTAAACGGTTCATGCACGTTCAACTTCTTAGACGACCTTGGCTTTACCCTTATTATGGGTCTCTACGAGATTTAGCATGTCTCTCTCTCAAGTAATACCCTTAATCTTCTCTAGTTGCATGCCATCTTTATGTTGATAAATCATGGCTATCTTGTGCTTGTATTTTATGCCCATTTCCTTGGAAGCTTGTGGCATCAATTGATGTGTGTTGTTACATTGGTCTTCCACCTTTTTTGCTTCATGTAGTGTTGACTATAGATGTGGAGGAATACATAAGATAAATCTAAGATAGTCTTCATTGTGGATGTAGAGGTGGCTTCATTAAATACATATGATACCTCTAAGATAGTCTTCATTGTGGATGTAGAGGTGGCTTCATTAAATACATATGATACCTCTAAGATAATCTTCCATGAGTATATGCTTATGTTTATATTGTATGACCATTTTCTTGGAAGCTTGTAGCATCAGCTGATGTATAATGTTACATTGTTCTTCCACCTTCGTTCGGTGTTGATTTTTGCAGATGTGAAGGTGTCTTCCATGAATACATACCTCTAAGATAATCTTCCATGTGAAGGTGTCTTCCATGAATACCTCTAAGATAATCTTCCATTGTTCTTCCACCTTTTTTGCTTCATCCGGTGTTGATTTTTGCAGATGTGAAGGTGTCTTCATTGAATACATACCTCTAAGATAATCTTCCATGTTTCAAACTGATATATGTTGGTCTTCCACCTTTTTTGCTTCATCTCCAGTGTTGGCTATATATGTGGAGGTGGCTTCATTGAATACATATAACACCTCTATGATAATCTTCCATATTTCCAACTATGTTCTCTAGGCTCTTCTCCTAAAGATTAGATGGTCTCGCAGTTTGTGATCCTTAAGGCATAGTCATTGGCAAACTTTGGATACGGGTGACCACTTTATTAGTATTCATGACATCTTCTTTCACATTCTTTGTGTGTTCCCTTATTTCTTCCTCTAGCTTGTTCTCACTAAGGTTGTGGTTCATAGAAACTTTTGGCTTTGCATCATGTCTTCTATTGTCTCTGTGAGCATGCCTGTGTGAGTAGAGCTCTGTTAATTAGTAACTTCTCCAAAGCTTGTGTTGCCCTCTTGGCCTCCACAAGGGTTTCACCCAAAATCTTCATAGCTTCCTTTTCACTAAGTAATAAGCTAGTTGTGGCAAGCCAAAGCTGTTAAAGCTTGTGGATCCAAGGTCCCATGGAGATGGTGATGATAAGAAAGACTTCATCTTATACAATGTGATTAGTGCTAATATAAGCTAGGGAGGATGATACCTAAACACAAACACGATAAATACCCTAAACTAATTAAGCTTTAGACTCAAGCACAATTAGGTTACAAGATTAAAACTTGTACTCATAAAGAAACTTGAGAGCTTGCTTGATTCCATTGATTGAAAATGACCCCTTTTATATGAGGGAGGTACAACAAAAGCTTTGATAGCTTATGTGGGATAACTTTGACTAAGTGACTTGGCACTCTAGCATCACGCATTTCAACAAAAGCATGACATAGTACCTTTGTGAGAATCTAAGGATTCTAAATCTTTGTTTGGTGCATCTTGCGAGCTATGTGAATTTCATTAAAGTAGTAATTAGCCTAGTTTACCAATTTTGTCTCTTGTGGATCCTATGCACCATGTTGTGAATTTCATTAAAGTAGTAATTAGCCTAGTTTACCAATTTTGTCTCTTGTGGATCCTATACACCATGTTGGCATTGCATTAGTTGTTAATGATCCCACAGGTTTAACTATTATGATGAGATAAATACATTTTGTACCATGTTTTTATCTAGCCAAATATTTACTTGAGTGCCATTATTTGCAATTATGTGGCATGTCATGGTTGTGGGTTTGTAAGTGGAGACATACTCCACACATCGTTGTATGTCCATTCCCGATGGGAGGGTCTAAATCATGTATCCAAGCAATCCTTGTCATGTAGGCTTCTACCTCTAGCATTTTAAAGGTATTATAACACTCATGAGTATGATAAGCTACAATGAAAGGCCTGTAGTAGTGATTGTTGTTTGCAATTGCAATCTCCTCCGAGAGCTCATCCCTAAGGAATAAGTCCACGTCTTCTTTACTTGTTCATTTCCTATTAGACGGAGTAATCGGTGTGACTGCTTCACTCTTTACTTCCATCTCCAAATCTAACTCAAAGTATTCATACATATTGCAAAGTTATGTTGTTCAGTTACACTTCAAAAAAAAATCAACCTTTTTAGTGTTGAAATGTGTTGTACTGAATGTAATGATGTTTGCAAAGAATAGAGGATGGGAAATAGACCTTACCTAAATTAGGTCATCTTCTCTTGACACATTTAACACAACGAAATCGAAAAATCTTATCTCATGAAATAGCAGCGAAGTGTTTCACAGACATGAACCATTTTTTGTTTCAGGGTGTGAAGCATTTGATACTTCACGGCGTGAACCATAACCTGCTACTTCACGGGTTAATACTTCACGAGTTAACCCTTCACGGGTTAATACTTCATGAGTTAACCCTTCACGCTTTAACACTTCATGTGTTAGTAGTTCACGAGTTAAGCTTTCACGGATTGCTAGTTCGCGAATTAAGGGTTGTTAGATCGGCAGTAAGACGAGTACCCTAATTGCACCATTGGAGTCTATCCGACTTGAATTAAAGTAATTTCGAGCTGAAAAGTTGAAACGTGAAACACAAATTGCTGCAGAGCGTGAGAAACAGTTCACGACGTGAACAACATTCTGTTTCATGACATAAACTACACCCTGCTACTTCACGACGTGAGCCATTTTATGCGGCTTCACGGATATCTGCTATTTCATAGCCAAAAAAGACAGCTCACCAAAAAGTAATTGAAACGGTTGGAGTAGAGTTTTGCCTATCGGAATACATTCTCATGCACTTGAGGTCCGGTAAAACTCACTAAAGAGATGACCTTACCTCCGACAATAGTACATCGAATCACCTAGGTTCTTCCTACCAAAAAAGTGTTGGCTTAGGCCGCTCGGCAAGCACTCAATTGAGTGTTTTAGCTTGGAGGAATCTGAGCACCATAGAAATAAGTAACGAAGAATCCATGGAAGAAGGGCTAAGATTCTCTGGTCTTGGAGAGGAAGAAAAATCCTCTTCTCCTGTGAGATCTAGTGGAATCTTTGATATGGCCAGAGGATTTTTTGGTCTCTAGCACGGCATGGAAGATGAAGCGCAATCTGCAGGCACGAGCCCGTTAATAATTGACTTACTAATTGAACATGAAACTGAGGTCAGTTACAACCCAAACAAGAGGGAATGTTACGGTAATTAATTTATTATTAGGTGATCCAATAAGTGAAAAGAATATCTAAGGTGATCCAAGTGTGATTAATTTGGTTGTGAGTGAATCCAACCAACTGTGACATATGTGACACAGGTAAGAAATGTGTGAGTTTGATTGTGAGTAAATCCAATCAACTTTGTTGAATTAATGAGGGTGACCCTAGTTGGTTGTGAGTGAATCCAACCAACTGTGACATGTGTGAAACGTGTGGTATACTCTGTGAATATGTGTGACACATATGAAAATATTGTGGGCAAATACAATGTAGGAGTTTAATTGTGAGTGAGTCTAATCAACTCTAAGACACGTGTGATGTGTGTGAGGACATATGGGAGTGAATACACTTAAATATATAAGGACATTGTTAGTGAATCCAATGTGTGAATAATTGATGTGTTTAATCTCCTGTGTGTGCTCATAGTTGCAACCGAGCACGGTTGTCTTCTCAAACGGGAGGACTATCACACGAGTGATAGTTGCAACCGAGCACGGTTGTCTTCTCAAACGGGAGGACTATCACACGAGTGATATTTTTCAAAATATTTTATCATCGGAATGAATACAATTAATTATGTGTCATGCATGGTTCATGTGTGAAGCATGGTAGTGATGAATGATTTCCATTTGTTTTAGAATTATTTTTTATGAGTATTTCCAAAGTAATTGTGAGTATTTCCAAAGTAATTGTGATCTAACATTGTGGACTATGTTGAGTATAGATCATGAGTTCGGGACAACCAAGGTGGACATTGGATGAGATTATCTAGCCAAGTACCTGTGTGCTAAATATTTAATTTTGTATGGATGGCCCATTGTACATATGTTGGGCACGGTTTATTCTTGATGAGATGCTTTAAAAGCATTGTACTAAGGTTCAATTTTGTAAAAGCCTAATTTTAGAAAAGCTATGCTATTTATGGCTCCAAGGGATAAATTTATGAATATGATTTAAATACCGCTTGTGGGAGTGGAGCCACGAACGTCAAGGGAGGAGAGAGAGAGAGAGAGAGAGAGATTGAACCCAATTTGTGTTCTTTGATTTTGATGCTCTTGATTTATGCTATGCTGTTATGCTTTATTTCTTTTATTATTTATTTGTGAAATAATCTAATCTCCATGTACCATGGTCCTATAACACCACATGGTAAGCTAAAACCTTAAAACCCTATTCTATATATATATCACATTGCACTTCCTAGTAATTCTACATACACATATACCCTGGAATGATAAAAAACTTAAAACCCAAAACAAAACTTAAAATGACTAAAATTTAAAAACAGGCACGTGCAGCTACGATCACATAGCACATACACACATCCACACTCAACCCCCCTCTAAAAACTAATCCTCTTAGTCTCTTTTAATATTGTTTTATCTTCTTCATTTTTTGCAGATGCACGGTGCACCGTTCAGCCCGTAGGGGGTAGCTAGTGATTAGAGAAACTTTCCTATTATATAAAGCTTTTTTTTATATTATATAAAGCTATCATAAGCCTAGTAAATAAGATTTTGGACAAGCTTAATATAATATAAGATATATATATATATATATAAAAGAAACCCGATATTGCGCTTTTTGGAAGACATTGGAGAAGCATTTTTTTTGGGATTTCATAACAACGCTTTAACTAAAAGCTTAGTATTAAAGTTTTAAAAGTTAAAGCTTTTACTTTTTTTTTAAAGGGATTACTATTTACTTCATAAGCTTATAAGAGCTTAACTTCAAAGGGATACAAGGGTTTTGGAGGAACACAAACACAATTCAAGGGAAAATTCAAAATTTCCACAAATTGCAAAAAAATTACTGGAACTTCTTCATATCATTCGGGAAGCCTCTTGTAACAAATGGTTTTGGCGTTATTTCTCAGCAATATTTCTGAAGATTTTTCGAAGCGACTTTGAACGGGCTTCTTTTTGAATTGTTGATATCAAGGCGGTAATTGGATTAGTATTTTTATTGGACTTTATCGACATCGAGCACTTCAACTCTTTGAAATACACGGGAGTCAGATAAGTTTGCTACCTTTTCTATTTTGTTTCTGCATTTCTATAATATTTTACTTGTTTCTTCTACAATGGCAATCTATCCACAACCACCTACTATCCAATATCAAGTAAATGCAATTCAAGCTCAGTTGTTGAGTGAGAAGAGGCAAAGAGACGATTTTGAGCGAAACTTTACTCGCAAGAAGCGAAGGTGTGCGTATTCCAAATCTGATTCTTTGGATTATGACTAGGACCTTATTAAAAGGACTGTGTGAGCTATTCTCAAAGATCAAGAGTCTCAAAAAGGACACAAGATCAGCAGAAAGACTTACTTTTCAGGATTCTGTTGAAAAAAAGGATGCACACTACATCATACTCCCATGGTTGAGCTAACTTGATGATTATTTTTCTGGAGAAAAGTTTTCTGAGAAGGATAAGGTTAAATGTGCTACTAACATTTGGTAGGCAGTGCAGCTCTTTGGTGGAATTTTATTTGACAAGGCAAACGCAAACCAAAGTCATGCAAAGACATTTAGAAGCTAATCAAGAAGGATTTCTTACCTCCGACATATAAGAGTAAAGCCAAACAACGATGGGATATTTTTAGATAGCTCAAAAAGGAGAACATATCAGCCTATCTTGACAGATTGTGGCAAACTTTATTGCAACTTCAAGCTATAAAGAAAGTGCATGAAAAAGAGCAAAGGAGAAAGTTCATAGCAGGTCTCAAGCCAGTTATTAGAGTAGAAGTGAACATGTTTCATCCTCATTCTCTTAACAATGTCATCTCTCTAGCAACAAACTACGAGAAGAAAAATGGATTTCTAAGGGATATTACAGTGACAGATTCTCATATTCCTCGGTCTTCTCGATCTACACTTTTTTGAGAAGCTTCAACAGAAAGATAAAGCAGATAAGCACAATGGTCCACAAGTGAATGGAAAGAAAACTGAAGCTACAAAAAACACCAATAATGGAGATCAAAAATCTTGTGTGATTACATGCTACAGGTGTGACAAGGAAGGGCATTATGCATATGAGTTCCCAGAAAAGAAAAAGAATCAAGTTGCGCTCGTGAATGTGATTGAAGACAAACACAAAGGCAACCAACCTAAACAAGAGCGTACTCCCAACCATGATTTCTACCACTAGAAAGATAAGACTAAAACTCATACTTATGCGTTGTTTAATTTTATTATAATTAATATTATTATAATTTTAAAACTATAGTTAAATTCAAATATAATCGTCAAGATAGTGCAATGATTGATATGTACTTTTTATATACGGAAGAAAATACATATTAGACCATTCACTATCAGGACTTGAGTGAACTAACAATGATGCACATATGTTTTTCGACTGATCACCGAAGAATGTATGTTTTTCGACTGATCACCGAAGAATGTATGTAGCTTATTGTTATTTCACATTTAACCTTCAAACTTTAACACCTCAATTAATACACTTTCTTCAAAATATTCTCTTTTCTATTTTAAAATAAGGATAACCATGTGTCAGTAAGAGACCCTTGTGTTTATGTGTGTGAAAGATACTCATGTTACTGTATGTGAAGGATACACTTTTGATGTCCGAGATGGATAATCTAAGTGATATTCATCTGTGAGATAGATAACTTATCACAATCTAGTGTTGAGAGGGATTCTATCTGTGTGATGGATATTATATTCTGACTCTCTTCACTTGCTAAATAAACATGAAACTGAGGTCAGTTACAACCCAAAAAAGAGGGAATGTTACGGGTTGAGCCAAATTGATAATATTTTTCAATAGAAATTTTTTTTTGAGAAGGATAAGCTTAAATGTGCTACTAATCATTTGGTAGGCTATTTAGCTCTTTGGTGGAATGTTATTTGACAAGGCAAACGCAAACCAAAGTCATGGAAAGACATTCACAAGCTAACCAAGAAGGATTTCTTACCTCCAATATATCAGAGTAAAGCTAGACAACGATGAGATATTTTTAGACAGCTCGAAAAGGAGAACATATCAGCCTCCTATATTGACAGATTTTGGCAAACTTTATTGCAACTTCAAGCTATAGAGAAAGTGCGTGAAAAAGAGCAAAGGAGAAAGTTTATAGCAGGTCTCAAGCCATTTATTAGAGTAGAAGTGACATGTTTCATCCTCGTTCTCTTAGTAATGCCATCTCTCTAGTAACAAACTGCGAAGAAAAAAAATGGATTTCCAAGGGATACTACAGTGACAGATTCTCATATTCCTTAGTCTTCTCGATCTACACATTTTGAGAAGCTTCAACACAAAGATAATGCAGAGAAGCACAATGGTCCACAAGTGAATGGAAAGAAAAATGAATCTGCAAAAAACACCAATAATGGAGATCAAAAATCTCGTGTGATTACATGCTATAGGTGCGACAAGGAAGGGCATATATGAGTTTCCAGAAAAGAAAAAGAATTGAGTTGCACTCGTGAACGTGATTGAAGACGAACACAAAGGCGACCAACCTAAACAAGAGAGTACTCCCAACCATGATTTCTACCACTAGAGAAATAAGACTAAAACTCGTACTTATGCATTGTTTAATTTTATAATAATAATAATTATTATTATTAAAACTATAGTTAAATTCAAATATAATGGTCAAGATAGTGCAATGATTGATATATACTTTCTATATGCGGTAGAAAATACATATTAGACCATTCACTATCAAGACTTGAGTGAACTAACAATGATACACGTATGTTTTTCGACTGATCTCACCAAAGAATGTATGTAGCTTATTGTTATTTCACATTCAACCTTCAAACTTTAACACCTCAATTAATACACTTTCTTCAAATTATTCTCTTTTCTATTTTAAAATAAGGATAACCATGTGTCTGTAAGAGACCCTTGTGTTTATGTCTATGAAAGATACTCATGTTAGTGTATGTGAAGGATACTCTTTTGATGTCTGAGATGGATAATCTAAGTGATATTTATCTGTGACAGATAACTTATCACAATCTAGTGTTGAGAGGGATTCTATCTGTGTGACGGATACTATATTCTGACTCTCTTCACTTGCTAATTAAACATGAAATTGAGGTTAGTTACAACCCAAACAAGAGGGAATGCTACAGTAATTAATTTATTATTGGGTGATCCAATAACTAAAAAGAATATCTTAGGTGATCCAAGTGTGATTAATTTGGTTGTGAGAGTAAATCTAACCAACTATGACATATGTGACGCATGTAAGAAATGTGTGAGTTTGATATGCAATCACCTCTTTTGAATTAATGAGGGTGACCCTAGTTGGTTGTGAGTGAATCCAACCAGCTGTGACATGTGTTAAAAGTGAGTCCGATCAGCTCTAAGACATGTGTGATGTGTATGAGGACATGTGGGAGTGAATCCATTTAAATATATTTTTCTAGAGAAAACTTTTCTG
This sequence comes from Cibotium barometz, assembly GCF_041138505.1. NCBI lineage: Eukaryota > Viridiplantae > Streptophyta > Polypodiopsida > Cyatheales > Cibotiaceae > Cibotium > Cibotium barometz. The sequence goes on from NC_141071.1 coordinate 30,442,740, forward strand.
AAAGGATAAGGTTAAATGTGCTACTAATCATTTGGTAGGCAATGCAGCTCTTTGGTGGAATGTTATTTGACAAGGCAAATGCAAACCAAAGACATTCAGAAGCTAATCAAGAAGGATTTCTCACCTTTGACATATAAGAGTAAAGCCAGACAGCGATGGGATATTTTTAGACAGCTCGAAAAGGAGAACATATCAGCCTATATGGACAGATTTTGGTAAACTTTATTGCAATTTTAAGCTATAGAGAAAGTGCATGCAAAAGAGAAAAGGAGAAAGTTCATAGCAAGTCTCAAGCGAGTTATTAGAGTGGAAGTCAACATGTTTCATCCTCATTCTCTTAGCAATGCCATCTCTCTAGCAACAAACTGCGAGAAGAAAAATGGATTTCCGAGAGATACTATAGTGACAGATTCTCATATTCCTTAGTCTTCTCGATGTACACATTTTGAGAAGCTTCAACACAAAGATAAAACAGAGAAGCACAATGGTCCACAAGTGAATGGAAAGAAATCTGAAGCTGCAAAAAACACCAATAATGGAGATCAAAAATCTCGTGTGATTACATGCTACAGGTGCGACAAGGAAGGGCATTATGCATATGAGTTTCCAGAATAGAAAAAGAATCAAGTTGTGCTCTTGAATGTGATTAAGGACGAACACAAAGGCGACCAACTTAAACAAGAGAGTACTCCCAACCATGATTTCTACCACTAGAGAGATAAGACTAAAACTCATACTTATGCATTGTTTAATTTTATTATAAAAATTATTATTATTATTAAAACTATAGTTAAATTCAAATATAATGGTCAAGATAGTGCAATGATTGATATGTAATATGTGGAAGAAAATACATATTAGACCATTCACTATCAGGACTTGAGTGAACTAACAATGATGCACATATGTTTTTCAACTGATCACCGAAGAATGTATGTAGCTTATTGTTATTTCACATTCAACCTTTAAACTTTAACACCTCAACTAATACAATTTTTTTCAAATTATTCTCTTTTCTATTTTTAGATAAGGATAACCATGTGTCTGTAAGAGACCCTTGTGTTTATGTATGTGAAAGATACTTATGTTAGTGTATGTGAAGGATACTCTTTTGATGTTCGAGTTGGATAATCTAAGTGATATTTATCTACAAGATAGATAACTTATCACAATCTAGTGTTGAGAGGGATTCTATTTGTGTGACGGATATTTTATTCCGACTCTCTTCACTTGCTAATTAAACATGAAACTGAGGTCAGTTACAACCCAAACAAGAGGGAATGTTATGGTAATTAATTTATTATTATGGGGTGATCCAATAAAGGAAAAGAATATCTTAGGTGATCTAAGTGTGATTAATTTGGTTGGGAGTGAATCCAACCAACTGTGACATATGCGACGCATGATGTAAGAAATGTGTGAGTTTGATTGTGAGTGAATCCAATCAACTCTTTTGAATTAATGAGGGTGACCCTAGTTGGTTGTTGTGAGTAAATCCAACCAGCTGTGACATGTGTGTAATGTGTGGTATACTCTATGAATACATGTGACACGTATGAAAACATTGTGAGCGAATACAATGTAGGAGTTTCATTGTGAGTAAGTCTGATCAAGTCTAAGACGCGTGTGATGTGTGTGAGGACATGCGACAACCGAGCACTGTTGTCTTCTCAAACGGGAGGACTCACACGAGTGAGATTTTTTAGAATATTATATCATGGGAATGAATCTAATTAATTATGTGTGATGCATGGTTCATGTGTGAAGCATGGTAGTGAATGATTTACATTTGTTTCCAAAGTAATTGGGATCTAACGTTAAGGACTAGGTTGAGTATAGATCATGAGTTTGGGACAACCAAGGTGGACATTGCACGAGATTATCTAGCCAAGCACATGTGTCCTAAATATTTCATTTTGTATGGATGGCCCATTGTACATGTATTGGGTAAGGTTTATTTTTTATGAGATGCTTTAAAAGCATTGGCCTAAGGTTCAATTGTGTAAAAGCCCAAATTTGGAAAAGCTATGCTATTTATAGCTCCAAGGGCTAAACTTATGAATATAATTTAAATACTACATGTGTGGGAGTGGAGCCACGTACGTCAGGGGGGTGGGGGAGAGAGAGAGAGAGAGAGAGATTGCACCCAATCTTGTGTTCTTTGATTTTGATGCTCTTGATTTATGCTATGATGTTATGCTTTATTTCTTTTATTATTTAATTTATGGAATAATCTAACATCCATGTACCATGGTTCTATAACACCACATGGTAAGCTAAAACCTTTAAACCCTATTCTATATATATATATCACATAGCACTTCCTACTAATTCTACATACACATATACCCAAGAATGATAAAAAACTTAAAACCCAAAATAAAACTTAAAATGATTCAAATTTAAAATCAGGCACATGCAGCTATGATCACATAGGACATACACACATCCACACTCAACCCCCCTCTAAAAACTATTCCTCTTAGTCTCTTTTAATATTGTTTTGTCTTCTTTGTTTTTTGCAAATGCACGGTGTGCCGTTCAGCCCATAGGGGGTAGCTAGTGATTAGAGAAGCTTTCTTATTATATAAAGCTTTTTTTTATATTACATAAAGCTATCATAAGCCTAGTAAATAAGCTTTTGGACAAGCTTAATATAATATAAGATTTATATATATATATATAAAAGAAACCTGATATTGCGCTTTTTGGAAGACGTTGGAGAAGCTTTTTATTAGGCTTTCATAACAAGGCTTTAGCTAAAAGCTTCGTATTAAAGTTTTAAAAGTTAAATCTTTTATTTTTTTCTAAAAGGACTTACTATTTACTTCATAAGCTTATAAGAGCTTAACTTCAAAGGGATACAAAAGCTTAACTTCAAAGGTATACAAGGGTTTTGGAACACAAACACAATTCAAGGGGAAATTCAAAATTTCCACAAATTGCAGAAACATTACTGGAACTTCTTCATATTATTCGGGAAGCCTCCTGCAACAAATATTTTCGGCTTATTTCTCAGCAATATTTCTGAAGATCTTTTGAAGAAGCAACTTTGAACGGGGCTTCTTTTTGAATTGTTGATATCAAGGCAGTAATTGGATTATTATTTTTATTGGACGCCATCGACATCGAGCACTTCAACAACACTTCTTCGAAATACACAGGAGTGAGATAAGTTTACTACCTTTTCTATTTTATTTCTGCATTTCTATAATATTTTACTTGTTTCTTCTATAATGGCAATCTATCCACAACCACCTACTATCCAAAATCAAGTAAACGTAATTCAAGCTTAGTTGTTGAGTGAGAAGAGGCAAAGAGACAATTTTGAGCGACAATTTACTCGCCAGAAGCGAAGGTGTGGGTATTCCGAATCTGATTCTTTGGATTTTGACGAGGACCCTATTCAAAAGACTATGCGAGCTACTCTCAAAGATCAAGAGTCTCAAAAAGGACACAAGATTAGCAAAGAGGCTTTTACTTTTTAGGATTTTGTTGAAAAAAAGGATGCACATATCATACTCGCATAGTTGAGCCAACTTGATTATTTTTCTGGAGAAAATTTTTCTGAGAAGGATAAGGTTAAATGTGCTACTAATCATATGGTAGGCAATGCAGCTCTTTGGTGGAATGTTATTTGACAAGGCAAATGCAAATCAAAGTCATGGAAAGACATTTAGACATTTAAAGCAGGTCTCAAGCCAATTATTTGTTGAGATATCGAGCTCTAGTGAGGCGGTGGACACTGATGACCCGCCTGGGGGATAGGCCCCTCACTTACACCACTGGCATGGTTGGTGAGATCTTGGGTGATATGCGGCTAGTGGGATGACAGGCTGTGTGACAGCCACTCTAGAGACTGGCATAGTTATAGCGCCAGCTCATTTAGTCGGGTTCACACTATAGAGAACCCGTGTATGTATTTGGTTGAGTACCTTTCATATTGTGTGTACTCTTATTCTTGTATATGGTGTGTTGAGTGTTGAGTAGAGAAGAAGATGATTTTCAGCCTCTCACCTTGTGTGTTCTCTATTAGGGTTTTGTGAGTGTGTGTGTGTGCTTGCAAGAGCTCAAGCTCTCTTCCCCCCTGCATCTTTTCATGGTATCAGAGCTTGGTTCGTGCTAAGGGCTGAGCTGCAAGCAAGAGAACCACAGGAAGCGGTACGAGGGTAAGAGCTTCAACTACTCTTCCCTATTGTGTTGGTGACTACACCCTTGTCGGGAGCTCTACGGGAGGCACCGGCAAACGATCTCTGATTGAGGAGCTTTCTTCACGGGAGTAAAGCTATAGGGCAACTATACAATCCTTCAGACTGCAATTTTCGGGACGAAAACACGTTTCGGGCGCATCTGGACCTCCGTTTTTCGGAAAGCAGGCGATTTCGAGCACTGCGGGTAAGTCATCGATTCACTGCAGAACTCTGTTTTAAGAACTGCAGGAAGACAGATTGACTGTGCAGACACTGTGGGTGCTGCAAAGAGGTCTACAGTTGCCATTGGGTGTATGTATGTGCATTGAAGTCACTGGTTGTGACATTTGAGAGTACTGCAGTACCGCTGTGCAGAAAATACAGCATTTGTGCAGAAAAACCAGAGTGCAGGTTCTGGTAAAATTGTGTGTTTGGCAAGATGTCTAATGATGGCATAACACAGATTGTGGCAGAGAAGCTGGATAAGAATAACTTCCATGCTTGGAGGTTCAAGTTGACAAATTTCCTGATGGGAAAAGGTTATTGGGACTATATAGAAGGTGAGCATGAAGAGGCACCGGAGATACCGGATATAAATCCGACTGCTGCAGATGTGAAAGAGTTTAAAGACTGGAACCAAGGAGCCAGGAAAGTAATATATTGGCTTTCCATTAGTATACAGGATACCATGATTGGGCACATTCAGGATGCCAAGTCCCCCAAGGAGGCGTGGGACACCTTGGTAAAGCTTTATGAAACAAACACCAAGGCACGTAAGATACAGTTGAAGAATGAACTTCATACTGTGGAGAAAAAGAGCATGTCTGTGAATGACTATGCGCTGAAGATAAAGGGTATTGTGGAATCCCTTGCATCTATTGGTGTGTCAGTAGATGATGATGACAAGGTGGAAGTCTGTCTACGTGGTCTCGGGCCACAATACAAGGCGTTTAAGACGTCTATTCAGACTCGGGAAAACATTCCCAACTTTACAGATTTGGTGTCTATGCTGATTATCGAAGAGAAGAACTTGGGTGAAGACCAACAGTCTTCACAAAGCAAAAACAGTTCAGAGCAACAGGCCTTCTACACGAGTTCAGGAAGAGGACGAGGTAGAGGAGGCCGTGGACGCGGTCAAGGAGGTGGCCGAACAGGTAATCAAAATTATGGCCAGCAGCAGCAGCAGCAACAACAGTCCCAGAATCAACAACAACAACAACACGCAGGTGGAAGAGGCAAATTCAGAGGCAGGGGGAGTCAAAGAGGCCGTGGAAATTGGCAAAGGCAATATAATGATACACGTGAATGCTATTATTGTGGTAAGCCTGGACATGTGCAGTCAGAATGTTATAAGAAGCAGGCTGACATGCAAAATGGAAAAGTGCAGCAAAACAACTATGCATCCTCAAGCAGAAATAATGAGGATAATGAAAGGTTGTTTGTTATGCAGCATGTTGTGAATGCCATGTCTGAAAATGTTGATGCAGCACAAAAAGATAATGTATGGTATGTGGATTCAGGCGCTTCGAACCACATGACGAGTCATGGGGAGTGGTTCAAGGAGATGAAAAACCCGGAAAGACCAGGTTTTGTGGAAACAGGGGATGACACTGCTCATCCAATTGCCCACGTTGGAGATGTGCCATTGTCTATGCAGGATGGCAAAGTGAAGTACCTTGCAGATGTACTTCATGTACCGAACATAACAAAGAATCTGGTTTCAGTTGGCCAGATGATTGAGCAGGGTTTGCAGGTTCGGTTTAACCCTGATGGGTGTTATGTTGAAGATTTCAAAGACAAGTGCAGGTTGGTTGCAAAAGGCAACAGAGTGGGCAGAATGTTTACGTTGAATGTAGACATGCCTGAAATGAGTGCTGCAATGTTTGCAAATGGTTCAGGAGTTGTTGCAGACACAGACATATGGCATAAAAGAATTGGACATGTAAATGTGCAGAGATTGAAGTCTATGCAGACAAAAGGAATTGTGACAGGGCTGCCAAAATTTAAAGTGGAAGGTATGCAGAAAATCTGTGAAGCATGCGAATTTGGGAAGCAAACAAAGCATGTGTTTCCACGTAACAGATATGTGAGCAGAAATGCACTAGATGTTGTGCATTCAGATGTATGGGGTCCTACGAAGACCGTGTCTATGGGAGGCTGCAGGTACTATGTCACTTTCATTGATGACCACACAAGAAAAGTGTGGGTATATTTCATGAAGGAGAAGAGTGAGGTGTTCACTCATTTTCAGAATTTCAGAGTTTTGGTTGAAAAGCAAACAGGAAAATATGTCAAGTGCCTAAGGTCAGATGGAGGGGGAGAATACTTCTCCAATGAGTTCTCTGAATTTTTGAAGAAGAATGGTATTCGGAGACAGTTTACATGCAGATACACTCCGCAGCAAAATGGAGTTGCTGAGCGGAAAAACAGGCACATTGCTGAGATTGCGCGAGCATTGATGGAAGAGAAAAATATGCCGCATTGCTATTGGGCTGAGGCTGTTTCTACAGCAGTATACATCATGAACAGGACTCCAACTGCAGCCATACATGATGTAACTCCAGAGGAGAGGTTTACTGGCAGAAAACCAGATTTGTCGCATCTGAAAGTCTTTGGATGCATTGCATATGTGCATGTGCCAGATGAGCTGAGAACTAAGCTGGATCCGAAAGCTGAAAAATGTGTGTTTATTGGATATTCCCTTGAGCAAAAGGGATACAGGTGTTATAACCCTGCTACACGTGAGTTGAAGGTAAGCAGGGATGTTGTCTTTGATGAGATGAGCAGCTGGTATGCTGCTGAAAAAGAAGCTGTCGGGGCTGATGTGAGTGGAAGTGTGGTTGCACAGAATGCAGGTCAGCAATCACGGTCTTTGAGTGGACCAAGAGAGTCCTCATCTAGTGGGTCTGTTGATAGACCATGGAGTGGCAGGCTACGTCATAATACCAGTCCTGCAAGTGTGATTAGTACATCATGTAAAGGAAAAGAGAAAGTGGTTGAGCCCCTTGGTATGCCTGACATTTCTGCAGGGCATTCTCATGTTGATGGAGAGTCTAGTGGCTCAGATATGAGCCTTGATGAGGAGCTTGGGATCCCGGCTATGAGAACACCTGGTGTAAAGAAGGCTATGGAAGCCATGAATGAAAAGCTGCGAAGATCTCGGAGAGTGAAAAATCTTGTGCAGAGATTTACCTATGGTGGTTATGTGGCACATCACTATGCATATATGGCAAAGGTTGTGCAGGTTGTAGAGCCCACATGCATTGATGAGGCTATTGGAAATGTGTGTTGGGAGAAAGCTATGGATGAGGAGATGGATGCACTATATGGAAATGAAACTTGGGATTTAGTGCAATTGCCTGAAGGCAAGAAAGCCATTGGATGCAAGTGGGTGTACAAAGTTAAACATAACAGTGATGGAAGCATAAACAGGTACAAGGCTAGATTGGTAGCCAAAGGATATGCGCAGACATATGGGATTGATTATGAGGAAACTTTCAGCCCAGTTGCCAAGATGGCAACGGTGAGAGTTGTGATAGCAGTGGCTACGTCAAAGCAATGGTCTTTACATCAGATGGATGTAAAGAATGCATTCTTGCATGGGGATTTGCAAGAAGAGGTGTATATGTTGCAGCCACCTGGTTATGAGGATGTGGGTCACCTTGAGCATGTTTGCAGGTTGAAGAAAGCCTTGTATGGCTTAAAACAAGCACCAAGAGCATGGTCTGACAAGATTTCTGAATATCTTGTCACTATTGGCTTTCATGTAGCCAATGCAGATTTCTCGTTGTATGTGAGACATGGTGATAGAGGAGTTGTGCTTGTTGTCATCTATGTAGATGACTTGATCATTACGGGGGACCATGATGCAGAGATCTTTGATGTAAAGATCTTGCTTAGACAGAAGTTTGAGATGAAGGATCTGGGGGAGCTCAGATATTTCTTGGGCATTGAGGTGATTAGGTCACCACATGGTATTGGATTACTGCAGAGACAGTATGGCTTGGACATGTTGTCCAAGTATGGTATGACAGGCTGTAAGCCTATTTCTGTGCCATTGGATCAGAATGGCAAGTTGAGTGCAGATTCAGGAGAGATCTTGGAGGATCCTACTATTTGAGCTATGCTGTTGGGTTGGTGAGTCAGTTTATGCAGGTTCCACGGAAACCGCATTTGGATGCAGTGAGACGCATACTGAGGTATGTGAAGTCTACTTTGCATTGTGGACTATTCTATGAGACTGGGACAGAGATATGTGTACATGGGTACACAGATGCTGATTGGGCTGGTAGTATCTCAGACAGAAGATCTACCAGTGGATTCATGTTTTCTTTGGGGAGTGCTGCTGTGACTTGGAGCAGCAAGAAGCAGCCTACGGTTGCTCTATCGAGTACAGAGGCCGAGTACAGAGGAGCTGCTATGGCAGCATGTGAGGTAGCTTGGTTGAGAAAGCTACTTGGAGATTTGGGTCTATCAGTGGATAGACAAGTTGTCATTTTCTGTGACAACATTAGCAGTATACAGTTGGCCAGGAACCCAGTCTTTCATGCTCGTACGAAGCACATAGAGGTCCACTACCACTTCGTCAGAGAGAAGGTCTTGGCAGGAGACCTTGACCTTGTTTATGTCAGCACAGAGGATCAGGTAGCTGATATCTTCACCAAAGCATTGGGTACAGAGAAGCTCCGCAGATTCAGGGCTTCGCTTGGTGTACATGAGATGGAGTTGAGCTCGAGGGGGAGTGTTGAGATATCGAGCTCTAGTGAGGCGGTGGACACTGATGACCCGCCTGGGGGATAGGCCCCTCACTTACACCACTGGCATGGTTGGTGAGATCTTGGGTGATATGCGGCTAGTGGGATGACAGGCTGTGTGACAGCCACTCTAGAGACTGGCATAGTTATAGCGCCAGCTCATTTAGTCGGGTTCACACTATAGAGAACCCGTGTATGTATTTGGTTGAGTACCTTTCATATTGTGTGTACTCTTATTCTTGTATATGGTGTGTTGAGTGTTGAGTAGAGAAGAAGATGATTTTCAGCCTCTCACCTTGTGTGTTCTCTATTAGGGTTTTGTGAGTGTGTGTGTGTGCTTGCAAGAGCTCAAGCTCTCTTCCCCCCTGCATCTTTTCATTATTAGAGTAGAGTGAACATGTTTCATCCTCATTCTCTTAGCAATGCCATCTCTCTAGCAACAAACTACGACAAGAAAATGGATTTCCGAGGGATACTACAGTGACAGATTCTCATATTCCTTAGTCTTCTCGATCTACACATTTTGAGAAGCTTCAACACAAAGATAAAGCAGAGAAGCACAATGGTCCATAAGTGAATGGAAAGAAAACTGAAGCTGCAAAAACCACCAATAATGAAGATCAAAAATCTCATTGGATTACATGCTACAGGTGCGACAACAAAGGAAGGGCGTTATGCATATCACTTTCCAGAAAAGAAAAGGAATCGAGTTGCGCTCGTAAACGTGATTGAAGACGAACACAAAGGCGACCAATCTAAACAAGAGAGTACTCCCAACCATGATTTCTACCACTAGAGAGATAAGACTAAAACTCATACTTATGCATTGTTTAATTTTATTACAATAATAATAATTATTATTAAAACTATAGTTAAATTCAAATATAACGGTCAAGATAGTGCAATGATTGATATGTGCTTTCTATATGCGGAAGAAAATACATATTAGACCATTCACTATCAGGACTTGAGTGAACTAACAATGATGCACATATGTTTTTCGACTTATCACCGAAGAATGTATGTAGCTTATTATTATTTCACATTCAACCTTTAAACTTTAACACCTCAATTAATACAGTTTCCTCAAATTATTCTCTTTTCTATTTTAAAATAAGGATAACCATGTGTCTCTAAGAGACCCTTGTATTTATGTCTGTGAAAGATACTCATGTTAGTGTATGTGAAGGATACTCTTTTGATGTTCGAGATGGATAATCTAAGTGATACTTATCTATGAGATAAATAACTTATCACAATCTAGTGTTGAGAGGGATTTTATCTGTGAGTGACGAATATTATATTTTGACTCTTTCACTTGCTAATTAAACATGAAACTGAGGTCAATTACAACCCAAACAAGAGGGAATGTAACGGTAATTAATTTGTTATTGGGTGATCTAATAAGTGAAAAGAATATCTTAGGTGATCCAAGTGTGATTAATTTGATTGTGAGTGAATCCAACCAACTGTGACATATGTGAAGCATGTAATGAATGTGTGAGTTTGATTGTGAGTGAATCCAATCAACTCTTTTGAATGAGGGTGACCCTAGTTGGTTTTGAGTGAATCCAACCAGCTATGACATGTGTGAAACATATGGTATACTCTGTGAATATGTGTGACACGTATGAAAACATTGTGAGCGAATACAATGTACGAGTTTGATTATGAGTGAGTCCAATCAAATCTAAGACATGTGTGATGCGTGTGAGGACATGTGGGAGTGAATCACCCTAAATATATAATGACATTGTGAGTGAATCCAATGTCAGAACAATTGATGTGTTTGATCACTCGTGTGTGGTGTTAGTTGCAACCGAGCACGATTGTCTTCTCAAACGGGAGGACGATCACATGAGTGAGATTTTTCAGAATATTTTATCATGGGAATGAATCCAATTAATTATGTGTGATGCATGGTTCATGTGTGAAGCATGGTAGTGAATGATTTCCATTTGTTAGAATGATTTTTATGAGTGTTTCCAAAGAAATTGTCATCTAACATTGTGGACTATGTTGAGTATAGATCATGAGTTCGGGACAACCAAGGTGGACATTGCAGAGATTATCTAGCCAACAACATGTGTGCTAAATTTTTAATTTTGTATGGATGACCCATTGTACATGTCGGGCAAGGTTTATTTTTTATGAGATGCTTTAAAAGCATTGGACTAAGGTTCAATTTTGTAAAAGCCCAATTTTGGAATGTGCTACTATTTGGTAGGCAGTGCAGCTCTTTGGTGTGGAATGTTATTTGACAAGGCAAATGCAAACCAAAGTCATGGAAAGACATTCAGAAGCTGATCAAGAAGGATTTCTACCTCTGACATATAAGAGTAAAGCCAGACAGTGATGGGATATTTTTAGATAGCTCGAAAAATAAAACATATCAGCCTATACTGAAAGATTGTGGCAAACTTTATTGCAACTTGAAGCTATAGAGAAAGTGCGTAAAAAAGAGCAAAGGAGAAATTTCATATCGCAAGTCTCAAGCCAGTTATTAGAGTAGAAGTCAACATGTTTCATCCTTGTTCTCTTAGCAATGCCATCTCTCTAGCAACAAACTGCGAGAAGAAAAATGGATTTCCGAGGGATACTACAGTGACAAATTCTCATATCCTCAGTATTCTCGATCTACACATTTTGAGAAGCTTCAACACAAAGATAAAGCAGAGAAGCAGTGAATGGAAAGAAAACTAAAGCTACAAAAAACACCAATAATGGAGATCAAAAATCACGTGTGATTACATGCTACAGGTGCAACAAGGAAGGGCATTATGCATATCAGTTTCTAGAAAAGAAAAAGAATCGAGTTGCACTTGTGAACGTGATTGAAGACAAGCACAAAGGCGACCAACCTAAACAAGAGAGTACTCCCAACCATGATTTCTACCACTAGAGAGATAAGACTAAAACTCATACTTATGCATTGTTTAATTTTATTATAATTAATATTATTATTATTAAAACTATAGTTAAATTCAAATATAATGGTCAAGATAGTGCAATGATTGATATGTGCTTTCTATATGCGGAAGAAAATACATATTGGACCATTCACTATCAGGACTTGAGTGAACTAACAATGATGCACATATATTTTTCAACTTATCACCGAAGAATGTATGTAGCTTATTGTTATTTCACATTCAACCTTTAAACTTTAACACCTCAATTAATACACTTTCTTCAAATTATTCTCTTTTCTATTTTAAAAAAAAGGATAACCATGTGTCTGTAAGAGACCCTTGTGTTTATGTCTGTGAAAGATACTCATGTTACTGTATGTGAAGGATACTCTTTTGATGTCTGAGACGGATAATCTAAGTGATATTTATCTGTGAGATAGATAACTTATCATAATCTAGTGTTGAGAAGGATTCTATCTATGTGTCGAATATTATATTCTAACTCTTTCACTTGCTAATTAAACATGAAACTGAGGTCAGTTATAACCCAAACAAGAGGGAATGTTACGATAATTAATTTATTATTGGGTGATCCAATAAGTGAAAAGAATATCTTAGGTGATCCAAGTGTGATTAATTTGATTGTGAGTGAATCCAATGAACTGTGACATATGTGAAGCATGTAAGAAATGTGTGAGTTTGATTGTGAGTGAATCCAATCAACTCTTTTGAATGAGGGTGACCCTAGTTGGTTGTGAGTAAATCCAGCCAGTTGTGACATGTATGAAACGTCCGTGTGGTATACTCTATGAATACGTGTGACACGTATGAAAACATTGTGAGCGAATATGTAGGAGTTTGATTGTGTGAGTCCAATCAACTCTAAGACATGTGTGATGCATGTGAGGACATGTGGGAGTGAATCGCCCTAAATATATAATGACATTGTGAGTGAATCCAATGTCGGAACAATTGATGTGTTTGATCACTCATGTGTGCTGATATTGCACCCGAGCACGATTGTCTTCTCAAACAGGAGGACTATATCACACGAGTGAGATTTTTCAGAATATTTTATCATGGGAATAAATCCAATTAATTATGTGTGATGCATGGTTCATGCGTGAAGCATGGTAGTGAATGATTTCCATTTGTTAGAATTATTTCTATGAGTGTTTCCAAAGTAATTGTCATCTAACATTGTGGACTATGTTGAGTATAGATCATGAGTTCGGGACAACCAAGGTGGACATTGCAGAGATTATCTAGCCAAGCACATGTGTGCTAACTTTTTAATTTTGTATGGATGGCCCATTGTACATATGTTGGGCAAGGTTTATTTTTTATGAGATGCTTTAAAAGCATTGGACTAAGGTTCAATTTTGTAAAAGCCCAATTTTGGAAAAGCTATGCTGCTATTTATGGCTCCAAGGGTTAAATTTATCAATATGATTTAAATACCTTGTCTGAGAGTGAAGCCACACATGTCGTCGGGGGGGGGGGGGGGGGGGGGGGAGGAGGGGAGAGAGAGAGAGAGAGAGAGAGAGAGAGAGAGAGAGAGAGAGATTGCATCCAATCTTGTGTTCTTTGATTTGGATGCTCTTGGTTTATGCTATGTTGTTATGCTTTATTTCGTTTAATAATTTATTTGTGGAATAATCTAATCTCCATGTACCATGGTCCTATAACACCACATGGTAAGCTAAAACCTTAAAACACTATTCTAATATATATCACATAGCACTTCCTATTAATTCTACATACACATATACCCAGGAATGATAAAAAACTTAAAACCCAAAACAAAGCTTAAAATGACTAAAATTTAAAATTAGGCACGTGCAGCTACGATAACATAGCACATACACACATCCACATGCAACCCCCCTCTAAAAACTATTCCTCTTAGTCTCTTTTAATATTGTTTTGTCTTGTTTGATTTTTGCAGATGCACGTTGCACCGTTCAGCCCCCCATAGGGGGTAGCTAGTGTGATTAGAGAAGCTTTCTTATTATATAAATTTATATATATATATTATATAACGCTATTGTTGCCATATATATAGGCAGTGATGTGTGTGAACACACTTAGGACCGTCGGGGTACTTTTTTCCTCTTTAGGAGGTTTTTTCCCCCGGCTTGTATATACGCCCATTATTCTAGTTGAATATCAAGGCAGTAACTGGATTATTATTTTTATTGGACGCCATCGAGCACTTCAATAACACTTCTTCGAAATACACGGGAGCAAATAAGTTTGCTACCTTTTCTATTTTATTTCTACACTTGTTTCTTGTACAATGGCAATCTATCCACAACCACCTACTATCCAAGATTAAGTAAAGTCAATTCAAGCTCAGTTGCTGAGTGAGAAGAGGCAAAGAGACGATTTTGAGCGAAAATTTACTGGCAAGAAGAAGCGAAGGTGTGCGTATTCCGAATCTGATTCTTTGGATTCTGACAAGGACCCAATTCAAAGGACTCTGCAAGCTACTCTCAAAGATCACGAGTCTCAAAAAGAACACAAGATCAGCAGAAAGGCTTTTACTTTTCAGGATTTTGTGAAAAAAGGATGCACACATCACCCTCGCATGGTTGAGCCAACTTGATAATTATTTTTCTCGAGAAACATTTTCTGAGAGAAGGATAAGGTTAAATATGCTACTAATCATTTGGTACACAGTGCAACTCTTTGGTGGAATGTTATTTGACACAAGGCAAATGCAAACCAAAGTCATGGAAAAACATTCAGAAGCTGATCAAGAAGGATTTCTTACCTCCGACATATAAGAGTAAAGCCAGATAGGATTTCTTATCTCTTTGATTTTGATGCTCTTGATTTATGCTATGATGTTATGCTTTATTTCTTTTAATAATTAATTTGTGGAATAATCTAATCTCCATGTACCATGGTCCTATAACACCACATGGTAAGCTAAAACCTTAAAACCCTATTCTATATATATATCACATAGCACTTCCTATTAATTCTACATACACATATACCCAGGAATGATAAAAAACTTAAAACCCAAAACAAAACTTAAAATGACTAAAATTTAAAAACAGGCACGTGCAATTACGAGCACATAGCACATACACACATCCACACTCAACCCGCCTCTAAAAACTATTCCTCTTAGTCTCTTTTAATATTGTTTTGTCTTGTTCGGTTTTTGCAGATGCACGGTGCGCCGTTCAGCCCGTCGGGGGTAGCTAGTGATTAGAGAAGATTTCTTATCATATAAAGCTTTTTTTGAGAAGCTTCAACACAAAGATAAAGCAGAGAAGCACAATGGTCCACAAGTGAATGGAAAGAAAAACGAAGCTGCAAAAAACATTAATAATGGAGATCAAAAATCTCATGTGATTACATGCTACAGATGCGACAAGGAAGGGCATATTGCATATGAATTTCCAGAGAAAAGAAAAAGAATCGAGTTGCGCTCGTGAACGTGATTGAAGACAAACACAAAGACGACCAACCTAAACAAGTGGGTCCTCCCAACCATGATTTCTACCACTAGAGAGGTAAGATTGAAACTCATACTTTTGTATTGTTTAATTTTATTATAATAATAGCTATTATTATAAAACTATAGGTAAATTTAAATATAATGGTCAAGATAGTGCAATGATTGATATGTACTTTCTATATCCGACAGAAAATACATAGTAGACCATTCACTATCAGGACTTGAGTGAACTAACAATGATGCACATATGTTTTTCGATTGATCACCAAAGAATGTATGTAACTTATTGTTATTTCACATTCAACCTTTAAACTTTAACACCTCAATTAATAAACTTTCTTCAAATTATTCTCTTTTCTATTTTTAAATAAGCATAACCATGTGTCTGTAGTAAGAGATGCTTGTGTTGATGTCTTTGAAAGATACTCATATTAGTGTATGTGAAGGATACTCTTTTGATGTCCGAGACAGATAATCCAAGTGATATTTATCTGTGATGGATAACTTATCATAATCTAGTGTTTAAAGGGATTCTATCTCTGATGGATATTATATTCTGACTCTCTTTAATTTGCTAATTTAACATGAAACTAAGGTCAGTTTTACAACCTGGTGATCCAATAAGTGAAAAGAATATCTTAGGTAATCCAAGTGTGATTAGTTTAGTTGTGAGTGAATCGAACCAACCGTGACATGTGTGTCGCATGTAATAAATGTGAGTTTGATTGTGAGTGAATCCAATCAACTCTTTTGAATTAATGAGGGTGACCCTAGTTGGTTGTAAGTGAATCCAACCAGCTCTGACATGTGTGAAACGTGTGTATACTTTGTGAATACGTGTGACGCGTATGAAAACATTGTGAGCGAATACAATGTAGGAGTTTGATTGTGAGTGAGTCTGATCAATTCTAAGACATGTGTGATGCGTGTGAGGACATGTGGGAGTGAATCCACTTAAATATATAATGACATTGTGAGTGAATCCAATGTGGGAACAATTGATGTGTTTTATCACCCGTGTGTGGTAATAGTTGCAACCGAGTACGGTTGTCTTCTCAAACAAGAGGACTGTCACACGAGTGAGATTTTTTAGAATATTTTATCATGGGAATGAATCCAATTAATTATGTGTGATGCATGGTTCATGTGTGAAGCATGGTAGTGAATGATTTCCATTTGTTAGAATTATTTTTATGAGTGTTTCCAAAGTAATTGTGATCTAACATTGTGGACTATGTCATGAGTTTGGGACAACCAAGGTGGACATTAGACGAGATTATCTAGCCAAGCATATGTGTGCTAAATATTTAATTTTGTATGGTTTGGCCCATTCTACATATGTTGGGCAAGGTTTATTTTTTATGAGATGCTTTAAAAGCATTGGACTAAGATTCAATTTTGTAAAAGCCCAATTTTAAAAAAGCTATTCTATGTATGGCTCCAAGGGCTAAATTTATGAATATGATTTAAATACTACCATGTGGGAGTGGAGCCACACACGTCGGGGGGGAGGGAGGGAGGGAGGTAGATTGCACCCAATCTTGTGTTCTTTGATTTCGATGCTCTTGATTTATGCTATGTTGTTATGCTTTATTTCTTTTATTATTTAATTTCTAGAGTAATCTAATCTCCATGTATCATGGTCCTATAACACCACATGGTAAGCTAAAACCTTAAAACCCTATTCTATATATATATCACATAGCACGTCCTATTAATTCTACATACACATATACCCAAGAATGATAAAAAAAACGTAAAACCCAAAACAAAACTTAAAATGACTAAAATTAAAAAAACAAGCACGAGCAGCTACAATTACACAACACATACACACATCCACACTCACTCGTATGCACCCACACATATATGTACGCACACTCAACCCCCCTCTAAAAATTATTCCTCTTAGTCTTTTAATATTTTTCTCTCTTAGACCCTTTAAATTTCTTCCCTTAATTTTTTGAAACACGCCCTCCCTTGGAGAAAATTTGACACACATACGTATAGCACACACAAAACTTGAGACAAAAAAAAAAAGAAATTAAAAAAAAAGAAATTAAAAAAAAAGAAATTGGAAAAAAACTAGCAGGCTCATGTGTGTCACATCATCACATACACAAAAAGAAAAAAAAACTCAAAAAAGTGTCAAATGATGATGATGCAGGCTCACGTGTGCCATGTCATCACACACACATATATACACAAAAATCTTGAAAAATGTGTGCCAAGTGGGTGATGTAGGCTCACATGTCCCACCATTGTTAAAAAAACTAGGAAAAAAGAGCCACGTAAGCTCGTGTGTGCCACATCAATAAGTAGACTCATGTATGCCACGCTATCAAAGAAAAGGAAAAAAAAAGTACACGTGATGATGCGTAGGTTTACGTACCCCATGTCATCATATAGGATCACGTGTTCCATGCCATCAACAAAGAAATCTTTTAAAAAACCTAAACTTTTTAATTGTGTATTATTTATTTCAAAAGAAATAAAGAGAGAGAGAGAGAGAGAGAAAAGAAGAGAAGAATAGAGAAAGAGAGAAAAATGGGCAAGAAAGAGCGAGCATTAAAACTTCCCCCCAAGAAGAGAACCGAGAAGAGAACCTAATTGGAGAGACGAGCCAGCAATGCAATCGAAGCCAATAAAAGCCCAAGGCTCAACTAAGCTCCTTCTCTCCCTTCAAAGTGTAAAACCATGCTAATCAAATGAGGTAGAGATGATGTTCAAGTCAAGAGCTTACCTTAGCCTTACCAAAGCAGGTGTCATCATTGGATCTTGCTTTTTTTAACTTTCCTATGTGGGTATGCTAGCTCGTCCATTGTGTCCTCATAACGTTGTCACACAAGAATGCTTCTTTGCTAAAGGGGTGAAGGGAGAGCTCTCTATGCTTAGATGGAGGCAAAAAGAGATGGTCTTTTGCAATGGTTTTCCTCTCACAAAAGGCAAGGAAAGAAGAACCTACAATAAAACCAATTCAAACATGCATCTATCTAGCATGTAAGAATCTAACAGTTACAAGCAAGAAGAGTGAGGAGGGGAAGCTCACAAGTAAATTATTGCAAGGGAATGATTGTGTATTGCTTATTGTCAAAAATGGCTTATATATATATGACTAGTTTTCATACTAGGCCGGCCAACTTAAAAATGGTTCGATCTCTATTACTAGTCTTAAACAACTGTATACATGAAGTCCATAGACTTTTCCTATTTAATGTAAAGCACAGAGGTTGGGGGGTGAAATCAAGTTAACCTATGGAGTGGGTAAAATACCTAATTTCCTAACTGTGATCGTGTGTTTGCATCACCCAAGTGGGTGGTGAAGCTGTTGCCAAGGTGGAAAGGTGTCGATGGTCCAAATGCCATGAAGTTGACGATTAAGGTTAAGCAGTATGGCTCAGGATTGATCAACAGTCAAATGGTGCAGGGAAAATTGGTGAAAAGCTTTGGGTAGCCCTGATAGCACGCAACATGAAAAGGGAGAAGTGATGGAGAGACCTTCAATGGTTGTGGAAGTGGAATTTGAAAAGATGCAGGGGGGAAGAGAGCTTGAGCTCTTGCAAGCACACACACACACACACTCACAAAACCCTAATAGAGAACACACAAGGTGAGAGGCTGAAAATCTTCTTCTTCTCTACTCAACACTCAACACACCATATACAAGAATAAGAGTACTCATAATATGAAAGGTACTCAACCAATACATACACGGGTTCTCTATAGTGTGAACCCGACTAAATGAGCTGGCGCTATAACTATGCCAGTCTCTAGAATGGCTGTCACACAGCCTATCATCCCACTGGCCGCATACCACCCAAGATCTCACCAACCATGCCAGTGGTGTAAGTGTGGGGCCTATCCCCCAGGTGGGTCATCAGTGTCCACCGCCTCACTAGACGAGCTCGATATCTCAACACTCCCCCTCGAGCTCAACTCCATCTCATGTACACCAAGCGAAGCCCTGAATCTGCGGAGCTTCTCTGTACCCAATGCTTTGGTGAAGATGTCACCTACCTGATCCTTTGTGGTGCTGACATAAACAAGGTCAAGATCTCCTGCCAAGACCTTCTCTCTGACGAAGTGGTAGTGGACCTCTATGTGCTTTGTACGAGCATGAAAGACTGGGTTCCTGGCCAACTGTATACTGCTAATGTTGTCACAGAAAATGACAACTTGTCTATCCACTGATAGACCCAAATCTCCAAGTAGCTTTCTCAACCAAGCTACCTCACATGCTGCCATAGCAGCTCCTCTGTACTCGGCCTCCGTACTCGATAGAGCAACCGTAGGCTGCTTCTTGCTGCTCCAAGTCACAGCAGCACTCCCCAAAGAAAACATGAATCCACTGGTAGATCTTCTATCTGAGATACTACCAGCCCAATCAGCATCTGTGTACCCATGTACACATATCTCTATCCCAGTCTCATAGAATAGTCCACAATGCAAAGTAGACTTCACATACCTCAGTATGCGTCTCACTGCATCCAAATGCGATTTCCGTGGAACCTGCATAAACTGACTCACCAACCCAACAGCATAGCTCAAATCTGGTCTGGTGATCGTCATGTAGATCAAACTTCCTACTATGCTCCTGTACATAGTAGGATCCTCCAAGATCTCTCCTGAATCTGCACTCAACTTGCCATTCTAATCCAATGGCACAGAAATAGGCTTACAGCTTATCATACCATACTTGGACAACATGTCCAAGCCATACTGTCTCTGCAGTAATCCAATACCATGTGGTGACCTAATCACCTCAATGCCCAAGAAATATCTGAGCTCCCCTAGATCCTTCATCTCGAACTTCTGTCTAAGCAAGATCTTTACATCAAAGATCTCTGCATCATGGTCCCCCGTAATGATCAAGTCATCTACATAGATGACAACAAGCACAACTCCTCTATCACCATGTCTCACATACAACGAGAAATCTGCATTGGCTACATGAAAGCCAATAGTGACAAGATATTCAGAAATCTTGTCAGACCATGCTCTTGGTGCTTGTTTTAAGCCATACAAGGCTTTCTTCAACCTGCAAACATGCTCAAGGTGACCCACATCCTCATAACCAGGTGGCTGCAACATATACACCTCTTCTTGCAAATCCCCATGCAAGAATGCATTCTTTACATCCATCTGATGTAAAGACCATTGCTTTGACGTAGCCACTGCTATCACAACTCTCACCGTTGCCATCTTGGCAACTGGGCTGAAAGTTTCCTCATAATCAATCCCATATGTCTGCGCATATCCTTTGGCTACCAATCTAGCCTTGTACCTGTTTATGCTTCCATCACTGTTATGTTTAACTTTGTACACCCACTTGCATCCAATGGCTTTCTTGCCTTCAGGCAATTGCACTAAATCCCAAGTTTCATTTCCATATAGTGCATCCATCTCCTCATCCATAGCTTTCTCCCAACACACATTTCCAATAGCCTCATCAATGCATGTGGGCTCTACAACCTGCACAACCTTTGCCATATATGCATAGTGATGTGCCACATAACCACCATAGGTAAATCTCTGCACAAGATTTTTCACTCTCCGAGATCTTCGCAGCTTTTCATTCATGGCTTCCATAGCCTTCTTTACACCAGGTGTTCTCATAGCCGGGATCCCAAGCTCCTCATCAAGGCTCATATCTGAGCCACTAGACTCTCCATCAACATGAGAATGCCCTGCAGAAATGTCAGGCATACCAAGGGGCTCAACCACTTTCTCTTTTCCTTTACATGATGTACTAATCACACTTGCAGGACTGGTATTATGACGTAGCCTGCCACTCCATGGTCTATCAACAGACCCACTAGATGAGGACTCTCTTGGTCCACTCAAAGACTGTGATTGCTGACCTGCATTCTGTGCAACCACACTTCCACTCACATCAGCCCCGACAGCTTCTTTTTCAGCAGCATACCAGCTGCTCATCTCATCAAAGACAACATCCCTGCTTACCTTCAACTCACGTGTAGCAGGGTTATAACACCTGTATCCCTTTTGCTCAAGGGAATATCCAATAAACACACATTTTTCAGCTTTCGGATCCAGCTTAGTTCTCAGCTCATCTGGCACATGCACATATGCAATGCATCCAAAGACTTTCAGATGCGACAAATCTGGTTTTCTGCCAGTAAACCTCTCCTCTGGAGTTACATCATGTATGGCTGCAGTTGGAGTCCTGTTCATGATGTATACTGCTGTAGAAACAGCCTCAGCCCAATAGCAATGCGGCATATTCTTCTCTTCCATCAATGCTCGCGCAATCTCAGCAATGTGCTTGTTCTTCCGCTCAGTAACTCCATTTTGTTGCGGAGTGTATCTGCATGTGAACTGTCTCCGAATACCATTCTTCTTCAAAAATTCAGAGAACTCATTGGAGAAGTATTCTCCCCCTCCATCTGACCTTAGGCACTTTACATATTTCCCTGTTTGCTTTTCAACCAAAACTCTGAAATTCTGAAAGTGAGTGAACACCTCACTCTTCTCTTTCATGAAATATACCCACACTTTCCTTGTGTGGTCATCAATGAAAGTCACATAATACCTGCAGCCTCCCATAGATATGGTCTTCGTAGGACCCCATACATCTGAATGCACAACATCTAGTGCATTTCTGCTCACATATCTGTTACGTGGAAACACATGCTTTGTTTGCTTCCCAAATTGGCATGCTTCACAGATTTTATGCATACCTTCCACTTTAAATTTTGGCAGCCCTGTCACAATTCCTTTTGTCTGCATAGACTTCAATCTCTGCACATTCACATGTCCAATTCTTTTATGCCATATGTCTGTGTCTGCAACAATTCCTGAACCATTTGCAAACATCGCAGCACTCATCTCAGGCATGTCTACATCCAACGTAAACATTCTGCCCACTCTGTTGCCTTTTGCAACCAACCTGCACTTGTCTTTAAAATCTTCAACATAACATCCATTAGGGTTAAACCGAACCTGCAAACCCTGCTCAATCATCTGGCCAACTGAAACCAGATTCTTTGTTATGTTCGGTACATGAAGTACATCTGCAAGGTACTTCACTTTGCCATCCTGCATAAACAATGGTACATCTCCAATGTGGGCAATTGGATGAGCAGTGTCATCCCCTGTTTACACAAAACCTGGTCTTTCCGGGTTTTTCATCTCCTTGAACCACTCCCCATGACTCGTCATGTGGTTCGAAGCGCCTGAATCCACATACCATACATTATCTTTTTGTGCTGCATCAACATTTTCAGACATGGCATTCACAACATGCTGCATAACAAACAACCTTTCATTGTCCTCATTATTTCTGCTTGAGGAGGATGCATAGTTGTTTTGCTGCACTTTCCCATTTTGCATGTCAACCTGCTTCTTATAACATTCTGCCTGCACATGTCCAGGCTTACCACAATAATAGCATTCACGCGCATCATTGTACTGCCTTTGCCAATTTCCACGGCCTCTTTGACTCCCCCTGCCTCTGAATTTGCCTCTTCCACCTGCGTGTTGTTGTTGTTGTTGATTCTGGGACTGTTGGTGCTGCTGCTGCTGCTGGCCATAATTCTGATTACCTGTTCGGCCACCTCCTTGACCGCGTCCACGGCCTCCTCTACCTCGTCCTCTTCCTGAACTCGTGTAGAAGGCCTGTTGCTCTGAACTGTTTTTGCTTTGTGAAGACTGTTGGTCTTCACCCAGGTTCTTCTCTTCGATAATCAGCATAGACACCAAATCTGTAAAGTTGGAAATGTTTTCCCGAGTCTGAATAGACGTCTTGAACGCCTTGTATTGTGGCCCGAGACCACGTAGACAGACTTCCACCTTGTCATCATCATCTGCTGACACACCAATAGATGCAAGGGATTCCACAATACCCTTTATCTTCAGCGCATAGTCATTCACAGACATGCTCTTTTTCTCCACAGTATGAAGTTCATTCTTCAATTGTATCTTGCGTGCCTTGGTATTTGTTTCATAAAGCTTTACCAAGGTGTCCCACGCCTCCTTGGGGGACTTGGCATCCTGAATGTGCCCAATCATGGTGTCCTGTATACTAATGGATAGCCAATACATAACCTTCCTGGCTCCTTGGTTCCAGTCTTTAAACTCTTTCACATCTGCAGCAGTCGGATTAATATCCGGTATCTCCGGTGCCTCTTCATGCTCACCTTCTATGTAGTCCCAATAGCCTTTTCCCATCAGGAAATTTGTCAACCTGAACCTCCAAGCATGGAAGTTATTCTTATCAAGCTTCTCAGCCACAATCTGAGTTATCCCATCATTTGACATCTTGCCAAACACACAATTTTACCAAAACCTGCACTCTGGTTTTTCTGCACAAACTGCTGTATTTTCTGCACAGCGGTACTGTAGTACTCTCAAATGTCACAACCAGTGACTTCAATGTGCATACATACACCCAATGGCAACTGTAGACCTCTTTGCAGCACCCACAGTGTCTGCACAGTCAATCTGTCTTCCTGTAGCTCTTAAAACAGAGTTCTGCAGAGAATCGATGACTTACCCGCAGTGCTCGAAATCGCCTGCTTTCTGAAAAACGGAGGTCCAGACGCGCCCGAAACGCGTTTTCGGCCCGAAAATAATAGTCCGATAAGACTGTATAGTTTCCCTATAGCTTTACTCCCGCGAAGAAAGCTCCTCAATCAGAGACCGTTTGCCGGTGCCTCCCGTAGAGCTCCTGACAAGGGTGTAGTCACCAACACAATAGGGAAGAGTAGTTGAAGCTCTTACCCTCGTACCGCTTCTTGTGGTTCTCTTGCTTGCAGCTCAGCCCTTAGCACGAACCAGGCTCTGATACCATGAAAAGATGCAGGGGGGAAGAGAGCTTGAGCTCTTGCAAGCACACACACACACACTCACAAAACCCTAATAGAGAATACACAAGGTGAGAGGCTGAAAATCTTCTTCTCTACTCAACACTCAACACACCATATACAAGAATAAGAGTACTCATAATATGAAAGGTACTCAACCAATACATACACGGGTTCTCT
This sequence comes from Cibotium barometz, assembly GCF_041138505.1. Taxonomy (NCBI): domain Eukaryota; kingdom Viridiplantae; phylum Streptophyta; class Polypodiopsida; order Cyatheales; family Cibotiaceae; genus Cibotium; species Cibotium barometz. The sequence continues at coordinate 30,467,076 of NC_141071.1, forward strand.
ATAGTGTGAACCCGACTAAATGAGCTGGCGCTATAACTATGCCAGTCTCTAGAATGGCTGTCACACAGCCTGTCATCCCACTGGCTGCATATCACCCAAGATCTCACCAACCATGCCAGTGGTGTAAGTGTGGGGCCTATCCCCCAGGTGGGTCATCAGTGTCCACCGCCTCACTAGACGAGCTCGATATCTCAACAGAATTGTGGAAGTGGAATGGACCCTTCAACATTAGGTAGTTGGTAGAAGTAGTCCACGCCTTGCTTGCACTCCCCATCAGGATATTATCGCTTTCCCCGAGTGACAATATCACAGGATATCATTGCTTTCCTGAGTGACATTATTACAGGATGGTATAGGGAATTTTTATTTTTTCTAAAGCATGGTGAAAAGAGTTGTGATTTATAACATGGGAGTGTGTTCTTGTGAATGTGAGTGAGCAATTGGATGGCAGGGATCACATGTAGCTGATGATAACGTCGTTCGAGTCGACAGCCAGCGTGCTGGGGGTGGCAGCACGGTATGATGATTTATATCATCAAATCATATGAATGCATTTTGAACTCCTATGTGCATTTATAATTTGGGCTTAGAAATGACTGCATACATGCTTGTACTACGAAGGGAATAAAATCAATTTGAGACTATTGCTTACTTAACGTGCTTGGAATAATATTGGCCAAAGCAGGTCTCAAACTGGTTCGTCAATGTACATGTTAGACTTTGGAAACCCATGATTGAAGAGATGTTTGTGAAGGAGAGCAAAGTTGTAGAATCAAATGAAGCTACATCCAATGTTGGGAGTACTAATGCACCTACTACATCTACCTCTCTTACCGACGACGATGAGAAATCAACTAATTATGTACTTTGCTATCATGAGAAATCAATTAAATTATGTACTTAGCTATCACAATGCACATGGAAGACAAGGAGCTGCCACTTCGTTGAAAATTATAAATGTATGACCTTTATTGACTAATTAGCTTTGAGCTACCATTTCTTTGAAAATTATAAATGTATCACCTTAACCACTGAAAAAAAGGTTCAAAGGCCAAATTTCTTTTTTGTTAAAGCACAATTGCCTTAGGCGCTTGCAACTCTTCATGATATTGGTCTAGAATTCTTTTTTGTTCGTGTTCACCAAGTCACTACAAGGAATGTCCCCTTTGAATATTCTTTGTAAAGTCCCCACAACTAGATTTTTTTATAGATTCTTATCTACATGAAGGCGTTTTTTTCTTTAATATGGTATAGGAGTAAGTTGTGAAAGGACACAAGCGATCGTTGTGTAGAGTCACTAAGGGGACAAAGTGACACTCCAAGAAAGTCTCCTAGGCCTTAAAATTTATTTGCCGATGTGTCAATGTGGTGTCGTTTGGAGTTTGGTATAAGACTCGTTTAATCACAACTAGTTTACTTCAAGCTATGGGTTCTACAAAATATCTTTTTGCCACCAACACAATAAGTAGTTACCCACATTATTTATTATCTATTCTGCAAAATATCTTTTTGCCACCAACAAATTAGTTACTCACATGATTTATTATATATTCTCTACTTATAAGCTTATCTTTGTTAAAGTGCAGAATGTTTATGCTTACTAAATTTCTCTTTGGGTAGAACAAACTTTAGCTACTCAAATTTCTCTTAACAATATTCATACCTCATTAGTATTACTAAAAGTCTCCTTGGGTAGATTATGAAGCATATGTAGAGATACAAACTCATATTTTGGATAAGAAAAAGTCAAAATTATTACGCACAAACTCTATATTAGTATCAAATCAATGGCAATTTAAAGAACCCAATATACTAGATCAATAATGGCCATAAAATCTTTCATCATAGCAATATAAAATTAAGCTTAGAATTTCTTCTTTCATGGCTTAATAAATCTTGTATTAGTTATCATTGTCACCCTTTCCAAATCTTATCAAAATATTCATTTTTTTTATATACCATCTGTGTTATAAACCATCACTGTAATCCATTTAAGGAGCTAAACTTCAAAAGATTTGTAAAAAAACCTTGGACTTCTATTGTAAGATGTAGATGGGGAGGGTTGAGGGAGGAGAGAGGACGAGGGGAGGAGACAAGGGCTAAGGGAGCAAAGGCCAAGATGGGAGGAGGAGGAGGAGAAGGGAAGAGAAAGGGGGAGAGAAGAAAATTTTTTTTGGGGAAAATGTAAAATGTGATGATAGGGACTCCAAAAAGTGCATGCAATAATGATTGCATGCACTTTTTGAGTCACATCCTAAGCTACTAGATATAAGGCACTAATGCACTTTTTGAGTCACATCCTAATCATCTCGAGATATAACAAACACACCAATGAGATAAGTCAAAGTAAATTCTCACAGTACTATAGTTTACTATAGTTTTCGTTATAAAAAACTCAATTGTAATCTAACCTATTACCATAAAGAAGGGATGGAATGGGTTCGAGTGTCTCGTTTTATTCATTAAACTTGAAATTTAACCATGAAGATTTGTTAAGCGTATAGGGAGGACTTATTCATGTAGTCCCTCTTAATGCCATTGTAAGGGTCGAGGGGCACATCCAAGCTCATGCTTGGACCTCAAAGCCAGTAGAGCGAGAAGAGCTTGCGGGTGCAAGCCCAAAAGATTATAGTAGCCCCTGAAAAGGGTAACGGACCAAAAACTAGAGGTCCAAAAGAAGAAAACCTTAAATTGCACATAGAAACGCAATACACACGATCGGTTGTCAAGGCCAACAATGACCATTGAAAGTGGTTTGGAAGATAGCTCCAAAGATACCTCGTAGAGATAATGCAATTGATCCCCCATTCAAACCACCTCTTCCCAAAGAGAACGCTACAATCAACTACATTATCATCTCCAATAATTAGTCAAGATCAGGTTCCAGCAAAGTTCATTAGTGCTTCACGTGTGCAAGTCTGAAATTGACACGTTTTTTTTCATGCTCACGTATATAGGTTCATATCTCTAGACTCACGTCTCTAGGCTCAAGTGTCTAGGTTTACGTAACTTGGCTCATGTTGGTAGACTCATGGTTTTTTTGTATGAACTCCAATTATGTACTTTCCATGTATGAACTAGGTTTACGTGCCCAAGTTTATGTAACTAGGTTCATGCCTCTAGGTCCATGTTTTTAGACTGGCAGCATTTTTTGTATGAACTCAAATCACGTACTTTTCTTGTATGAAATAAGTCTGCCTGGGAGACACAAATCTAGGAATTGGGTCTATAACAGGATTGGTGTGCACTTATGAGTAATAATTATACTTTAATTTTTTAATAATTATGAAGCACAAGATTTTATCTTGAGATTTGTAGTGCAGATAGTATGACATGGAAATCTTCCAACAACATGAGTAGGTATGTCCGCATGAGTCTTTATGACAGTAATAATTGGTCTATACAACGTTAGTTGTACCTACCTCTAGATTCACGTCTCCATATTCCCATCTACAGACTCATGTGTCCAAATTCAAAACTCACGTGTCCAAGCTCATATCTCACGTGTCTAGACTCACATTTCACATCTCCAAGCTCACATCTGTCGGCCCATGTGCCCAGACTCACGTGTTTTTTTACCAAAACTATGGGCTCACATCCCCAACTGGAGAGCTAGTTTGTCTTGATTTACTAAAGGTTTTTCTTATTTTTTGAGCTTAATGAGGTGTGATTAATAATCCTAATCCTAATTGATAGGTATTATAAAAGTTATTTAAATATTTTTTAATTGTGTTTTGATGGATTTGCATGCTTCTAAGCTACCAATTCAACAATGCAAGAAAACATTATGAAAAAATATAAATACATAAACAAAATTGACAATCCCACTCTAATGGAGCTCAATGCTCATGTTTTTCGAGTAGATTCACTCCTAATCACAATTCCAAAGCTAAGCAATGGCTTAAAGTAACAAAATCTAAGCCTATTGGGCTCTAATTTTATGAAAATCACTAAGATACAAGAGTTTTATCCTTTAAGTGATGAAACTAGATTGCCCTAATGTAAACTAACATTAAATCAAAATCAAACACATCCAAGGCTTTAAAATCGTATGTTTTTCAGGATGTGACCTCCTAATGAAAACTGAGAAATATTGTGTGATTCCAAGAGCTTAGAATGGACGGATAAATGAAGTTAAGTCCTAGGCTAGTCCCCGACACAACGGTGCCAAATATATTCAATTCAAGAGCTTACCTTAGCCTTGTCGAGGCATGTGTTGTTAGGTCTTGCCTTAGAGACGTCGGAAATTCCGGACACGAATCACCTACCTCTATAGTAGCTGTCCATCCAACAGCCTTGGAAATACCACGAGCCTAGGGCACCACCAGCACACTGGCTGGAATACTTCTCACACAATTCACCACACCACCCACACTAGAAAAAACAACACAAACAAGACTTTATTTCAGAACAAATCTTCGTCTCTACAAAGTTGGATATCCAGAATATCCTCAGAACCATCCTCCTCTAACACCCACTCATAATCTGCCCACTCCAGATCCAAATCACAATAAAGCAGGCCACTTCTCTCCCTGGCTTCTCCTGGCAACAAGTACAACACACACCCACTGGCATTCTACACTCATGAGGCAATAATACAAACAAGAATGACCACCTCTCTCCTTTGCAGTAGTAGCAGCAGATATAAACAGTACACCTCTCTCCTTTGCAGTAGCAGCAGATATAAACAGTACACCTCTCTCTGCTCACACTCAACAACACACAAGCTGCCCTGTGCTCAAAGACAACTATATTAACAAGAGACGCCTATCTCCTCTGCAGCTATGGCAGTTATACAAAAGCAGCACCCAAAGAAACTCTCCCTGCTTCTCGGCAATTGATACCATCACCTTCTCCTCTCCTTCTTCACTTTTGTTGCAGTGGACGCCACCACCTTTTTGGCTTCGCTGCAGTCGACACCTACCTCTCCCCTTCTCTACTATCTCGGCCTACAGTCGACGCTTAGCTTCTTCTTCACTCTGCTCTCTCCCTTCGCTACCAGCCGCCACCTCTTCTCTACTGCTGTCGACCCACACGTTCTCTACTGCCGGCGCCAACCTCTTCTTTCTTCCGCTTCAGTTGACACCACTTCCAGCCTTGCCTTCTTTCTGTGGACGCCCCCTTCCTCACTTCACTGCAGATAGCGCTCCTATCTCTTTTGCACTCTTCCGCTAGCAGTCGGCACCACCACCTCCTCTCTTCTTGCAGACGGCGTGCTCTCCTCTTCTCTCTTTTTGCTGCACTCTCCTTCCTAGCCTGCAATCATCGGCAGCCTTCGCTATCCCAGGCAGCCACCCACGTCAAAGCAAGCCCTTCAACTGAAGGCAACCCTCTTCTCCTGCAATGAGATAGAAACCCTCCACATCAAGAAAACAAGCTCTCTGACATCGCCACCAGCCTCCGCAGCAGCCCAGCAAGGCCAAGCAACACCTACCCTCAACTCTCTGCATCTAGAGGCGGCCACCTTCAACAACCCATCTCCCTCTTGCTCTGCAGATGACCTTCGTTCTGGAAGAATCCGCCGCCCAAGGCCCAATTCAGCATTTTCCCTTCTCGAATCCCTCGCACCACCTTTCTCCTGCCACGCACACACCCATCATCACCTTCCTTTTATGCTTCTTTTTAATCTTGGATATTCTTCACCCCTCATACACATATCATATTGGCCCCCCAACAATTAGTTGCCCTTATGCCCATGCACACCTTCGAATACAACCTACAAGTGCCACTTATTTTTGGGACGCACACACATACAAAGCAACCGAACGATTGATACCATCTCCAGCAGACCACGCTCCGGACAAGCCTGTACTAGCCTACTACCAAACCATCCACTCTGTACATCTGCCAGGGTATTCAGGGCAAAGCTTTTTTTCATGCCATGTGTCCCATATGTACACAAGCCAAAAACACCTTTACAAAATTTTGCCTAACATACTTTGCCCAATCCCTATCCTGTTGAATCATTTATGATCAGCAGCAGAAAGCATACGACCACGTTTCCCTTCGTCAATCCTTTGAGCATCATACAAGGTAACCAAAACATCTCTATTCCATGTATTCAAAGAAACACTGTCATCTTCCCAAGACGTAGTTTTCCATCCCGCATCCCACAACATAACATAAGAAATTTTGGAAACAAAGCTCTTGACATACATAGCATCGTGTCTCATCTCAATCCCATAATCACTGATATAGTCAACACTATTATTGGAAAACCAGTGAAGCAACTCCTATTGAGGGTAATAACTAATGAAAGTTTCATCAAGAAAGACCTGCTGTGCTATAGCACTTTCTTGTCCATCAACATAAGAAACATCACCATCAAAGCCAACCACTACAGGCAAAACAAACTCCCCTTCAAAAGGCACCATTGCCAAAGCATCCACCTTAGTTCCTGTATGCTCACCTTTATCAAGGTCAATAAGAAATTCATCTATTACAGCATCCATAATCTCATCCATAGCATCAACATCATTCATAGACTTCTGGTGTTGCTCTCCTTCATAGCATCAATTCTGCTCGTGGCTTTCTTAACATTAATGCATATCTGATCATCCAACTCCAACTCGAGTTCATCATCTTGCAAACTTTCTATATCCCACTCATCCCACAAAGGTTCATCATCCAAAGACTCAAAGGCATACTCTTTCACATCACCTGTATACATCTGCTCATGATTCACTTGTACCTTAACCATAGCATCCAAAGGAAGTACATCAGGATCTTGAGGGAAATCTGCCTCAAAAAACATATACTCTTCAAGGGCATCCTCTGTCATAAAATCAGTCCTCGCTATTTCCTCGCATTCTTCCTGTATGGCCTCTTCTTGTTGGGCAACCTCATCACTAAGCACTTCCTCATCAACAACCAGGGCAGCCATCTCTGCATCCTCCTCACTGGATGAAGTGACTTCTGTTCCCTCACTAGTAGTGGTGCTACTAGTCGTATCATCAACACTCGAATCAGCTTCATTTTTCCCTTCATTATCAACAGGCTTCTGATTATCCATATTAAACTGCTTTTTATCTCCTTGCCTGTCATACAGAGTAATGACCCCTTTCCTCCAATCTTGAACAGCTTTCACCGCTCTCAGCCATGTCTTCCCAAAATGATGGGGAATGCACCCATTCCTCCCGGCATAACATGACAGTCCACAAGAACCTTTACAGCAAAAGCCTGCAGTTCTAATCCCTTGATCACACCTAAGCATTTGACCTTCTGGTGATTGGCCAACCGAATACGAAAACCAGACGCTTCAGTAATATTAAGACCAAGCCTCTCCACAGCTGCTAGTGTGATTACACAAATTTGTGCACCACCATCTATATATGCTTCTCCCAGATTCTTCCCTTTGTGCCATACATCCACTATAGGACATATATCAGGCAACTCCTCAACAGATAAAACAGTCACTATCCCTCTGGCAGGGTCCTTCTCTCTCGGGTTCACATCTCGGGTTCACAAGTCTTTTCCACTGACGTTTCAATTTGGGAGCTAACTCTATCAATTGCCCAAAAGTAATATTAGCTTTTCTTCCAGCCATGTCCTCCTGCAAATTGTAGCTAACCTGCCCAACCCCCAGTGGAAAATCAATCACTTGAAACTTCCTACGAGACTTTTGCTTCCGCTTGACCTTTACATCCCCTCCTTCCTTCACTTTACCTTTCTTCTTGCTGGGCTCTGCAGCATCCCTGCCTTCCCTTTCGTGTGGCGTCCGTTTCCCCAAAGGCATTACATCAGCTTCCGTCTCCTTTGTCTTCTCAAGGGTGACCACATTCACCACCTTAGTTTTACCCTTCTCCTCATTTGTCAACCCATTGGTCCCTGCTTCACCTTTAATTTCAATTCCATAATCATTTGCCCTATTGGGAATTTGAGAGGGTAAGGGATACATATCACCCCCCATTCGCGGCGGTTTGTCACAGTCAAGACTTATATGCCCCAATTCACCACAATTCCAACATGTAGGAATAAACCGTCTACCCCTGCCAAAACCACGGCCACTTCCATAGCTTGTCTGACCTTCAACCCCTTCCTGATTATAACCTCTGCCTCGACCACGTCCACCACTTGTATTTCCTATCATTTTCAGACTCAGATTCTTCATACGATCCACTATTTGCCTTATGTCCTGTTGGAGCCCTTCATCATCAGAAGTTGTAACAGTTGTGGGTGCCACCTTTGTCCCCTGTGGTGTGACATTATTCACTTGAGCTTCTGTCGGTTGCACTCTTTCCAGCACGGTTCTCATCGGTACCGCTTCTACCCTTCTAATTTCAGGCCTCACTACCACCCACTGGAACCATCCCCAGCTGGTTCATTCGTTGCAACTTCCAATCCTTTGATTTGGCAATCTCCACCGCATCCTCATAAGATTTGGGCTTCTTTAGTTCAACCTTCCAGCGAATGCCTTCCTTTAATCCTGCAACAAAACGATCTTTCTTCATCATGTTCAGAGGCACTTGATCCTCCCCTAAAGCCCTGCACAAGGTCTCCCACAGTAAAGAGAATTTCTTTACATAATCATCAATTGGCTCCAATTCGCCCTGTGTCAACCCCTGCACTTCATGCCAAACTCTGTCTGGATCCCCAACCTTCTTGAACCTGTTCAAAAGTGCAGTCTTCAATCCATCCTCAGTCATTGGAATGCGTGGCTCAGCATCTCTTAACGACTCTTCAAAAGTTTTGAACCATGCCCTCGCATCTCCCTTCAAACATATATTTAGCAACCGCAATACCTGTGCTGGCTCGTTGATGTGGTTGCTTATGCATGCAACCTCCATTCTTTCAAGAAAATCTGCTACATCTTCATTAGGACCACCAAAAAACTCTGGATACGACATCATTTTGATCTCCAAGTTTCACCTCAAATCCATGAAAAAACAAGAAGAACACCTTCCCTGAAACCTTCAACTCCTAGGGCATACATCGTTGTAGGCAAAGGAAAAATACCTGAGCTCTCCTCATCAGTGGGGGGACCAGAAAGCTGTCGAAAATTCCGGACACGAATCACCTGCCTCTATAGCTGTCCATCCAACAGTCTTGGAAATACCATGAGCCTGGGGGCACCACCAGCACACTGGCTGGAACACTTCTCACACAATTCACCACACCACCCACACCAGAAAAAACAGCACAAACAAGACTTTATTTCAGAACAAATCTTCGTCTCTACAAAGTTGGATATCCAGAATATCCTCAGAACCATCCTCCTCTAACACCCAGTCATAATCTGCCCACTCCAGATCCAAATCACAATAAAACATGCCACTTCTCTTCCTGGCTTCTCCTGGCAACAAGTACAACACACACACATTGGCATTCTACACTCATGAGGCAATAATACAAACAAGAACGACCACCTCTCTCCTTTGCAGTAGCAGCAGATATAAACAGTACACCTCTCTCTGCTCACACTCAACAACACAACAAGCCCTGTGCTCAAAGACAACTATATTAACAAGAGACACGCCTATCTCCTCTGCAGCTATGGCAGTTATACAAAAACAGCACCCAAAGAAACTCTCCCTGCTTCTCGGCAATTGATACCGTCACCTTCTCCTCTCCTTCGCTTTTGTTGCAGTGGACGCCACCACCTTTTTGGCTTCGCTGCAGTCGACACCTACCTCTCCCCTTCTCTACTGTCTCGGCCTGCAGTCGACGCTTAGCTTCTTCTTCACTCTGCTCTCTCCCTTCGTTACCAGCTGTGCCACCTCTTCTCTACTGCTGTTGACCCACACGTTCTCTACTGCCGACACCAACCTCCTCTTTCTTCCGCTTCAGTTGACACCACTCTCCTCTTCTCTCTTTTTGCTACGCTCTCCTTCCTGGCCTGCAAATCGTCGGCAGCCTTTGCTATCCCAGGCAGCCACCCACGTCAAAGCAAGCCCTTCAACTGAAGGCAACCCTCTGCTCCTGCAATGAGATGGCAACCCTCCACATCAAGAAAACAAGCTCTCTGACGTCGCCACCAGGCTCCGCAGCAGCCCAGCAAGACCAAGCAACACCTACCCTCAACTCTCTGCATCCAGAGGAGGCGGCCACCTTCAACAACCCATCTCCCTCTTGCTCTGCAGTAGCAGACGACCTTCGTTCTGGAAGAATCCGCCGCCCAAGGCCCAATTCAGCATTTTCCCTTCTCGAATCCCTCGCACCACCTTTCTCTTGCCACGCACACGCCCATCATCACCTTCCTTTTATGCTTCTTTTTAATCTTGGATATTCTTCACCCCTCATACACATATCATATTGGCCCTCCAACAATTAGTTGCCCTTATGTCCATGCACACCTTCAAATACAACCTACAAGTGCCACTTATTTTTGGGAAGCGCACACATACAAAGCAACCGAACGATTGATACCATCTCCAGCAGACCACGCTCCGGACAAGCCTGTACTAGCCTACTACCAAACCATCCACTCTGTACACCTGCGAGGGTATTCAGGGCAAAGCTTTTTTGCATGCCATGCGTCCCATATGTACACAAGCCAAAAACACCTTTATAAAATTTTGCCTAACAACGTGTGTGCTAGCTCGTCTGTCGTTTGCTCACTCCATTGTAACACCAGGCCAAAGGGATGAAGGGAGAGATCTCTATGCTTAGATGGAGACAACTCCTCTCTCACAAAGAACAAGGGAAAAAGAAGCTAATGAAAGAGGAGAACCTACAATCAAACATATTCAAACACGTATCTATCTAGTATGTAATAATCCAATAGCATGCAAGCAAGCAAGAAGAAGAAAGAAGCAGAGCCCACAAGTAAACTACTATAAAAAAACACACATAAAAATGACTAGTTTTCACATTGCGTGCCAAACTTGTGCCGACCTCTATTACTAGTCTTAACCAACTATGTACATGGAGTCTTTCCCTATCTGACATTAAGCACACGGTAAGGAAGCTTTATCTATTCGAGCATCATCATCTTACAAAAGATAAGTACCCATTTGACCAGGTAAGATGATAAAGTGTCTTACAGTCAGTCGGGCGATGAAACCCAAACACCTAGGTCACTACAAAGCCACATCCATGGTCTCGGCATTGTCCGACAATCCACCCATCACTCAGAATTTACCAACGTACATGACATATTGGGTGTCCTAAATTCTTCCATACTAGGTGTCCTAAGTTTTTTCATCCTCAAGAACAATCATCCTCTCTACACATCAACACTTGATTCTTTATGTCAAACCATTTGTAAGAGTCCATGAAGCAGACAAATAAGCCTCAAAGAAAGAAGTGTGTTGGAGTTTTTACCGAAAGGAGGTTCTATACGAGCTCACCTTTTGTCCAATGCCCATGCACGACACCTATAATATATGTACGAGCTCTGACCCATCATGGAGAACCCTCGACCTTATGTACCCTCCGCTTTGATTCCAATTCAAGACGGACACAACCTCACCCTAGCCAACGTATTTGCCATGGAAGCCAAATCTCTAAGCAACATGCTATGAGCTCGGGGTATGATGTGATGTCGTGCCAAGAAGATTTAGACCGCAATCTACCTATGCAAATCATTCCATGGTGATTCTAGCGCTCATTCTCCCAATCAAAAGGTGCAAACCGCTTCTACATTTCCAAGAGTCCCAACCATTTTCACAATAGAAAAGTGGCCTCACGAAAAGAACTTCATCAATGCCTATACCTTTCACACGGCCTTGACAAGTTGGCTACCACCACGACTACCCAAAGGCTCTTACCAATATGTTATGCATTCGGCTGTTGCGAATTGCTTCCGAAACATACCATTGAACCTTGCATGAAAACTTCATTGCATATCATAAAGCACCCTAAAGTTAGGAAATACGAATTTTCCATGTCATCACGTGCATTTTTCCACCATGCCCCTAATCAAGGCAAAGCCAAGGGCTAACACGTACGTGTTGCTAACCATGCATGTCATCACGCCTACTTTCACATGCACCATATATCCCTATTTATGCAAATTTGACTCCCTCCAAATTTCGCCACCTATACAAGTGCAATGTATCATGTGCCCCACTTGCAAAGGGGTAAGCAAAAAGTCCCAAGACTTTAATCTAGCACCCTTGAAAGACGATAGTGCTAAGCTTTATTTCCAATAGAGAATTCTTTTCCTTGCATTTCAAGAGGGTGTCTCCTCGACACATGTTTCTGTAGGTATGAAATAGAATCGAATTCCATGTGCACTTGGTTGAAGCTTCCCCGAGGTGAGTTACCGACATGTCGAAAATGTGTGCATTCACTCTTTTAAAACAACTTCTATAACTTCAAACCTTGTAGGGCAATGTACGTCTAAATTGAACACTGCATGAGTCTAAGCTCAAATAATTTTCTCTAAGTACACATTCACATATCACTCTAACGATTCCGCTTAAATACATCCATTTAAATCTTTCTTGTCAAATACACGGGAAATTGCTAATAGCTTTTATGAATTTATGCATTTTGAATGTTTACCCAAAAACAAGATTGCAAAATCAACCCAAAATGTAAGTTCAGAGACATTTATAAATAAAACTTAATGAGGTGAATCAGATTAAAATTACAAGTTGATTCTGCAAGGAAAAAGCCCACATGGCCTCAAAACGATTTCAAATTTGCATCCAAACTTATTCGAGCTCAAATCAAAACAAAGACTTCAAAGGTTGACCCAATGAAAGATTTAAAGAAATTGTTTCAAAACCTAATTAGTTTCATATGGTCCAAGATACACAGTCTTAAGGTAGCCCATGTACTGTGATACATGCAGTCACAATCATGCTATTTTGTTTATCCAACATCACTTAAGTGCTCTGACATGCAGAGCCTATCCCACATATGGTGCTGCACCAAGGCAGCCTATGTGCTATATGATTCATGCAGCTACAACCACACTGTTTGATGTATCCAAAGTGTAGAGTCCATCCCTACACATGTAGTGCCTAGTACAGGACAAGCCAAGGTCTAAAGAGATGAAAATCAATATGGAGGTAAAGAACCCAAAACTCCCTAAGAATGAAAACACAAAATCAGTTATGACTAGCATTCCAATATAGTGTGTGACACACTAGTTCCCTAGTAGCCACAAGGGACTGCACACAGGCATTGAGGTACTCAAATCTATCATCAAACCCTAGATAACCTATGTGCCCAGATTCCAACAGCACACAGCACATTTATTGTTTCTAATGACAAGAAAACAAAGAAAAAAAGAAAGCAGAAGGAAAAAAAACTACGGAAGCACCAAGGTCCTCGAATCTATCATCATCCCCTCGAACTACCCTGTGTGTTTAGGTTTGAAACAGGAGTAGGTAAGAACGTAGAAATACTGCATGGAGTTAACTCAAATCTATCATCACACACTTCATACCCTATGTGCCTCGATTTTAAACAGGACACAGCACGTCCACCATATATAAAATCCAAAAAAAAAAAAAACTAGGGAAGAAGCAGAAGAAAAATGACCAGAAAGACTCAATTTAAAACAGTGAAACAAACAGACCCATTACCAAATTTTCTTCCCAAAAAAGGAATATTGCATGAAGTAATTTTTTAAATATTATTTTTTCATTCACAAGGCAAAACTTTGCTTTTTTCATCACATGATATGAATAATGCAGCATACACTTGAGACAGGGAAAAGAGACTAAAAAAGACTAGGAGGGATTCACAAACGTCCCTCCAACAGATCCCCTGTTTTCGTGACCAAATCCCATTCGTACAAAGCATGATGCCTGCATGTTTTCATCTTCACAGTGCACAGACAGGTAAAGTGATAGCACCCCATACCTGCCCAATTATGGGCCAGATATCTCAAAAAGCTGTCCGATGTGGACAAGCCAGCTGCTCAACAGACAAGCTGAATCATGGACCCTGATGAGATTTGAACTCTAAACCTCACACGGCCTGCAAGCTTTGCTATAATAGAGAGTGGAAGTTTTGTCAATAACTTGGATCTGTGCATGGTTTGTAAGAAGGGGGACAGACACCTCCACGAGGGCACTGGGTAAGTGCTGGGAGACGACAAATGGGTGCTTCAACTTTCGGTTGTAAAGCACCCCTAAGTCAACTATCTTTATTTTGTTCTCTTTCGTTTTCTCACACTTGAAATAATGTTTACCTTGTCCTTATCCAACCTTTCATCATCCAAAATGTGAGAATACTTGTCAATACTAGCAAAAGGGGACTTCTTGGAGCCCTCCTTGATAAAGGCCCTTTTCTCCCTTCCTTTCTTTGCTTGCTTATTCAAATTTGATTGCTTCTTTGTGTGCTTGTTTACATCTCTATTCCAGGTGTCTTGAGAATCTTCGACTTTATCGATGTCTTCCTCAAAGGAATGCTCCCTATTCATGTCTTCAAAAATCACATCTTCCTCAGAGCTATTATACTCCCCATTCATGTCTTCAAAATCCATATCTTCCTCAGGGCTATTGTACTGCTCGTTCATGTCTTCAAATGCACGGTCTGTTTGCTTGAAAGTCCACTCCCCTTCTGATTCGTTTTCTTCTTCAGAAAGATTATCCAAGCCCATCTCTGTGCCCTCATCCTGATCCAGGAGATCCTCTATTTCATCATCATCACTATTATCACCCACTAAGTCATCTTCTCCTCCATTTATTGAAATAGCATCCTCCTTAATCTTTGCCACTTTATTGGACTTCCCTTTCCTATTCAATTTGGATGTGTAAAACTTATGAAACACAATATCCTCTGGTGCTACCTCCTTTTCTGATAGTTCAAGGAATTCCACTCCGACAGGTAACATGGTCGATGTTAAAGCCTATATGACAAAACATAAGAACGGGGCACCTGATTAATATTGAGTTTTTTAAAAGCCACAGGACCTCAACATGAATTTAAAAAATGGACAAGGAGAAACTACCTTTCTAGCTGGTGCTGACAAAGAGGAGCCATGCCATGTTTCGCTTTTGCGGCGAGACTTAGGTTTTTTCTCTGTGAAACGGTCTAAAAATACACTTAAGGCAAGATCCCTTAGTGGATCCCCTGCATAGAGAATACTTGCACCAGAAAGTAGTGTTTTTGCCATCGCTGCAACAGAAGGATGCACATGCGATGCTAAGGCTGTTAGTTCCCACCAACAAGCCTTATCCGCATTGCTGCCAAATAGAACGATATCAGTTGAAATGTCCAAAATGAGAATGATATCAGTTGAAATGTACAAAATGATTCAACCAACAGACAGATGCATGGATAGCTACATCACTAGATATATAAATACTAAATAGACAGCTACACAAACAGAAATGCATCCAGCAGTTAAATTGGAGAGGGCCTCCCAGCTACATCATGCCAGATGCCCATGGTGGATCAGACCCAGGTGCCTCTCTGCATGACAGCTTCAGATCCGACATATCCTTCAGAGTCACAGTTGCTCCACAACAGGAGGTAGATGTAAACAGTTTGTATGACGTCATAGATGAGGAGGAGACACATGAATCCCTGTTGTCCACATAGAGAACTTGTAGTTGAGATGCTAACGCTTTTTTCTTTGATCGTTTTATACTCTTTTTTCTTTGTTCGGTTTATCCTCACTACATATCTAGTTACTCATCATGTAGCTAGTCACCTCATGGATGTACAGTTAACGCTTTTGGTCTCATAGATTCTACCCTTCGGGTCTTTTGTAGATGTTAACTTAGTTCGTTGTTCCCTTAAGGGCTGCCCTTTCCTTCAAGAAGGCAAGGTGAGACTACATTCTTGAATCCATGACTCAAAACATAATAGGAATCAGAAAATTTTGAAGTTTAAAAACTTCCCCTCCAGTGTACATCAGTGAAGGTACTCTATTTCAGCAACGTTTCCATGCCAGTGCCGATGCAGACTTTGTTGCAGAAGGCAAAAGTGCCATGATGCAGATGCTTGGACCTTAGCTCCAATTTGATGTAGGAGGCTTGAATTTGATGATTTTCTCCATATTTCTTTGAAGCCCCAAATTTCTGCAAAAGCCCTGAAATAGTAGCTTCAATTCGATAGGCTGGTGCCTCATATGGGTAGATATTATAGGTGTGTATGTAGTAAGCAATGATATCAACACGTGCCAAGTGTCACTGTTACAGTGTGTGTTTTAAGTCATAAGAGAAGGCTCTAAGCCTAGGAGAATCACAGGACAAAGGAGACATTACAGCATCAGGGAGAGAGTTCCTCATGCTGGGGACCACACATGGCTTCCGGAGCTCTAACATGCTTCCCACGTGGTCCCCAGCAATATCTCTACATGGAAGATAAATACAAAATAACATCAATATGTTTCACAAAACAGAATGGCCTGCAAAACAATGGCAAGAATAGAAGTTACCTTGTTGCTCGTACACATCGTTTTCTTGCTCCACTTAGAGTTGCCAAGGTTTCTAGGGACTGACGCTTTCTTTTCCTTTGTCGAAAGCCTACTGGTAGCTTCTTCAGGCTTGCAAGGTGTCGTTGCTTGTTTCGTGCATCTTGTTTGGCTGCATTCATCTTGTCTCGTTCAATATCAAAGGCCTGCTTAAGCAACAAGTTGTTCTTTTGGAGCTCCTGATTCTGAGTTTTCAAATTGTTCACCACTTCTTCAAGCCTATCAATGTCCTTCTTGTGTTGCTGCTGCAACTCATGCCATAAGCCTTGAAAATGCACTCTTGAATGCGATTCTTGAGCTGCAACAAAAGAAAGCCTTCTACAATAGCCAAATAGACCATTAGCTCCATCACCTACATACGTGAGAAATGTAGTGATATTAACAAAAGGAGGTGGAGCATTGGTGAGCGGGTCAATAGGGTATATGAATCCATTTCTCCAAAGGTCAATACATTTTTGTCCTTGTGATCGAAGAGTATCCAATGGCACATTGGTCACACCACTTGTTTTTGAGCTGCGGATGGTAGCATACTCAGAAGCCAAATCTACATGTAACCTGAACTTTGGTGCTCTGTTAGATATATCTTCAAGTTTAGGGTTAGGCAATGCTGAAAAGTGCTTCTTGTAGAACACAATGCGAGAGTGAGGAGAGGATATTTTGAGGAGAGTGCAATGAAGTTCTGCTGTAAAAAATATTAGAAGATCATAGATGGATAGTGATTAGGTAATAGGAGAAAGGACATGCAAGATGGCAAGAGGCATAGAAGATGGTAGATTGAGGTTTTGCAACATAATACAGTAGAGAGAGAGAGAGAAAGAGAGAGAGAGAGAGAGAGAGAGAGATGTAGAATGTAGACGGAAGTAGGGGATATGTATGCTAAACAATGCAAGAATGGAAAGTAGTAAACTCTGAAGCTATGGAGGTTGACAGAGGGATTTTCTACACTTCAATGTAGGAAAGACATGAGAGAGAGAGAGAGAGGGAGAGAGAGAGAGAGCAGAAAATGATAAAAAGATGAGGCATGGAGGATGAGAGAGTGTGAGATATGAGCATTTGGAAGTGCAGAGGTTATGGAAGCTTACTAATCAGAGATGCTTGGCCATGGCACGTCCAAATGAGAGAAAGGGGAAGAGAAAGAGGATTTTAGTGAGATGAGGGCGTCTTAGAGAGAGAATGTAGAGAAAGAAAGTGGTGGGGAGTCCTAAAAGTGGAGGGAAGAGAGGAGGGAAGGCTTTTCAGCCATTTTGAATTTGGTAAAACCAAAAAGTTACCCCCAATTTAGCTCAAGCAAATATATATTTGAAAAACTAGAAATTCAAATAATGATTGCATAAAGATCCCCTTTTCAGGCCTAGTCAAAGTTTGCTTAGAGTCCTTAAGCAAAAGTACTTAAAAACATAATATGGCAGCTTAAAGAGTCCCCATAGACCTCAACCTTCCCCTAATGATTAGGGGAAGGTTGAGTTCTATGGGGGCCCTTTAAGCTGCCATGTGATAAAAGAAGTGTGAAGGCCAATAGGAAAAATACATGTGTACAAAAATGTTGGGTTGCTTAAGAACCTAAATCTTGTGGTCAAAGGTAGAATCTTACCTTTTTCATATCAGCAAAGAAAATCTTCAATATCTTTTCTTTTTATATTTTTATAAGGGAAAAGTTTTAAAAAGTTATCCCCCCTCACTTCTCTTTTTCCTCCACATCTCTCCAAAAGTAGGGGCGTGTTTCTCTCTCCTCCCTTTTAGACTAACCCACTCTCCCCATCTACCACTCTCTACACCCTCACTTGCAGCCCTATCTTCATCTCCAACTTCAGGAAAGCTCTTTGCTACCAGCTACTCAGAGGAAGCTCTGTTATCAGCCTCTCTCTCTCTCTAGAGGAAGCTCTGTTATCAGACTCGGAGAGAGAGAGAGAGAGAGAGAGAGAGAGAGAGAGAGAGAACACAAGAAAGAGAGAGAGGGCGGACAGGGAGGCGACAGCAGACGGCGAGCAGGATCGAAGAGAGAGAAAGAGAGAGAGAGAGAGAGAGAGAGGGGGGGGGGGAGGCAACAGCAGGCAGCGAGCAAGTTCGAGCAACAGTCACGCACGTGGCGAGCAGGTTCGAAGAGAGAGAGAGAGAGAGAGAGAGAGAGAGAGAGAGAGAGAGTGTGCGCGCGAGTGCGTGAGTTCGTGGGTGGGTGGGTGCGTCGGTCGGTGTGTGCGTGGGTGATAACAGAGCTTTCTCTAGAGAGAGAGAGAGTCTAATATCAGAGCTTCCTCTAGAGAGAGAGAGAGAGGCTGATAACAGAGCTTCCTCTGAGTAGCTGGTAGCAAAGAGCTTTCCTCAAGTTGGAGCTGAAGATAGGGCTGCAAGTGAGAGTGTGCAGAGTGGTAGATGGGGAAAGTGGGTTAGTCTAAAAGGAAGGAGAGAGAAACACGTCCCTACTTTTGGAGAGAGATGGAGGGAAAAGGGAAGTGAGAGGGGGTAACTTTTTAAAACTTTTCCCTTATAAAAATATAAAAAGAAAAGATATTGAAGATTTTCTTTGCTGCAGATCTGAAAAATGTAAGATTCTACCTTTGACCACAAGATTTAGGTTCTTAAGCAACCCAACATTTTTGTACACATGTATTTTTCCTATTGGCCTTCACACTAATTATCTCTTTAATCACATGGCAGCTTAAAGGGCCCCCATAGACCTCAACCTTCCCCTAATCATTAGGGGAAGGTTGAGGTATGATTAGGGGAAGGTTGAGGTCTATGGGGACCCTTTAAGCTGCCATATTATTTTAAGTACTTTTGCTTAAGGACTCTAAGCAAACTTTGACTAGGCCTGAAAAGGAGATCTTTATGCAATCATTATTTGAATTTCTAGTTTTTCAAATATATATTTGCTTGAGCTAAATTGGGGGTAACTTTTTGGTTTTACCAAATTCAAAATGGCTGAAAAGCCTTCCCTCCTCTCTTCTCTCCACTTTTAGGACCCCCCACCACTTTCTTTCTCTACATTCTCTCTCCAAGACGCCCTCATCTCACTAAAACCCTCTTTCTCTTCCCCTTTCTCACATTTGGACGTGCCATGGCCAAGCATCTCTGATTAGTAAGCTTCCATAACCTCTGCACTTCCAAATGCTGATATCTCACACTCTCTCATCCTCCATGCCTCATCTTTTTATCATTTTCTGCTCTCTCTCTCTCTCTCTCTCTCTCTCTCTCTCATGTCTTTCCCACATTGAAGTGCAGAAAATCCCTCTGTCAACCTCCATAGCTTCAGAGCTTACTACTTTCCATTCTTGCATTGTTTAGCATACATATCCCCTACTTCCGTCTACATTCTACATCTCTCTCTCTCTCTCTCTCTCTCTCTCTCTCTCTCTCTCTCTCTCTCTCTCTCGTGGATAGATCAATCTGATCTCTTGGAATAGTTTCCTACGACGTTAAAAAGTTCTCTTCTCCTCTCTCTCTCTCTCTCTCTCTCTCTCTCTCTCTCTCTCTCTACTGTATTATGCTGCAAAACCTCAATCTACCATCTTCTATGCCTCTTGCCATCTTCCATGTCCTTTCTCCTATTACCTAATCACTATCCATCTATGATCTTCTAATATTTTTTACAGCAAAACTTCATTGCACTCTCCTCAAAATACCCTCTCCTCACTCTCGCATTGTGTTCTACAAGAAGCACTTTTCAGCATTGCCTAACCCTAAACTTGAAGATATATCTAACAGAGCACCAAAGTTCAGGTTACATGTAGATTTGGCTTCTGAGTATGCTACCATCCGCAGCTCAAAAACAAGTGGTGTGACCAATGTGCCATTGGATACTCTTCGATCACAAGGACAAAAATGTATTGACCTCTAGAGGAATGGATTCATATACCCTATTGACCCGCTCACCAATGCTCCACCTCCTTTTGTTAATATCACTACATTTCTCACGTATGTAGGTGATGGAGCTAATGGTCTATTTGGCTATTGTAGAAGGCTTTCTTTTGTTGCAGCTCAGGAATCGCATTCAAGAGTGCATTTTCAAGGCTTATGGCATGAGTTGCAGCAGCAACACAAGAAGGACATTGATAGGCTTGAAGAAATGGTGAACAACTTGAAAACTCAGAATCAGGAGCTCCAAAAGAGCAACTTGTTGCTTAAGCAGGCCTTTGATATTGAACGAGACAAGATGAATGCAGCCAAACAAGATGCACGAAACAAGCAACGATACCTTGCAAGCCTGAAGAAGCTACCAGTAGGCTTTCGACAAAGGAAAAGAAAGCGTCAGTCCCTAGAAACCTTGGCAACTCTAAGTGGAGCAAGAAAACGATGTGTACGAGCAACAAGGTAACTTCTATTCTTGCTATTGTTTTGCAGTCCATTCTGTTTCGTGAAACATATTGATGTTATTTTGTATTTATGTTCCATGTAGAGATATTGCTAGGGATATGATGGGATATGAAGGTGGTGCTGAGGAATGTAGAGCAGACATATTGAAACATATTAAGTTATCAGACATATCAAAGCTGCTAGAAGATCCCACATGCAAAATAGCTAAGCAAATCCGAAACAGAATTTATGGAGAGCTGCAAAATATGGTAAGCCCCATACAGATTATGGATGCATGTGATAGTGCTGGTGTCAGTAGGAAGGGATATGAAGCCATTTACAGGGTGTTTACACTAGGTCATCGTGCTAAAGGACTTCTACGACCCATGCTACCAACTCCATACAGTGTAACCATGGCAAGAAAAAGTGCAAACTCAGACATTGCGAACATGTTAGGTGGCTACCGTCATGTGGAGGATGCTCTGCCTGTATGTACTTCTAAGGTATTTGAATACAACAAGTACAACAATGTCTTTATTGATTTAAGGACCCTTCAACGAGCTATGATTTCTTATTATGGTCTAAGCATTGAGGAGTGCTAAGGTCAGACTGTGTTTGTGTTAAAGCTTGATGAGTGTCAAATTGTAAAAGGACGAAAATTAGAAAGAGTCAGCCTAACACTTATGAACAGGGCTATCAAAGGAAATCCGGAACAGGTTGATAATCTTCTCGACTGTAGTGCACAAGCCTCAAATTTCAACACGGGAAGGCAATCTCAGGGAAAAGATTACTATGGAGTGCAATCAGATAAGAATATATGATGGTTGTCAGCATTTGAGCTTCCACAGGAGACGAATGATACATTGCACTAGTACCTTACCCGAACAGGCATCCCAAACATCATATCATTGCAATCAAAAGAAGAGACTTTACATGTGGAAGATATAGGAACATTTACAGTTGAATGGCACATGGCAGGGGATTTAAAGACATTGAAGTGTATGCTAGGATGCAAGCTAGGAGCAAATACTTTTTTTCCATGTATTTATTGCTGCAATTCAAAATCAGAGTATATTGAACGCGGCAAAGCTTCAAGCCAGGTTGCAGCCACCAAGATAACCAAATCTCATGCAAAGGGCAAGAAAAATGTACAACCACCTTCAATGAGTACAATGCAAAACAAAGATCCAAAGAAACCTATGCAGTGGGTTAATGGCATTATGAGCTGTAATACCAATTGTCCGCCTAATCGTGATCAAGAAGATATCTCATGGAGCCCTATATTGGAGATTCCTCTTTCCCGTGTTCATATTTGCACGCTTCATGCTAGGTTACACATAATGGACAAATTACTGAAGTTACATATCAATTATGCATGGAATATGGAGCCTGAACATCTTCGCAACGAATGCATCAGTAAGCTGGAAGATGTCCTTTCAAGCGTGGGGCTTCATGGTGGTGATGTAAAGTTAACCAAGGATACTAAAAAGTCAGGACCGGGTCAGGATAATCCAAACAAAATATGCATGGGTGGGTCCAAAGCTAGACACCTTCTCTCAAATTACGAGAGGTACAATAGTCACACAATATATGAGATATGGAAGGCCATTTGTGAATGCACCACTTATCGTGGGAATAATGCAGAGTTTGGTCTCAAGCGTGCAAGGCTGTGGGAGTCACTTGATAAAATGATTCAATTGCTAGAAAAGGCTTCACTTGTTACTGAGGAGATTACAAACTTAAAGACTGCAATACATACATTTACTCAGCAAATGGTTGATGCATGGGGAGAAACACATATCACCCATTATATGGTATTTACCTTTCTATCTATTTATTGATATTAATCCCCAAATAGTAAAATTCTGATATGGTCTTTGTCGCAACACATTATATTTGTCCACACACAGTTTTTTCTCGACCAATATGGTCCAATGGCAATTTGGAGCACCCAAGGAATGGAGCGCTCTCATTATCTAGCTAAGGCAGCATACTTTAAGAACACGCGACATGGTGGAGGTGGTAAGGAAAAAAGCAATGCCTTGCATGAGATGTTTAATTGGTTTTATCGCAGTTTGGGAGGTCGACGCCGACAGAAACCAAAAGGGCAGGTGTCATTACTACGAACGGTTGTAAAAAATGTCAATCTGCAACGAGCAATTGCATGGCGAGCATCAAGTGACATGCATGGGATGCGTGAGTAGTTTGGTGTGCGTAGGCGTATCGGTCGAAAATGGGTTCCATATTAAAAAATTCTAGCCTTTTTTAAGTCAAAGCTTTTTTTTTTAATTTCTAGCGATAATTTTTTTTTTCAATAAGTTTTTTCAAAAACTATATAAACCTATAAAAGTCAGTTTTAAAAGTATCTTTTCACATTCATTCACTCGTGTACGCAAGGTGGTACCAAACGTTATGTACTGTACGGATCCGTAAGTACTGTACGTTGTTTGGTACGAGAAAAAATTTTAAGGTACGCAAAAATACGTACCATTGGTAAAAATACATACGGAAGGTTGAGGTCGTACGGCCTCCAGAGTCCAGACGCAAGACGTAGGCACGCCGCACAGAAGGCACAAAGTTTAGAACAAAACACAACAAAACGGCGAAAAGTTTATCGCAGGCGAAATCCCACCACAAAAACAAAAAACAAAAAACCCAAAAAAAAAAAGTATGAATCCCCGTACGGTACGGATGTATGGTGCAGATTGGATCCGTACGTACGTTTTGATCCTACCTTGCGTGTAAGTCAATGGATGGCTAGAACTAAGCACACTGCACGCAACACTGAGAATCCAAACGTACCGTCTGGTGCACACAATTTAATAAAGGCAGTCGCCGCGGCACAGGCATTTCAACAAGTGCAAAAACGCATCAAAAAGAAGCATACAAGCATGGACAGAGAGGTAGAGACACAACAGGAAGGTGTACAGCCTGATGTGTTTTCAAGACGGGACAATATTGAGGATGTGTCCAAGCAGCCTGGAGACACCGGCTCATTTAGAGCCACGCGTACACCATTCCCCCGATCTCTCTCAGAGGCTGAGCAGCAGCAACGTGTGCTAGAAGAGCAACAATGCTAGATTGATGAGGAGGCGCATAGAAGAAGAGAGCAAGAGCAAGCCCTACTCTCTCAGCAGCTAGAAGAGGAGCTAAGGGTCGCATTTGAAGAAGACCAGTAAGCACTTCTCTGTACTGAGCAAGAGCAGTATCAACAAGCTGCTGACTTCTATGAAGCAGAGGAAATAAGCCGTCGTGAGGAGCAGGATAGGCTCTTAGCACAAACACTACATGAGGAACTTGAGAGACGTCAGCCCCAGCCTCCACCTAAAAAACAAAGAATAAAGATTTGTATCAAGAGAAACAAGGAACGTGCAAACAGGCAGCGAGAGGTGGAGATGGAAGAGGAGGAATGACGACAAGAAGAGGAGCAAAGGGAGAGGGAAAGACGGGAGCAGGAGGAGCAAAGGGAGAGGGAAAGACGGAAGCAGGAGGAGCAACAAAGAATCCAAGAAGAACGTAGATTAAAACAAGAACAAGAAAAGAAGAAGGCACAAGCAAGTAAAAGAAGACAAACTTTAGATCCAGCCGAACAAGAAAGGCGAAAAAAATTTAGAAATGAAAAAATTTAGAAATGAAAAAATTTAGAAATGATAGACAACCATGGGAAGAGAGGTCGCATCCACCACCACCCCCTGTAGCCAAAAAGAAGAAAAGATGGAAACCGGGGACCGTGGCTCTGTGAGAAATCAGAAAGTACCAAAAGAGCACAGACCCCATCATGGTGAAGGCCCCTTTTGCAAGACTTGTAAAAGAAGTCATCGACAAGTACAGTGATGACAGGGTCACTCAGGTCCAGAGTACGGCACTCGAGGCCCTTCAAGAGGCGTCAGAAACAATTCTGGTCTCTCTATTTCAAGATTCGGTGCTGTGCCATGCTCACGCCAAAAGGGTGACCCTAAAGCTTGTTGACATGGCACTTGCACTACGTCTACGTTAGGATAAAGCGCTCCATAGGGAAGGCTTTATTGGATAGGATTAAGCTTTTATGCGGCCTTTGTGCCTTTTGTAATCTCCAACATTGTAATACATTTTTTTGAATCTATAAGAATGATTGCAGCAACAGTAACATGAGGAGATGGCACATCAGACGTATCTTATTTGATGCTTATGTCGTACAAACTGTGCTATACGGAGTAGAGGTATGGGATGGAAGTATCTCACCATCAACATGGAATGACATTGAGAAGATGCAAAAGGCGTTCCGCAGAAGACATCTAGGAGTCAAAACCACTACACCTTACTCTATATTAATGCTTGAAACAGGCAGCAGACCCATCGAGCTTCGAGCACTCCAAAGGGTTTTGAAGTACATAAAGAAGGTCAAGTCCATGCAGATGGGGAGACTACCGAAGAAAGCTTTGCTAGCAAGTAAAAGACCTCAGAAAGCAAACAAAAGCAAGATGCTATCTTCAGGATGGATGCATGACATCAACGGCTGGTTTCAAACATGGGAGGTAGAGTCCTATCTAAATGCAGCATCAGATGAAGTAGATGAGAAGGCATTTCATCAAGCACTATTGGAAGCACTCCACTGTAAATGGCAATCATCAAAAAAAAGGGCTAAATTTGAATATTATGGCTCACACATCAACCCAAACTATTGGGTCACATACTCAAGTGAAGAAGACAATGCTCAGAAATACATAAGCATGCCTATTCCCGCCAATGCAAGGAGAGGTCTTGCACTTATCCGGACTAGGTGACACACACTCGAGATTGAAAAAGGAGCATGGAGCAATATCCCAAAAGAGAAAAGACTATGCAAAGTATGCACTTTGGGAGCAGTGGAGACGGAGGAACATGTCCTTTTAACATGCCCACAATATGACCACATAAGAAAAGACTTTAGTACCATTCTAGAAGGATATCATGACTTGGTGGATCTGCTCACACATGCCAAGCTTGCTGTTGTAGGCATTTATATCACCAAGATTCTTAAACATCATGGCTATCTTACAGCACAATGCGACCATACGACAAGCTCCATATCACTCCCATGAAGGGAGAAGGCTTTGTATTTCCCTCCAATGAAGGGAGGAGGCTTTGTTTTTTGTTTCTTACAGCTTTGTAATAATTTCGTGGAGGTCCCATGGACCGTTTATCGGCTCCCAGAGGACGATAATACATTCTTCTTCTTCTTCTTCTTCTTCTTCTTCTCGCATAGAATTCACTAGGGTTTCCCCCTTTCATGATCAGGTTGGCTTTGACACCACTTGTGAAGCTCCCTCCATAAGATCACTTGATACACAAGCTAAACACACAAGGTTAGAACACATAGACGGGTGCAAGCAAGCTCAACATGGTCCACCACCGTAGGTCGCATCCGCAACCTCCCCCGAGCCAATGGCTAAGGTTCCACTCCCACAAGCCAAGCCAATGAACCCTTGCATCACATACCACCAGAGCCTACTCTAAGGGACCCCCGGCAAGACCAACATGTCCATGGCAAGAGTAAGCCTCTTGGTCCAGATCGAGACCACACTGATCAATAATAACCCAAGACTCACTTGTTGCTACTATAAATAACATTCCAATCATAAATAGCCAATAACCTTGGACTTATTAAATCTGAATCTTAGCCACCTGAATCCGCGTGCTTTTCCTTATCCCAAGCTCCCTAGCACAGCTCGATTAGTCCCTAACACCAAGGGTTAGTGTTGGGTACGTAACACCCCAATGCACCCCCGGGGCTGACCACAGTTAGCTGGCCTTCTCCATTTCTGGAATTTTTCCCATACAACAACCATCTATCAATCCCCCTTTTTATCATACTCGTGTGCATTTCTATCATGACCTTGATAACGTGTACCAGGATCAGCTCTACTGCCATCTCGCCACACTCCATACTTCTACGGTCTACCCTTCCCTCGACACGCACATCTCAGCTGACTACCCTTTTGCCCCTCTCAACACTCTGACATCCTCCTCTCAGGTGACTTCAGCGCATGGACAGAGAGTCAACAGGTGCAGCTTTTTGATTTGAAGGACCCTATTTTGTTGCAAAGCTTGATCCAGGGGACATGGGAGTACAAAGGATATCATAGGATACAGGCCATGTCACTTCTTTTGGCATCTCTCCTAGAGCTTGGAGCTACACATGGACTCATTATAGATAATAGCATGACTAAATGACCCTCTTCAAGCCGTCTCACTTGCTGCTTCCCACACGACAGGGCAAGGTGATTGAGTACTTTGGGTACTGTGCGGTACGGTGTATGTGTATAGAACGAGTACGCAAAGTACACATCAAGATAAGTACTTTAAGTACGTTCACTTTTTTTTCCTTTTTTAAGATATGATAAAAACTATACAACATAAAAAGGAGAAATTTCAAAAAAAACAAAACAAAAAAAATAGAGAATTGGGAGACTTGGAAGGAATTGAAAGGGAGGGGGCAGCGGGGGGGGAGGGGGGGGGTGTTGTTTTGAGAGATTGGGGGAAATTAAGAGGCTTGGAGAAATTTGGGTTATTCCCGACTCTAGAAAATGGGGAGAAATTGGGAGAGAGAGAGAGAGAGAGAGAGAGAGAGAGAGAGAGAGAGAGAGTAATAAAGAAGACCACAGAAAACAACCAACTAGAAACACAACAACAGGTACTTTGAACAACTTCCCATAAAAAACATTTCAGCCTATCAGGCAACACTAATGAAAACATACCAGAAGGAAGGGTCCCGATGGCGAGAGCTGTAGTAGCCCTCTTTAGGCCACTGCACTCTGCAGCTCGAAGCATCCAATGAAGGCATTGCCAGTGTAGTCCCTGGCACAAAAACTCTAGAACTATCCTTTTGAATCTTTTCTGTAACTTTTCCTTTTGCACTTATTTCCTCTTCATCTGCACTGATGCTGTCATCCTCGTCATCAAGCTCAGAAACCATGCAGTTCAGTTCATCACTTTCAGAGCTATATTCAGATTCTTCAGTCAATTCTTTGCTAACAGCAGTGTTGGAGGCAGTATGATTTGCACCAAGCACCTGCTGGCTGGAAAGGATTGTATCATCCTTTGTTGTGTTCTCCTCTGCAAAGTCCTCAAAGTGCTCGATTTCATCGTCTCCATCTTCAGGCTGGGTGACTGCATACCTATAGAAGTATGGAGATCGCAATCAGCATTAGTTCTTGCAAACAACTTTCCTTTCAGTGCCACTAGCAAACATGTCACTATCTAGCTAAGCATCCTTGAAGTTTGATTAATCTGATTTATCATTGTCCAAAGCCACTTAAGATAAGCACATTACCAAAGTGTGGGTCTTGACTTGAGAACCTCTGACAAAAGTAGAAGACAACCACATGCAAACTGGGGAGCCCCCTGTAACGCTACCTGCAATTGCCAGTCACAGTCAGGCAACACATGATAAATTTTGCAAACCGTTCAGACCACCTGTAAAAAGGTACCCTTTTATCAAAGCACAGGACTAACATAGGCGGGGGCACATCTTCAATCACTTTTCAAAAGAATAGATCAGTTTTAATCTGTTTTCTCAGCTGCCTTATCTCGCTGCCCTCACCCTTGATGGGTAGCTTATCCTCCCCACCCCGATACACAATAGGTCCTGGCAGATTGTGAATACTCAATGGCAGTGGCAACCTAATGTAGCTGTGCACCACAGATCTTGAATCGAGAATCCATGGTACTTGGTGCATTTTTAAAAACAAAAAAACTGTAGCCAAGACCATTCATGAATCGCCATGGGGATCGTTTATCAAAATAACCCCCAATAAGCATTCCATCTGTCTCTTCTTTGCTGAGAGGACAGGATGCCTAGCATAAGCCACATCCTCATTCATGGCACCCACGGGGAGCGCTTTTCCATCTCTCGCTCTCGGTGTTTGGCACCCTTTCTTTTCCTCTTCATGGCAAACGCCATGAGTAGCTTCCTGTACACGCAAGACACGGTCCTCCAAGTCTCAGCCTCCCCTTCCATTCTTTGGACAAGCTCCTGGATGCAGGGTTCACAGATGACAACACTATCACTTACCTATCTGGCTCCGATGGAAATCTCTGGCGTTTTGTAGATGCTATTGAGCTTTTTCACCTTGCTTCTGGTGCAAATATCAACTATCACAAGTGGTGCGGTTTCAGGGTTTGCTGGCTACCATGTGGTACATTGCTTCATGTTGGGCCTTCTCCTGCTGATGTATTGACAGGGTTCATCAGAGGCTTATCCGTAACTTATTGTGGTCTGGCAGCAATGGGCATGCTGCTAGGGCCAAGGTGGCTTGGCATGTGATTGGCCAACCAGCTCAAGAGGGGGATTAGGCATTATTGATCCCGCTTCACAGAGCAAAGCCCTTCCAGGCAAGTTGATAGTCCACAATCTCCCGCCAAGAGGAGAGGGATTTTCTTCTCGGCTGCACGATGCATCCTGGCTAGCAACCCCTCCTCCCCCACCCAACCCCACCCCACCCCCCTCTGAAACCCCCCCTGCCGCAACGAGGAGCGCCTTCAGGTTTTGGGTTCCGCTTTGGGAGAGCCACCCCTTGATCCGCCTCCAATGGCGGTTCGGGAGAGTGGCACTGGTGGGACCTGACCTGCCAACCGGAGGCTCCCAGCATCCCCTTCTTCCAATACTCTGTTCATCTCGGTTGGCGCATTCTCTTACAAATACTAGATGGCGCCCCAACGGCTATAACACACTGGCAAGCCTTGGGCATACTTCATGGTTGCCTTGCAGACTATTGGCACACAGGCACTGGGATAGCTTTCATTCTCAGAGGGTTACGCTCTTCCTTTGGCTTTTGGCACACCGCAGCCTGCCAGTTGGCACGCCATCACAGGCCGACCCTCCCTGTGCAACCACTGAAGTGCCCACGAGGAGACTCAACGACATTGCCTTTGGGATTACCCAAAGGTCTAGTAGGTTTGATGGAGGATCCTTGGGCATTTCACATCCGTGTCGAGCACCCTTTGTTTCATCACATGCAGCATGATTGCATGGGCTACGAAGGAGGAACCCTACACTACGAGGTGGGCGAGATGCAGAGAGGCCATTGGCGGCCTCCAAACCCCCGGCGGCGGTGATCCGTTCCCTTTGGCTAGACATCATCCACACTCTACAAGGACGTTGGGAGCACCTCACAGGCGACTCAGAGCAGATGTAGCAGGCAAAGGGTTGCCTTCCTCACTAGAGAGGGCAATGGACCGATTTGGCCCTGCAGGCTCCCAGTGTGCCTTTTTCCTCCCCCTCCCCTGATGTAGTCTCCCTCCAAGAGTGGCCGGCCAGAGAAAGAGCCCGCCCACCCCACCCCATCCCCGCTGCCCTCCCCCCCTTCTTGTTTTTTCTTCATTTTACCTCTTAGCAGGGATGTACACGGTAGGCTCTCATGGGTCTGTTTTTCGTAGTTCACTTTCTGCAGACATTTCTCCTTTATGACTAATGAAGAATCTTTTCTTGGAAAAAAGAAACATTCCGTCTGTATCTGCATTCAAGCATTATACAACATTTAAGTTGCTCCTTTACCTGCATCAAACGCTTCAAAAATGCAGCCATTCTTTTTGAATTGATATCTGCTTTGATAGCTTTGAATACAAGACCAAGAAACATCTCCACCTATTAAGAAGCACCAAAAAGTTACATTTTTCAAATGTAGATTCAGGAAAAGGAACTGGTAATTGTTTGAAAAAGCATACTCTGCAAATCCAAACCTTAGTAGATTTAGACAGTCCAGGTGACAAGAGGACTGCATAAAGGGCACGATAAAGGCGATCACTGACAGTATTATTTTTTGCCAGAAGCTGGTAAAGAAGCAAAAGTGCTTGTACACCAACATTAAAGCTCTTAGAATGCACCTGTTTAATGAGCACGTAGCAAGAGAGGTCCTTTCAATAGAAGGATAATAATCAGCAGTAACTTTTAAAGTGATTAGAAAAATAAACTCAGTAACTTTATCCTGAAAAGCACAACAACATAATACTGATCACACTCACAAAGCACTAGGTCTCTTAAGTCCGTGACAACTTGCAACCCACACTTTCAACTAGGCCTTGAGAGCATGGCACAGGATCACATTGCAAATCTCACATATGTTATGAATATCCATGGCATAGTTGCAATGGGTTTTAGAAGTGGATAGTTAAAACGTGCTGTATACAAGTTTTGAAACTAGATGACACATTTCGTAAAAGTTTCATACAAAGTGAAGGGTATAAGGTCAACAGAACCTGTAGTGCATGTTTACATGTTTTCTTATTCAACCTTACAAAACTTAGCAAGAAGATAAAACAAGCCAAACCACACCATTTATCATTGACTAAACCAACATTCATCATTTGTCATGACAATTTCAAGTGCAATGCAATTATCCATCTGCAAAGAATTCTCTTTGAAAACCCTCATGATTCATGGCTCACATTGTGCAAGCCAATGCAATTATCTTCCATCCCTATGCAGAGAATTCTCCTTGAAAACCCTCATGATTCAAGGCTCACATTGTGCAACGCTTGATGTCCTCTCTCACATTACTTGTGTCAAAGAGATTTAAAGAATCACGTGTGGGCATATGCAAGGAATATCCTAGGGGCTGGCTAGGAACATCAAAAACGTGATGAAAAAAGTCTCTAATTTTTTTTCTCCTTTTTTTGGAAAGAAGAAAGAGAGTGTGTGTATTAAAGGTCTACAAAAGACCCAAGGAGTCTCTGAGACTAAGAACTAGTACATATAATCCATGAATAACTCAATATCAAAAACATTAAAGCAACCATCTACCAAAGATAATGAAGAGAGTCAAAGCTCATCAAATGTATTCCTGGGTCTAGATCTCTGATGACGGGGATGTCTGGCCCTCTAGAGAGACTGCGCCCTCTCTCTAGAGACGACTCAGGTGCGTGGTGACGAGCTCAGCTGTGACGTGTGAGCTCTCTATGGTTCAGGGGAGCTAGGTGGTGACGGCCCTAGCTCGCGGGGACAAAAAAAAAGTATGTAATTGAGATTTGAGAGGTGCATGATGATCTTGCCTCCTTGAGTGCTATCACATCAGAATTTTTCCCTGATGGCAAAGCTCCATCAAGTACAAGCCCAAACATCTATGATCTCTACATTGCCTCACTTGTGAGAAGGGACCAAAAACAACTCTAAAGAGGCAATGAACTCTCGCGTGTATCTCATGATAGACCCGGCATCTACATACATAATGTCTCTCTCTCTCTAGCCTGCACTTGTAGGCGCATAAATGCAGCACATACCTTCTGTCCAACATAGGCGGCTTCAAAAGGCAGCATTCAGCCCAAGACACCTGCTCTCTGCACGTCATACCTGGTTAGTATTTCAAGGTTTTACAGCCCTAGGGCAGCCCATTTACTCATACAGCAATACAAGCAAATACACCTAAGGGGTGGGGGCCCTTCTGAGGGTTATTGGGACCCAATACTGTGTACTCACTCTCTTTCTCCACTCCATGTCTCTCTCTTGCATAATTCATGTTACGTACCTAATAATAACACATGGTTGGTTGGGCCTAATCTGGGGTCAGGGGACCCTAACACCACCCCTCGGTGCTTTTTTATTCTCTTGTAGGGCACTGCCACTAAGGAAGCACCTTGTGGGGTTTTGAACCCAAGACCTCCTAGTCCTAGACAAACACCTTTACCAATTGAGCTATCACCTCATTGGCTTGTTACCTTCGTGTCTTGACACTCTTTAGTAATAATGTCAAAGATACTAAGTAACGGGAGGTTTGTATATGTGTGATTGGTAGGCCTGACATTCCCAATGAAAGACATGATATCATAAGCCAAGACTAGCATGTCCCATTTAAGCATCTCCTAAACCTTTTTGAAATCCACACAGATACCCTCTGATCTAATTATAGGTAAGGTAGTGGACATCATTGATAAAGAACTTTGACTTTTTATAGTTGGAATACGTCACATAATAACTGGAGGACCTTCTGTACATCCAGCTCATGCTACTCTTCTCTAGAGTTGAGAAAGCCCAAATATCATCCAAAAGTATGAAATTGCATCGTCCAATAGAAGATTTAAAAATGTGTATCAGCGTTTATACAAATGAATGTTGTGAGTGCATTGATCAAAGCAAAATGTGTGACCAGAAACTCGTAGTGGATGAGTTCTGTCCAAAATGCTGCCTTGGAAATATCTGCCTCCAAAATCCAAACTTGGTGATACTCGCGCTAGGATAAATGAGAAGGTCTTACACCTTGAAGGAATAGTTCGAAATGTAGGCCCTCATGATTTTTCCCGTACCATTCATTGTCTTTAAATAGCCTGGGTGCTTAGCACGGAATAAAGATGGTAGATATGGTTGGTTGGGGAGTCGGGATATGCCATTTCAATATCGGGCTGGTTGGCTACATTTAGAAATGTTTCTATGTAATATGTGTTTCCAGTATGTGAATAAATTAATGGAAATTTAGGGATTCAAAAGTTTACCAAACGAAAGAGGACAGGAGTATGCTCTTCTATAAGCGTATCCACATCGTGAGCTGCCACATACGGGAAAGCCCTGTTCACACCCTGCAATCACCGATGAGCACCAGATTACAAACCAAGAGAAGTGCATAATCTAGATCATTAAGAAACGATCTAGACATGTTCAATAGCTGAAAACTCAAATATTCGGAACTGTGAGGGGGGGGGGGGGAAGGCACGAATTGCCGCAACTTTAATTTCCTGAAAATTCTTTGCAGGGGATAACTCTGCCCTACAGTTAGAAGTGCCGATAATAAACGAGAATCAATCTCAACTGCAGCATCATCTTCAGCCTCCCATTTATGAAGATTTTTTTTCCTTGCCCCTTTGCTTCTATCCTTCTCTTGGTAATTCCTTGATTCACCAGTGGTTATGACCTGTAATTTGAAAAAAAAATGCATTTATTGAAACAAATCACCTTACTTAACATGTCTAAGTTTTTTTTTTTTAATGGAAGACACGGACGTGGATACACAAGGTTCATCCAACAATCTCGCCACATTATGATGCCCTCATCCTAAGGGACCCCATTCTATAGGCATGTCAACAACCAAGGAAAGTCCATTGGCTGATATTAACGTCTAGGAAAGACCCGAACAGTCTATGATACCAAAAAGCTGTTACATGTGATCCATGAGTAACCTGGATGTCGAGACATGATGAAAAAAGTAAAAGACTAGCTGCCAAGAGGATAGACAAGGTCAATGTACTACATAGACCCTGTGTGTACAATAAAGTAGGCAGCAGAAGAACCTCATGTGTGCAGGGTCATAACGCGTCATCCTCCTTATGGACCTCCTCATGGACCGTGTCCCTTGCCTCGACCCTCTATCCCCCACCTGTGGGGCTGCCTCTCTATCTTGCTGGAGCAAGACGGCTAGCACATGGTTGGCACAGGCAAGCATGCCAGCCTTTTGGGAAGGATGTTACACAGCAACAATACCAATACAAACTGTTGGACTGTGCACGTCCTTCTTTGCTACTGGCACACATGAAGCTTTTTCACTTTGGGAGATAAACCTCCTTATAGTTTGTAGCGCTTGGAATCGGTGGGTCCAGATCCTTGGCTTCCATGACCACAATTGGCACATTGACCCTTCTCAAGACACAATTGCAAGTGACCCCTCGTGGCGCCCGTGGATTTGGGAGAGCTGGCATTTGTCTCGTCTTTGATGGGGCCCCAGTGACTGGTCCTGGAGAGACCCCACTTCCGTGTTCCCATTTACTCAGCCAATAATTTTCCATGAGGTCTCTACTGCTCACAGAACCACACTCACAACCTATTTTCTTTTGGTAAGTAGGATGGAGGGGTTAGGGGGAGCAAAACTGGGGGAAACTGGGCCGTGGAAGCCAAGGAAAAAAAGTCACAAGTGAAGCATATGGATGGAGAAAACAGAAAAGAAGAATAAAGGTCTCAGTTTGTGTCCAGGTCAAACTATAAAGTCATGTAAGAATAATTGCCAAACAAAGGAGCTCCCTTAGTATGAAGGCCCTTCTATGGATGCTAAGCCACAGCTCCAAAGCTTGCTGCGCTTGATGGCCTAAAGCCCTAACAAGTACATTGTTAAATTAGGAATCATACACAAGTCTTGCATGATGTAGTAGCTCTTGCATTAGTAATTGTAGACACAATTAATTTACATATAATGGCACATAGTAATCAGACAAGGTTTCCAAAGTCCAAAAAGGCAGAAATGCAGACCTTGAAGAGTGAAAAGTAAATATCGATCAATCGTTTAGCAAGCTTGGGTCCATCTTCTCTATTGCTCAGCACAATTTGATTCAAGAACACCACCTGCCACAGGCAATCGATATATCAGTCAACTGGTAAACTCCCCTATGAATTCTCATGAGAATAAAAACTTTCTATGACCATCACTCACTCCAACTTCAAGTTTTCAATATGTAAATCATGTGTGCAGAACAACCCTTTATTCAAGACCCTCCAATGCAAGACCCCGAGATAGTGAGTGTGTCATGTGCACCACATACTTGGGTGCCAGACAGGCATACTATTCCTAGTTATAGGTCAGTTTTGGGTTAGGGATGTGCATAGTGCCCCGTTGTGAGCCCTGGTCCAGGGACATTTCAGGACAATGCCATCAAGGTAGGCTTGGGTTAAGTCCACGCAGTCTCCCATTTGTGAATCTCGCACAGTTTTGTAACCCTTTTGGAATTGAGGCGTGTACAAATGCATAGCAGACTATAAGGCCAAGTGCAAAGCACCAAACATCGGTCTCTAATCCTGACAGAGACATGCATTGTGCCCTGTTGTGAGCCCCAGCCTGGGGACATTTCAGACAAATGCCATTAAAGTAGGCTTGGGTAAATCCACACACTCTCCCGCTCGTGAATCCCACCACACAATTCTGTATCCCCACTTGGAGTTGAGTTGTGAACAAATGTATGGCACCCATTTGGACATTGCTTGACAAGTAGGGTAGGCCAAGCATGTAACCTGACAGGCTAGGCAGGCCTGGGCGGGAGTCTCAATAGAGCGGCCTCAGGCCAGAAACGTCTAAGCGCAGGCCAGCCACGCATGGGTAGAGACCAGACATGCCTCGCCAATGGCCATGCAGGTCATGTAGGCTAGAAAGCTGGTCGAGCATGAAACAGTCCTCTTATCTCCCTGAGGAGCTCTGGCACACCACACACGCGCACACACAAACCACATAGGTATACAACCATAGCTCCATCCAAAGCACCCTCAAGCTAGAGGCTAGACTGACACCCCGGCCATGCTCGTCGCTCTGGTGTCCCATAGCATCAGAGCCCACTGTCCAAGTGTGTCGCTAGATCCATGGCCAAGGTATCACTTGGGTCTTGATCCTTAAGGAATCCTCCCTATGAGGGATGATCACTTATGAGCCCCAAAATTAACATATTGGGCTACAAATAAAGCAAGAAAGCGCACACAATAAATAAGCCCTTTCAAACTAGCCCACGCTATTCGTTCCCATAAGTCATTTAATACCCATTAACAATGCCAATCAAGCTTGAATAACATAGGGTATGTTAAAGTACGCCACTCTTTTTCTAGTTTGAATAGTACCATTGACCGCATCAACATGAAAGCTCAAAATGGAAACCTCACTCGGGCCGGAATGGATCGACCCCCCCCACCCCCAGGGCAGGATTCTTTATTTCCATGAAGTATTTCAATAGTACAAGCTTTAAGGACTCCCAGTCACAAGAACCCGGATTATCCACATACAAATGCCAAATTACAACCCACTCTAGGCAACCATAAATTCAGCCATGTGTTCGCAAAATTTTTACATAGGATGGCCTAGCTTGAGCAGCAGATTTTGAACCTTACCAACACCATTCTTGTTATGCAAGCAACATTGGCAAGTTTGGTAACTACATGGGGAG
Organism: Cibotium barometz; assembly: GCF_041138505.1. Classification (NCBI taxonomy): domain Eukaryota; kingdom Viridiplantae; phylum Streptophyta; class Polypodiopsida; order Cyatheales; family Cibotiaceae; genus Cibotium; species Cibotium barometz. The sequence goes on from NC_141071.1 coordinate 30,503,542, forward strand.
CTGGGACAACATTGGTAGCACTTTATTTTACTCCACAGCCCTATAAGGGGGACAAAAAGCAGAGGACTCAAGAGACACTTGATTCATGCTCCACACGTGGGGTACAAATTTACATCCTTTCCCCGAGGACAAGAAGATACAAATGGTGCAGGGGTTCCTGACAGAAAAGGCCCTTACTTGGTGAAAAGACTTACACGTGAACCCCACAACATAGGTAGATTTTGAGAAAGTTTTCCGAGAAGAGTTCTTGCAGAATGTGGATGAGTACGACATAGTGCCCAGTTTGAAAGCTTGGAAAGAAGAATACGCCTTTCGGCACCTATCTACATAAATTTAGAGAGTTGCAAGCTTGGGCAACTCACATGGATCCTATCACCATTTTGGATTTCTTTGTAGATGGATTGCCTGATAGATATCAGCTCCATATTAGGAACAATCGGAGCAAAACATTGGATGATCGCCATCCGATATGCTAAGATTTATGATGAGACCGTGGGCGAAACAATAGCCAAAGAAACCCCAACAATCCTCTTTGGCAGACCCAGCAGGATCCAAGCATAAACAAGAGTTTAAGCATGGGAAGACTTCATGGCCTCTAGTAGAGACCCAAAGTCAATCATAGACTTTGGGAGACCCCAATTAGAAGAAATCAAAGAAGGCCGAACAAACACTTCAATACACTAAGAAGAGTTAGTGCTTCACTTGTGGTCAACAAGGGCACGGCACATGAGGACGAGCTGCCCACAATCGAGGGGCAAGTCAAAGTCGGAGGGAGCCCGTGCAAGCGAGGCTAAAGGTAAAATTACTTCCGTGCACACCATTGTCTTAGATCATATTTCTTGCAAGGGTTGTAGCTTTTCGGTTCCACGAACTAATATGTTATCTTTAGGCTGTTTGAGGACGTGGGACATACACAAAAATTGATGGGGAGTTTTATGCTTGCCATAAAGTAGACGTGAGTATCTACTAGTTATGTGTGAAAACACAATCTCTGTTCAATCTTAGATGAGGATTGGACAGGGGAGATCTTGTGGTTAGAATATTGTACTGAAAGTGCATGACACTAGGACTTGTTTGTGGATTAAGTATACTAGTGTTTCATGATAACAAATGCAAGATTCCATTTGGTATAATGGTTGAGTTGTGCTATAGGTCTGTGCTAGGGTTGGTATGGTAGAGCTTATTGCATTTTAAATCCAGATGTCCTATTGGTATTCAACTCTTGGATGAGAGTTGGATTGACAATAAGCAATTGGATCTTTGTAGAGCAAGGTCTACAAGAGGAGTCTTACACTCACTTAGGTAAGAGGTTGTAGACTTGAGTAGATGCTATTGACCGATGTTCGGATTCGGGGATTCGCTTACATTGCCTTGTCTCCTTATACATTCACAAGGCCGTGAATTGAACAGGATGAGGGAAGTATGTTACATCCGAGCAAGCCTAGGATTAGGGCTATAGATGTGGACTAACCAGGTTAGAATTAGGGCTTACCTAGGGCATGGGGATCTAGAGGGTTCACACATGGGCTAAGGATGCTAGCAGGATAAGGTCTAGATTGGCTAAGAGCTTATAATTAATAGCTTAGGACTAATAATGGCTATAAGCTTATAAAGAAGCTTATAAATAAAGCAAGGGCCAATTATAGCCAAGTTATTATAGTGACCTTGGAAACACTAACACTTATGATTTATTGAGGTATCCACGCAGTAGGCATGAGGGCTACCATGGGCATGCAAGACCTAGGATGCTAGGTTGAGTATGCCTCAACTCAATGGGCTCTTTAATTAACTTCAAGGAGCTGAGTATTTTTTGAAGATAAATCATCACATTGCACATCATCCAATAAGGATGTACCCAAAATGGCTTTAAGAACTTGTATAGGCATTTTGAGTCCAGAGTTACGCCTTTTGGTTTGACCAATGCATTAGCCAAGTTTATGACAATAACGAAAAGTATCTTGAGATTATATACCTAGATGAATCTAGGAACATGCCCAAATTCACCTTTTAGGAACGTGCATGTTATATAGTCATGGTAGTCAACCCACAAGACTATGTATCTTGAGATTATATACATGTTTGACATAACCTATGATGTCACTCACAGGAGCCTCTAAGGCTATAAAAGCATTGTACTTGGTGAAGCTCCCAACTATCACATCAATCAATCTAATTGAGTCATGCAACACATCTATCTTCTGAGTATTGCCTCTTTCTCTCTCTATCACCACCATGGCTCTCCATCAACCACCCTAGCTCACCAATCAACCCATAACCATCAAATGGTATCATAACAACCTCCTGTCAATGTTGTTTCTGTCAATGCCACCACCCGACTCTCGACTCTACAAGTGCCTTCTTCCAAACTTGATGTTGTTGGTGCTATTGATGCCTTCGAAGACTTCTGCGAGTTGCTGCTGCAAGTCGTCTGTTGCAGCTACCTATATTGTCGATGCCAATAAACAACAGCTCTGCCCACTGTTGTCGTCTACTACAGCCACACGCTTTGGTCTGCTTCAATGCAAGTTTTACCCAATGAAAGATGATACTTTGACGAGAAACAAGCATGTAGAAGCATTAGGCATCATAGGCCTTAGGGCCAACCTTACGTCAGCTCCAATATGGGTTGCCCAAGAGCCACAAAGGGCCAGCCATGAGCCTTAGGCCCAGTCTGCCAGCATAGGAGAGACCAATCGGCCAGCAAAATAGGCCTCCAGCCACATGTATGAAAGCGCTTGCATAAAAACATTTCTTCAGCCTGTCGTGGGCAAGAATCAATAGGTCAACAGCCTACAGATAGCGGACTTGTGGTAGGTGTGCATATATAAGCCACCCTCAGTCCCATTCATGGAATCATCTTACTCTTGCATAATTCAGCAGCGAACAAAGCAGTTACCATGTGAGCCTACGTCCCAGGGCTTGTGCATGCATATCTTCAGCTGAGTACCCTCAGGGTGCTACAGTCCAAGGCAGCCAGAAGTCATCCTCAGCATTCAGCCATCCCCACATTCTTACGGCAGATCTGGGTGTGCATATTGGCTCCAGAAGTGGCTTCCACAATGCCTTCAGACCGCATGATGGTTCAGCCGACATTTGGTCTTCTTCATCGTTGCGTTTGGCATTCCACAGTCAACCTTCGTCAGTAAGTTCATGATAAAGTCTAGATTGTAAAAAAGTTATCCAAAGTAATAAAAGCAAATACTCCTGCTTGAATGAAATAAGCTTCGGCTAGATGGGCAAAGTGCCTTACGATAGGACAGGGGGGCAAACCTATGCGAACCATTGAAGTGGTTAACATACCCCTCTTCCTAATTTGATGACCGCGTGACCACGGCCTCATGTCACCAAGCTTGGGTGGTGAAGGAACTACGCCACATTCGGTGAGGTGTGGATGGTCAAAGATGTAGTCAGTGGACCACGTGCTGCAGGGCCTATTGGAGATAGCGTTCGGTTGGCACTTGAGTTCGGAAGTAAGAAAGAGGGCAGGTGGTGTAATGTGGGTGTAAAAATGCTTGATATGAGGCCTCATCTATGAGTAGATGAAAATTTAAATCTTTGGCCAAATGTCACTTGTTTTTATCAGAATTTAGTATAGCAGCTCAAGTACATGCATTTTATGGTGGCAAACAGTCTATACTATGCATGATGAATGGATGGTCTCAAGCTTGGCGAGTACTCCCATGAGTTGCATGCCAAAATCACAGGCAATTTCTTAAGCAAGAGTCAAAATTAAAGCATACGTAACCAGATCCATTATGTAAACTACCATCTGAGTCAAGCAAGCTTCTTAAAGGAGTTGAGAGAATATACCGCCTGATATCTCGACCGTAACCCCAAATGAGGTCGAAAAAGAAAAGAATCCACCTCCTCAACCACCACCATCTGGAAGAATGTTCTAGCCATCAATTTAACCCAGCATAAATGCACACTTTCACACACCAACTAAGACAACCATCATCATACAGTCACATTGCATCCATAGGAAAACCGAAACAGGCTAGCCCCCTACCCATAATAGCTGGGTGAATACCTTCATGTTCGGGTGTGCAGTTAAAAGGCAAGAAAGATAATAGCCAGCATTTGAAGCAATTTTCCTTTCAGGGTCTCCAAGCTGCAAATCATTATGAGAAAATATAAGAAGCCGTATAGAGCTGCACTGATGCCAAATCCCTTTCAGTGAAAAGGCAGCAGTTTAGTACTTTGTTCACGAGGGCAGAAAGGAGCTTCCTCTCCTGTTCAGGTTTGCTTTTGAGAAGCTCATAGATAGTCTGCAACGGCAAACCACAGCTCAATCAATTAATTAAAATTGAATAAAAGCATTGAAATGCATAATGCAAAAGCCAAGAACTGCAGCTCCTTTGCAAGCCCACATTAGCAATAACCTCATCCACAGTAAGCTAGGAGAAATATTTCATCAAGAGTTACCTTTACAGCCTTCTCCTTCAAAAAAGGAAGCTGATCTTTTGTCGCTTCCTCAAGTGAACCAACAAATTGCTCATACCTAAAAGAGGCAAAAAGCAAGTCCAACCAAATGAAACTATCAGCTTTGGATTCCAAGAGCTTAATGTAAAATTTGATTTTGGAACAAGCAAGCTTTTGTGTGTGTGTGTGTGTGTGTGTGTGTGTGTTCTATTTACATATGCATATAGAATATAATCCTCAGTTCTTCTTTAGTCATCAGCGCCAGATCTCCATCCATCTAGCATGGGGCGATTGCAAATTTGGCCTTACATAAACACTCCACTTCTATTTTGTCAGTACTGCTGACTGAATTTGTACACCCACCTTGCAGGCTACCCGCTTGCCTTAAATGCACATCTGATGCCCACATTGCCTTTCACACAACAGCTTGCTGCCCATCTTGCCCATCAACTCAATTGAATGCAATGAGAAGACTTCAGATGGATTGGAGAGATTTACAGAGAGTAAAACCACTCAATTGAATGTGATTTGACAAATCCCTTCTAAGACTCCTGGGCATCCCTCACCAACTCTAGTCTCTAGCACATGTGGACCCATTCTCAGTGGTGCGGAAGGTTAACCTTTTCAGAATACTATTTACAGTGTTTAATATAAACAACATACAGCCTTTAACTAAGCAGCATTCTTAAAAAAGTCCAATACATGAAACTGCCTTTTTTTTAGGTGTCTTCTGTTTAAAATAACAGAACGTACAAAAGCCAGAGAGTCAACCAAAGAATAAAGAAGACGACTCCAAATATAATCACTCATGGAGGAACGAGTTAGCTAGATGCTGGTTTTTCTAACATTCTTTCATTTTTCTGTAAAGACTACTTTTTGATTGGGTCCCTACACCATATTCAGCCTCTGAAGACAATCAGGGATTCCATAACATTTTACCAAGACCAGTACTGTGTACTTCGCTACATACCCACAGAATGAGCACTATCAAGGGAGCCAAATACAGTAAAACAACGTTTCCACAAAGCTTTTGATACAGTCCCTTATTGATAAACTGAACAACCTAGAGAAAGATGGGCCCTCATAGCATTACCAACTCACGTCATAGCCCAAATCCACACATGGCAATAATTCTCAATGGTACAATTGGGGTGAAACACAAGTATTTTAGCCAAACTCTACAAAGACAATCGGGTTCAAACATGAACATTTCATGTGCCCTTTTTGGACTCTACAGACACCAACAAATTTCTCTTCAAGGGTCATAAGGGACAGCAAACAGATTCCTTCAGGTTTCACAGAGGGGCAACACAGAGCACGAACACATGTACTTACATCAGAAGGGACCTTTTTCACTACCCGAAATGTCCATGGAACCCACATCTGCGGCTTATCTAGCCACACAATATCCATCGCTACAGCGCGCCCTGAATAATTCCATGTTAAGACCTTGCTTACCAGTCAAACCAGCGGCATGTGTAAAGCACCTTTTTTGCAGTCATCATCCATCTCTAGAGTGAAGTTGGATGGAAAGACTCCACTTATCATGTTATGTGCCTCATTTACAACAGCAAGCCCTCCATGCCACACCACATAAGTCGAGCATACTTTGCAGCCCTCCTGCCTTGTTTCAGCTAGTCACATACTTACAAAGATTAAAGAGAGACTAAAATGGTTGGCCTTATACCCCTCCAAGCAGCTTGCTTGTGAAGAAGTGGTAACCTTATGTCTGCCCGTCAGAAGATTGGCAGCATCCCATGGGCTCTCCTTATAAGCACTGCCACCTTTTCAGTACACTTGATCAGAGGCAGCTAGGTTGACAGGCAGAATGGAGTCATTAGAAATCACTTTTGGCCACTTAAAAATGTAATCTCAGCTTCATCTTCCATTACTATGTCAATGTTCTCTCTAAACAAGAGTGCACTTTTTAAAGTAAACATGTTGAATGGTCTAGAAACGAGGGGAAGTAATCTTTCACTTGGGGGCAAGAAGCGAGAGAGAGAGAGAAAGAAAGAAAGAAAGTTATATTAATCGTCTTCAAAAGACCCATAGGGCCTATGAGACCAAAAGATTACATCATAGTCCATGTTATATCTCACCATGGAACAAAAGCAAGAGAAAATGAAAATGAAACTGAAAATATAACTGACCAATGAAAGACGAGAAATAGCTGCCAAGAAAATACATCATCATCAGAGCTAGTATGATCATCCCCCCACCCCCCCCCCCCCCCCCGCGGGTGGGTAGAGGGCCATCTAGGATATCTAGCGTGGGTGATACAAGTAGATCAGATATCTGTGACATATCTACTGGGTCGGAAGCGGTTGATCGGTGTCAGTGGAGCATATCCCGTATCTGCAACTGACGCTGATGGGTAGATGGTGAGCGTCTAGCCCACTGTAAATTATCGGCTTGGGTGAGGATGACTCCCGTGGCGGTGTGGGATCTATATTAGGAAGGGCTTGACCAAGCAGTGCTCGTGGGCGAGGCTCTCTGAGAAGGGACTCTCTATGTCTGCGAAGCTCAAGTAGAAAGAGCCCCAAGCATCGCTGGTCAAAGGGAGAGAGAGACAGAGACAAAAAAAGTGATCTTAATCGTCTACGAAAGCACCAAAGGGTCTATGAGACCAAAAAGTGTACAATGATGTCCATGGAATCTCATCATCATGGAAAAAAAGAAAAACACAACAAGAACAAAATGTATACAATGATGTCCAAAGACAAAGTGATCATTGATGTACCTGATCTAAAGCATCACCCCATTGGTGCTGAAAATCTCTCATAATCCTCTTGGGCATCTCACTCGTCCAATGACTTACTCATATAGGGCGCTGATACCCATTGTACTCATGCCTATTTAAACTTTAAAGGCTCTAATCTAATGCAAGAGTAGACTCTCAATCTATACTTTCATCATTTTTGAGCTTGCGGATGGCTTTGGACACCATATCAGAGGTGAAGAAGGTGGAAGCGGTGGGGCAAGGCTTTGGAGGATGTGGGAGGGGAGGCTGATTAGGTACCTGGTAGAGAGAGAGAGAGAGAGAGAGAGAGAGAGAGAGAGAGCAGAGAAACATCTTACCTGTGTTTCAAGCAATCCTCCCAATACCATAAGAACAATAACCGTTCTGCTTCATATATATCTGGCTGTGCTTGGAGAGGCTGCTGTGTTAAATATTTCAGCTTTCGGTCTGGCAACAAACTATCATAAAAATGAAAACCTGATTAGATTGTCCACGCATTGTACAGGCAACCAAACCATCATAAGTCCACCATAATTTTAAAGAACTTTTGCCCATTGCAATGAAATCTATGTCTTACTACTTGTATAAGAAACACAAACGACATAGAGCTGTCAAGCACACTGTCTTTTTAAATGCAGATAATCTACCCTCAAAACATTTGAAAAAAATCTTCAAATTAAGGAAGCACAGGCAATACATGCAAGACTCATGTCCACCCACTAGGACTGTACACATCATTACATGGTAGCCAACGGTTCATTCTTACTGCATTTCAACCCTCACCATAACGATAATGATTTGGATAATACTGGTCACAAAATGATGCTATCACCCACACCGAAATTCAATCAAGCCAAACATGACAACTTGCTTCTGAAAGGAAGGTACTAGAGAGAGAAGCGGACATAAAAACCTTGCCACAAAGAGTTCTTTAAGTGCATCTATGCCCATTGCAGCATGCCGTTTGCCACCCTTTGAAGTGACCATACCTACAAACAAAACAAACCATCAGAGACAGCGTTTTTTTTAACATAGAATAGAGTGTACAAAGAATTCTATGAAGCAGACATAAAACATCAGTTAGAGCATCATGTGTCCATTCTACCTCCTCTAGGCATTAAAAAGCACCCCCCTCTCCCTCCTTCCCATCTACCCCATAAGCTTTTCTTCTGACCTTGCTAAGATTTTACCAGCCACCAACAGTAAGGCTGGGAGATACACAGAGGCACATTATTCAAGATCCCCTGAGGGAAAATAGTGTCAGGCCCAAGGTTGATAGGTGCTCCATGCCTTCACCAACCGATGACCGTGGGGTTGTCAAGTGGTGTCGAGGCTTTTGCTATGTGGGATTCATGTCTGAATTTGCACACACATTGGTGGGTCCAAGAATGGCTCAATAGTCTTGACCTTGTGGTATCTGTAGGGTTGGGAGAGCAAAAGCTATGGAGGATGCCAGTGGAGGGCAGCCATAGCTATAATGAGAGAAAGTGAGAGTGAATTATTGGCTGCTGTTAAAAGAAAATGATTGCACGTACAATGATGCTTTGATTAATGTTATGTGCTAATCAACACTTTGGTACATGCTTTTATAGGTTGTTAGTAGTCATCTCCTGTCTGTACATTACACACCAGGGCCTTTGTTGTGGGTGTGCCCGCCCATTTAAGTGTTTCTCCATTTTTCCATGTATTTTCCCCATTTTCTCCTGGTCGTGGGGCAGTTCTCTTCTGGCCGACTTGGCTTTACTAGCTGCCTGGCTGTTTTTCAGTCATGGACAGCAAGGGCTGCTGTCAGCTGGTTTATGGCTGGCGGCTGGCTGACCAGCATATGAGGGTGGTATAAAGCTTCTCACACTCTCTTCCCAGGTTGTACCGGATCTTGCCCCCACGTCCAAGGTTGTACCGGATCTTGTATATAGCAGAGTTTATACAGCTTCTCACTCTCTTCTGCGTTTTTCTCTCTCCTGTATTTGTCTTCTATGTGGGCACATCTTCAACGTGGAGTTCTGCGTTTTCCTGCTCTCATATCCGCTGCGTATTCCGACATGGTATCAGAGCTCGAGGTTGCTTGAAGACCTTGGAGATATTGGAGAGCTTGCCGGACTGCTAAAGACCTTGAAGACCTTGGAGAGCTTGTGAGAGTTTCAAGACTTTTCATGATTGGTGCTGATTGGAGACTTTGTTGGACACTGCGCATAGTCACAAGGGACGGGGGGATGGGGACGGGGACAGGACGGGGGACGGCCATAAGTAGGGAACGGGGACGGGGGAGGGAACGGAACGGAACTCAAAAAATACTTTTTTATTTTTATTTTTCTACTCTACACTTATTCTACTTCGGAAGTACATCAAAATGAGCATAAATTTACACTAAAATGGTAAGCTTTTGAGTCATATTAATAATTAAGTAGATACAAAATGAGTCATGACTCAAGAGTCAGGACTTAGGGGTCAGGACTAAGCCTTAAGGAGGCAAAATACAAGGACCGACTCAAATGAGTCAATGACAAAAAAGTGCTGAAGACTAGAGGCTAGAGGCTAGAGCTAAGTAGTAAGGCCCATGAATCATGATCCATGAATGATCATCCACGTGAAGTGCTCGCCTCATGGTCATGGGTAGCTTGTGCCAAAGAAGCATCAAGCTCATCCTCAGTCTCATCCTCATTGGCATGCTGCTCCTGCACCTCATCCTCCCGTTGCTCTTCTTGTTGACTCATCTCCCACTCGGTGAAGGAATCTGCCTTCTTGGTCACGCTCTTGCAAAGCATTCGCAAGTTCGCGTTGACGAAGACAAGGTCATTGGCACGCTCTACCCCGAGTCGGTTCCTCTTCCTAGAGGCAATGTGGCTGTAGGTACTCCAAAGTTGCTCCACGGCCTGGCTAAGTATGCGGATGGCAAGCTGCTGCAGCTCCGGTCCATCTGAACCAAAGTCCTCCCACCATAGAGCAGCACCAACTTTGGAGCGGTCAACCTGTGTATCATGACAGCCATAGGAGCCATGAGATGACCTGTACATCGAAAGCTGGTCCCTGATCTTGCGCCTAACCGATGCATCAGGCACAAGACGATCCAAGATGATCCTCCATCCAGCGCTCACCTCCCGGTCGCTCTCCTGCTTGTTGCCTTGGAATTCTGGGTCCACCACATAAGCTGCTGCATGCAATGGAGAGTAGTAGGAATTCCACCTTCCTAGACACAAGGCATGGATCTCCTCGTATCTGTCTTCGTCAGGCACGAAGTCTTTCAACTTCTCTATCATGCGATCCATGGCCTCATAGACCTTGCCTATGCATGGTTGCATAGCGTCTACAATCCTCAATAGGTGGACTATGGGCCTCACCATAGCATCTGTGGTCTTCACACGCTCCCACCAAGAGACGTCATCCGCCCGTAGCCTACACTCTTGGCCAGTGTTTGTATGGGACTCTTGCATGGCGACAAACTCGTCGCTAAGGAAAAGCCCCCTCAAAGCATCACTACAATCCTTCAACCAGCCCAACATGAGAAAGTTGTAGGCAAACCGGGTGTCGGAATATTTGAGGAGAGAGAGACAGGACCTCTTGTTGAACTCATGCCGAAGTCTTTGGTGCATAGTGACATGGGACGGGGGGGACGGACCCTAGGGACGGGGAACATCTGGGACGGGGGCGGGACGTCCGCGGGACGGAGGGACGGGGACGGCTGCCCGACTGCGGGACGGGGACGTCGGGAACGCGTTCCGGGAACGTTCCGGGAACGTTGTTCCCTGTCCGTACGGGGACGGTCAAACTGACCGTTGGCGGCAGTTTTTGACCGTTGGCGGGGCGCCAACGGCTATCTGTCCTAGCCGTTTGGTGATGCGCAACTCCTCCAAGGCTTCTTCCTTGAGTCTCTCTCTCCCACATGGCTCCCCTCTTCTTCTATATAAGAGACCTCCATGCTCTCCTCAAGCCATCTCCTCTCCAAGCTCTCCCTCTCCAAGACCCAAGGCTCAAGCTCTCCCTCTCCAAGCTCTCCTTCTCCAAGCTCACCCTCTTCAAGCTCTCCTTCTCCAACATCCAAGCTCTCCCTCTCCAAGCTCACCCTCTCCATTGTCCAAGCTCTCCTTCTCCAACATCTCCATCCCAATTCTCCATCTTGACTCTTTCTCAAGCTCTACCATCCATCTCAAGCTCTACTCTAGTCTCTATCACTATGGCATCCTCTTCTCAAACCCCTTCCTCTCCTCACCCTGGGTCCGCCGCCGCCTCCACCACTTCAACACCCACTCCATCACGAAGAAGGTTCAAGGAGGCCCGCCGTACATCGATGGAGTTGGTGGGATGAGGTAGAGTGCTCGCAATACAGTCAAGGGGGTGGTTCAAGACCATGGGTATGTAAGCTTTGCGGCTACAAGCGAACCGGCGGTGCCCACAAAGTGCGTGCTCACTTCTTGCATGAGCCCGGCAACGAAGTGCAATTTTGCAAGGAGGTTTCGGCCGAGAAGAAGAAGGAGCTCCTTGAAAAGCTTGTGGTTTATGAGGCGGCCGAGTTGGCAAAACGCAATCCTCAAGTGGCCGTCGACCCCACATCCTTTGTGAGGACATCAACCCCGCATGTACCTCGTTCATCAAGAGAGGCATCCGCTTCCCGGGGACGCCAAAGTACTCTTGATGAGAATTGGAACCCTCAATTGAAAGAGGAGGTGGACATGGCGGTGGCACGGTTCTTCTTTCATGACCACATAGCATTTCGGGCAGCACGGTAAGTCCTTGGCACTATGCTCATGTACTATTCAAAATTCAAATATCATGCTCTAAACTTTAAAGACTAAATGATGGTAAAAATCTGAATTTTGTTTGTGTTTTGCATATGGTGTTTTGGATAGATCTCCATACTTTCGGGCCATGTGCAAATTGATAGCGGAGTATGGACCCTCTTATGTTCCCCCCTCTTCGGAGACCATCCGCACCTCTCCCCTTGACAAGGAGAAGGCAAGCGTGGAGGTGGCGGCCAACCACATGAAAGAGCAATGGGCTGAAAATGGTGTTACCCTCGTCGTTGATGGGTGGAGTGACACTAGAAAGCGCTCCATCCATGGAGTTGTTGCCTACTCACGAGGGGAGACATACTTTGTCGACTCCCATGATGCTTCCGGGACGGGGAAGAGTGCCGAGATACTTGCTGCGGAGTGGGCAACAACACTAGAGACGGTGGGGGCGGAGAATGTCATTGCCATATGTGCGGATGGAGAACCGGCAAATAGGGCAGCGGGGACAATTCTCCAAGCAACTTATCCTTGCATCACCGTGTGCTTTTGCATGGCCCATTGCCTCAACAACCTTATCAAAGACATAGGGGCCTTGGATTGGGTTGCACCTGTCATTGAGGGTGCCAACAAAATAGTGACCTTTGTCCTCAACCATCACAGGGTGCAGCACGAGTTTTCCAAGAAGTCAAGCCTCTCTCTTCTTAAGTATTCCGAGACGAGGTTTGCATTCAACTTTCTCATGCTAGGCCGCTTGTGTACATGTAGCGGGGCATTGAGGGGACTCTTCCTCAGTGATGAGTTTGCACGCACTTCAGAGGCTTCCACGACGGTCGGCAAATTTTGCAAGGAAAGGGCGGATGATGCGGCATGGTGGGAGGAGGCCAAGGCGCTTGTGGAGATGGTGCAACCGATTATTGATCTCCTTAGGGTGGTGGATTCCACTCAACCATGCATTGGCAAAGTGTACGAGGCAATGGATCGCATGACAGAGAAGCTAAAAGCAATGTTCAAAGTCAAGCCTCACTATAAACAGGTCAAATCCCTATGTTTGAAAAGGTGGCAAGCCTACCACTCTCCCCTCCATGCTGCTGCCTACATTGTTGATCCTGAGTTTCAAGGCAAAGGGCAACACAAGGACAAACAGGTGAGCAAAGGCCTTCGACAAACCTTGGATCGCCTTTACACTAGTGAGGAGGATCGCCGCACAATCAAGGACCAATTGCAGATTTATAGAGAGAAGCGGGGGGCTTTTGGTTTGGCAGATGCACAGGCGGACCGCTTCAAGGTAGGGTCTGCACTTTGGTGGGAGGATTATGGTGCGGAAACTCCAAAGTTGCACGAATTTGCTGTGCGCGTACTCTCACAGGCTTACAGTAGCAGTTGCCTAGAGCAACTCTGGTCAGTTTATAGCCACATGGCCTCTAAGAAGAGGAACCGCCTTGGTGTACAGAGTGCAAATGATTTGGTGTTTGTCAGTGCCAACTTGCGAATGCTTTGCAAGGGCTTGACAAAGAAGGCAGATCCTTTCACCGAATGGGAGCAGGCACAGCAGGACCCACATCTCTCTGATCAGCAGAGGACCGAGATTTTAGAGGAGCTTGAGGTTGTGCCCGAGGCATTGTCCCCCCCACCTCCCCCTCCCCTCCCACTTGAGGACCAGCCTATGGAGGACTTCACTGAGGAGGTCACGATTGATCTTCACCCTTTTCAGCCTCTTGCCTAGTCTCTTGAGTCTAGAGTCTCGACTCCCGAGTCTCGACTCTTGCCCCACTTTTTTGCTAGCAATCTTGTATCTTGGCACTTAGTCATTTTGCCTTGAGTGTACACCCTCCTTGGGCCTTTCATTATGCCATTTGGCATTTTTGTTTAGATTGATCATTGTACACTCACTTTTGTTTATCACGCCATCGGCACCCCATTATAGTTTTTTGCTAATACGACTATGCATTTCTCCTCTTTTTGGTGCAATTTTGTGCTTAATGTCTTGGTTTCTAAGTGTAAATCAAGTGTGTTAAAAAAATTTGCAAAAAAACAATCGTTTTCAGATTGCCGTTTTTTCCACCGTTCCCGGGACGGCCTTTTGCCCCGTCCCCGTCCCCGTCCCCGTCCCCGTTCCCCGTCCCATGTTTCTATGCTTTGGTGGTTGAGGACAAAGGAGACCATGGTGTTGGCCTCCTCAATGAGCGGGCTGATCCATGGTAATGCCCTGATGTCCTTGAGGAGGTTGTTTAGGCAATGAGCCATATAAAAGGACACCGTGACATGTCCATACATACTTTGGAGAATAGCTCCCGCCGCCCTATTGGAATGCTCCCCATCCGCAACAAAGCCCACTACATGCTCGGGGCCAACGATCTCCATGGTGGTAGCCCACTCCGCCACAAGCACATCCGCGCTCTTCCCAGTGCCAGATGCATCATGAGATGAGATGAAGTACATCTCTCTGCGGGAATATGCAACCATGCCGTGAATACTCCTCTTGCGGGTGTCACTCCATCCATCCACAATGAGGGAGCCTCCATTCCTCTCCCATTGCCGCTTTGTGTTGTCGGCCGCTTGCTCTACAATGCGCTTCTCCTTGTCGAGCAATGTAGTGCGCAAGCTCTCAGATGAGAGAGGCGTATAGGTTGAGCCATACTCCCCAATCTTCTTAACCATGACCTTGAAGTATTCCGACCTATTCAAGAAAGTAATTTACTAATGAGAAGGAGGCTAGGATGATGAAAACATGAATGATGAATTGGCAATGATCGATTGCACTTACTCCCCAAGTGTAGATTGTCGCCGTGGGCCACGTAATGATTGAGAGGCCGTGGAGATGGAGGGTGCCGGTGTCGTGGATGGAGTAACATTCTGACTTGATGGTGAAGGTGATGGTGTGCATGATCCCGATCCACCACATGACTCCATGGTAGAGGCTTGAGTTCCTCTCCCCATCGTCGCCGGATCCACAGCCACTCGTGGTGTCCTTCTTGTCGCTTCGACCGCTTCGTAGACGCTAAGCTTGTCAAGAAGTTCCCGTCTCTTCTCGGGCGTGACATTCGTGCAAAACCTCACCTCATGCCCACTCTCATGCAAGAGGTGGGCTCGCACTTTGTCGGCGCCACCCGTTCGCCGGTAGGGGCAAAGCTTGCATACCCATGGCCAAGAACCGCCTCCATGAACGGATGTGGTGTAGTTTACCTCCTCCCACCATGTCCATCCCGTTGTCCTTCTACGAGAAGCCCCGGCACGTGAGGAGGATGCCATGGTTGAAGATGGCTTGACTCTTGAGCCTTGAGGAATGAGAGAGAGAGAGAGAGAGAGAGAGAGAGCCTTGAGGAATGAGAGAGAGAGAGAGAGAGAGAGAGAGAGAGAGAGCCTAGAGGCTTGGAAGTTGGAAGACTCGAAGAGTCAAGACTCAAGAGGCTTGAGGGAGAGGTGAGAGCCTATGCCCTAGAGCTTGGAACTTGGAAGTTGGAAGAGAGAAGATTCAAGAAGCTTGAGCCTTGAAAGCTTGAGCAATGAGCCTTGAGAGTTGTGAACTTGTGTGTGCTTGTAGCCTTGTAGAGGCTTGTTCTTATATAGATAGGCAAGAGAGAGAGAGGAAAGCCTCAAGGGCAAGAGAGAGAGAGAGAGAGAGCCAAGCCTCAAAGAGCCAAGGGCCAAGGCCCAACAGCCATAAACGGCTAGGAAGGAGCAGGCAGGCGGCAGGCAAGCGCAACGGCCAAAAACGGGCGCAACGGCTCTCTACCGTCCCCGCACAGCGCCGTCCCCGTCGCCGTCCCCGGTTTGAAACGTCCGTCGGGGGACGTTCGTCCGTCCCCGTCCCGGCGCCGTCCCGTTTCGCCGTCCCGGCGTTCCAAGGCTCCGTCCCCTCCGTCCCCTATGACTACGACCTTGCGGGACGTGGAGAAGCGGGTCGAAGCAAGGAAGGCAACCTCTTCTTCAGATTTTTTCCCACCCACCCTCCCTTCACAAGACCAAGATCGCTCCCCAAGATGGCAAAAAAATTTCTTGAAATGGTTGAGAAGCATGTAAAGATCCCTACTCTCCCCACATTCCCAATGGATGGACAATTGGACGGGACCAACTACGGCATATGGAAGGTAATGATGGAGTCTATCTTGGAGTCTTATGAGTTGGCTGATTTCATTGTGGTTGGTGTTTCACGGCCGGAGTTGGAGGACGGGAAGCTTTTACCATCTACTCGGAAAGAACGGGACGCTCAGGCACAGTTGTGGGATCGTGTCAATGCCCGTGTACGTTCTTTCATCTTCCTTAATTACACACCACAAGTGATTAATCATATCAAACATATGACGCTAGCCAAAGGGATTTGCCAGCATTTGGCTTCTCTGTATAATAGGGTATCACCCATGAAGCACATCTCCTTAAAAGTGCAGATGCGGGTGATGGATCCTACAAAGTCTTCGACGATGCGGGAGCACATCAACAAGCTCTTCAGCAGGAGGTTCTTCAGGCTTGGAAGGAGATATGTGGAGAATGGGATCTACAAACTCTCAGCACTCTCTCTTATAGATTCTAAGTTAAGTGATTTGTGGCAGTTTCATCATGACCACTTGAAAGTGGATACGTTGCGGCAAGCTTTCCAAGACCAAATGGTGGATGGCTTGCCAGATGATGGTAGCAGGCAGGAACATTCCAGTTCTTGCGTTTGTCAGTCAGAGGAACCTTTACAGGTGGGAGCTAAGATCATCAAAATCCAACCGAGTGGATGTGACCTGGCACTGCAAAGATCGAGAAATCACATCGTAGTCCGAAGGAAGGTTGGTGAGGATAAAGACAAAGCAGCTGAGAAGAGGACAAAGCAGCACCCATAGCCAGTAACTGGTCATGGATAACCTTAGCCTTCATGAGAAAAGACTACATGGAATTGTTTTCAGGAAATAACAAGCCGTAGAGCTGCCCCTGCAAGGTAAGTAACCTCATCGATGAATCTCCAGCAAAGAGATCCTCCAATTTTGACCATACTTGATGAGCACTGGTGTGAGGATTATGTTGTTAATCCCTCATATTGTGTACTAATTACTACTTAAGTACTTAACTTAGAGAACAAGAGACTTCAGGAGAACACTTGAGAGAAGATTGAATTGAATTAAACTGAGTACAATAGGTCTCTTATATAGGAGATGAAGAGACACATTTGAAGAGGCATGTCCTTTGACGAAAGGACATGACCATAGACGAAAGGATACAACTTTAGGCTAAGGGATGTGTCTATTCGATGTAGAGGCACAACCATTCATCAAGGGATACAACCATTCGTCGAAGGGATGTGGCTATTCGATGAAGAGGTACATCCTTTGGCGAAGAGTCGCAACCAATCGAGGGTAGGGGTTCCCTTGGCTGGTTACTCTTTGCATCTGCAACAGGAATCAGCAATGAAGAGAGAATCTGATACATACATACGTCACAATCGTGACATTCCCTCCCATTTAAAATAAAACCCTTGTGTTAAATGATAGACATCCGTTTGTCAAAGAATTCTTGAAGAAGATTAGGGTACTGCTGCATTTCTTCATCTGTTTGCCAAGTGGAATCAAACTCATCCAAGTCCATCCACTTCACAAGAAATTCTGTAGTCAACTTTCTTCTTGTTTCCTTCTGTCGCACGTCAAGAATTACTTCCGGAACAAGGATAATATGGTCATCTTCAATTTCTGGTACATATGAAGATAAGTCTGGAATAGGCGAATCTCCTTGAACATACTATTTGAGCCAAGAAATGTGAAAAGTCGGATGAACCGTCCCCCATGAAGGTGGAAGTTCCAACTTGTAACTGACAACTAAATTTTTCTTAAGAATCTTAAAAGGCCCATAGAAGCGAGGTCGCAACTTTGGAAAAACTGACTTCAATGTTTTGTAGCGGTGAGGTGCCACATATAACAAGACCGAATCTCCTTCTTGAAAATCTGCATGTCGACGATGCTTGTTGGCCTGTTTTTGATATTTTTGTTGCACATGGACCAATGTATCTCGAACTTGCACAAGCACATCTTGCATCTCCTCAACCAACTGATCTGCCAACGCCACTTTGTGTTGTAAAACAAAGTTTGTAGGCACAAGAGGAGTATGCCCATTTGCTGCTTGAAATGGAGTTAATCCAATTGCTGAATGATGGGAATTATTATAAGTAAATTCCACAAGTGGCAAATAATCTTCCCATGATGCCAAACGGGATTGAATGTAATGTCGAATCATTTCTTCCAAAATCTGATTGACTCTTTCAGTCTGTCCATCTATTTGAGGATGATAGGCTGAACTGAACAACAAATTCGTGCCAAGAGATTTGAACAAAGACATCCAAAAATGTCCAGTGAACTTTGGATCTCTGTCAAAGATGATGGTCTTCGGCAAACTATGCAATTTGAAGACATGTTGCACGAACAATGATGCCACATCTGGGGCTGAAGCAGCTTTCTTGCAAGGAATGAAATGCGCCATTTTGGAAAATCGATCAACCACCACAAGAATCTGAGCATTGCCTTTGGATGAACGAGACAAAGTGGTGATAAAATCCATAGTGATACTTTCCCATCTCTCATTGGGAACTGGCAACAGTTGAAGTAACCCTTGAGGAAGTTGTCGAGAGGCTTTCATTATCTGACACGAATTGAAACCGGCCTCTGATAGAAACCAGAGTGCGGTAGACTAGCAGTCACCCGTCCACTTGTAGTCTAGATAAGAAAACAGAAAAGATTGGGGCTAGAGTGCCCAAATCTGAAAACAAGGCGACACCTGTTGGCCCCAAAGCTTGGCGCCCCTTGCGGTATTTCTTTATTCAATTCCAAAAATATGAATGGCTGAGTACAACAAAAATCAGCCAAGAGATTACACCTGTATGTCCAATCTGACGGCCCACAATACCTCTTAGCACAGAGGATCTATGCACACAAATCTATGTCTCCAAATAACACACTGTGCCTCCCTCTGATCAGCCAAGATCACTAAGCAGGGCAGCCATGAGCATACATCTGGCATAACTCAAGTGCATGATTCAACATCTCAGCTCATACATACATATGCTGTCCAAACTCTGTCTCAACCCTTGTCAATCTGCCATACCCCTCCTCTCACAAGGGGCCAGATAGCTCATATCTGCAAAACAGACATCAAGCAGTAGAAAGAGAGAGATGAACAGAAGCGGAGCTTACCAAATTCAGCTCGTGAAACAGCACTGGAGAAAGCAACGGTACCAATCTGTACTTGCAAGCACTTGTTTCCACAACCCTGCTTCACACGTGTTTGTACTTGTCTGTACCCTCCTCCTTGTGTTCACTTCTATGCTGTCTTTGAAAGTACAGATCTAAAAAACAGCCCCGTACCCGTCTGTACTACCTCGGGATACGTGCCAAGAGTTGTCCTTGCAAGCGCCGCCTGCTGTCTGCACCTATGCTCGCCTGAATCTGCGCAGCCAGATCTGTCCAGCACCTGTCCAACGCCGCCTGCACAACAGCTCTGTTCAGAGATAGTCGCCTGCTGTGGCTGCCTCTGTTCCACAGCTCAACGCCACCTGTACTCAGCAGTACCTGCTGTCGTACAGAGCTGTACGGCTGTTGTACGGCCTTCTCCAGCACACAGCACACAGAAAACAGCAGCAAACCAGTCTTCAGCAATCGACCAAAGCTTCTCCTCAGCTTTTCCACGCATGTACCCAAGCGCATCAATCCTCCACGACTCCTTTTCCCAAAAGCTAGAGAGAGGGGGAGGAGAGAGAAGCACTCACTCCAAAAGTGGAGTGGCCTCCTCCCCATAAAAATCCTAGGGTCCCCAAACTTTAAAAGTTCCCTAGGGCCACTAAGGCCTAGGGGCAACTTTAATAAACATTAAAAGTTTAATGTTCTAGTTCCCCCCTTCACACCTAGGGATGTCCACACATCTTTAACTCTGTCCGGGCACCCCCCATGTGAATCATTCAATATTCTGACTCTGCAACCACCATGCCCACACTTGTACTGTTCCATTTTCCCAGGGCCATGACACGAATGACAAGCTTTGACAAATTTGATAATATCTTGCTGCATCTAAGGCCAGAAGTATGTAGCAGACAAAAGCCGATATGTCTTGTTGATACCACGATGAGCAGCATAAGGAACTTCATGATGCTCTTGAATGAGAATCTTCCGCAATGAAGTATTGTGAGGCACACAAATGCGATCAGAAAAGAACAGCAATTCATCTATGATGGTGTAGGCTGCAAACATGTTCATTTTTGCAAGATTGGGATTAGAAGATTTTAGAGCACGGAACGCATCTCCAAAATCTCTATCAGTCAAATACTCATTTTTTAAACAAGCAAGGATTTCCATTTGCACATCAGTGATAGCAAAATTAGTGGCTCAAGGCATGCGGCTCAAAGCATCCGCAACCACATTCTGAAGACCAGGAACATACTGGATAGTCATGTGGAAATTAGCCAAGAATTCAACCCATCGGCCTTGTCGAGAGTTCATTACAGGCTGAGTGAAAATGTACGTCAGAGATTGATGATCTGTACGTACAACTGAATCTGCTCCAAGAAGATAATGTCTCCAAGTCCGATAAGCATGCACGATTGCCAAAAACTCCTTATCATACACAGGATACCTACTTTGAATGGCTGAAAACTTCCTGCTGTCAAAAGCAATGACACGATCATTCTGCATCAAAACTCCACCAGAAGCACGATCTGAGGCATCTGTCATTACATCAAAGGGCTGGGTGGGATCTGCAATGGCCAAGACCGGGGTTGTCGTCAAGGCATGCTTGAGATCATTGAAGGATTGCTCAGCTTCAGAAGACCACTGAAGTTTGTCCAGCTTTGTCAATTCTGTCAAAGGGGCAACAATCTCTGAAAACCTATGCACCTTGCTGTGATAAAAGTTAGCAAGTCCCAAGAAAGATTGAACATTTGAAATGGTGAGAGGCAAAGGCCAATCCACAATCACCTGAATCTTCTTAGGATCTACTGCAATCCCATTAGCAGAAATGATGTGACCAAGATATTCCACATGGTTCTTGAAAAATTCTCTTCTTCTTGTTGATATACAGCACATTGGTGCGTAGTACTTCAAAGACAATCTGTAAATGCTCTTTGTGATCGACCATAGATCGGCTAAAAACCAGAATATCATCGAGATAAACGATCACAAACTTGTCCAAGTACGGCCCGAAAATTTCATTCATCAAGGTCATGAAAGTGGCCGAGGCATTGGTTAACCCAAAAGGTATGACCAAAAATTCAGTTCTGCGTTTTCCTACTCTCAATTGCTTGTCTCATATCCGTTGCGTATTCCTACAGTTGTGAGCTTTATCTTTCTCATAACACAAATTGAGGCGGTGACACATGTCTAGCTGATGACATCACTACTTACATACACAAACACTTAGGTGGTTCACATGTACTAACTCACTTACTCACATAAATGAGTGTTCACACACAAACACTTCCACATTGGTGGACACTGTAGATGGACACGCACACATACCACTCCAAATCCCAACAAACCCCCCTTCAGAGAAAAAGTGGAGATTTTCTAAAGATAGACCTTCAATAGTTCTTTGGGTCATAGCCACCAACTACAGAGGCCTGACTAGAGCAGCAACAAGACCAGCCATGATGGGCTACACAAACACGTGATCCTCTAGCCCATGTACGCATGGTATCACTAATGAACGTGATCCCTTTTGAGAGCCAAACGCCCCCGTTCTCAAAGCCCTCATCCCTCCACCCAACAACTGTAGATCGAGGATATAGATCGAGGATATCCTTCTAAGACACGGCGGGCTCAAGCTCCCATCACACAGGGAAGATGCTATGGCTGCTTTGTACTCTATTCTGAAGGAGGACGGTATCGTTGCATGACCACATATTTCATCATGGAGCATCACATGGATACTTTAGCTTATGAGCTAGTTTCATACAGTTTTTCTTTTCCATGGTTCAGTATTCACCATGGATACATTGTACTGCCTTTTTCGTCTGGTCTTTTGAAGGCCTCTCTCTCTCTCTCTCTCTCTCTGGATACATACAGTTTTTCTTTTCCATGGTTCAGTATTCACCATGGATACATTGTACTGCCTTTTTCGTCTGGTCTTTTGAAGGCCTCTCTCTCTCTCTCTCTCTCTCTCTCTCTCTCTCTCTCTCTCTCTCTGTACATACACATATATACATATCAAGTGTAGAGGAAATTAAGTGAATGAACAACACAATTAAAGAGTCCATGAACACAAACCTAGGAGAGCATCTAACGATTTGAGATTGGCAACTGGATTGTCTTGCAAAAGAACAGTTAAAGCTGCCACTTTGTCTGCTGTTGTGCCTGTTTTCCGTGCTATCATCAGCCACCGCATATCACTGTCCCTCCCACGAGATTTCTCATACTCTGCTGCAGCCTTTTCCAACAAATCCTCGCCCTTCTTCCGAGCTTTGGCCACAAGTACACTCCATTCTTCACCATTACCATATTTGCTATTCTGCTTCTCTTTGATCCCCGGTGCACCACTGTCCCCTGTAGCGAGCAATGCTGCTGTCGCTTCAAACCAAGGTCCAGACTTCAAAAGTGACCACACTTTTGAAAATATTTTTGAACCATCCTTGGCAAAGTCCCTGGTTTTTTCTGCTTTCTGGTTTTGCTCAGTTGCAGCACTAACAGAAACATCTGCTTTCTTATTCTCTGAAGCAGCGCTGTAAGAAACCCTTGTGTGCTCTGCTTCCTTTTTTTTCTCAGAAACAGCTGTTCCTTCTTTATGCTTCTGCACAGGAACAGAATCCTTCAGTCTCTGAGGTAAGCTGCGAACGTTCTTCGTCTGTTTAGAACTGCTTTCCTTGGACTTCTCATTGTTTTTCAATGCCTTCTGTACAAGCTCTGGTTTCTTTGATTCGTGCTCAGAAAGCTTCCGTGGCCGATCGTCCTTTTTATGCTCTACTGTCGGCGATGGCTTCTCCGTCCTCTGCAGGTTAGGCTTTTTTGATTCCTTGGTAGTATAAATGGTCTTCTCGGGCTTCTTGGCAGAGATGCGCCCTTTCTTTCTGAAGTCGGCGTCGTTGAAGCCTGTTCCATCGCCGGCTGGGGCAAAACCGAGGCTGGAAACGAAGGAGGCGACGTCCGCCTGGATGCTCTGCAAGTCCTCGTTGTTGCGCGGCATAGAGGCACACTCAGAATTTCTCACGGATAGTGAATTTCTCAATGAACCAAATAAGCAAGAACCTCTAAACCCTTCGATAGATTATTCATTTCTTTACCACTTTTGTCAAATATGTTTTTAATTGATGGAAAATGAAGATTAGAAGTGTGACAATTGGGTGTGCCAGCTTCATTAAGATCTGGAATGAACATGAAGTAGAAAGAACCACCCAGAGTAATCCTTGGCATTTTACCACAAAGGTCAACATAGACTAGCCAAAGAGTGACTTCGCTCTAAAGTTAGGATGCTGTGTAAGAGAAAGCAAGTCTTATGTTGCCAAATTCCATATAATTTCTCTATTTTTTTCACCAAAGATTTCATGCTTGAGTAAGCTTCACATGCCGTTGGTATCTCTAAAAAAAACTAGTATTTATGCCACAATCTTGATTTTCTGCATCTATTTCAAGATTTCATGGCTCATGTGCCCAAACCTCTCATGCCACAACTCACTAGTGCCCAGACCTCTCATGCCACAACTCACTAGTGCCCAAATTGAGTGACGCAGAAAAGCTAGTGGTTCATAAAGGTTGTTGTGACTCGTTCCTAATGGCATTGTCATTGGCATCTAAGATTATCACACTATCCCAATCAAAGTGTAACCTCAAATCACAGTTAATATGCTAGTGCCCAAATTGGCGTGGGCTACAAAGCTAGTAGTTTGGAAAGGTGTTGATCCTCTCATGCCACAACTTACTAGCGCCACCCCTAGATTGGCCAAATTGGTCAAGCTTTACACATATTATAAACCATTGTGCATATTTCTTCAATTGGTACTCATAGCATCATCCTTCTTGGTGGGCTTCAAAGTGTCATTCTTCTCATCCGCTTACCTCTTCTTACAGTCATTTTGATAATGATCATGTTTGTTGTAATAGAAACCTTCGTTTCCTTCTTTTCCTTCAAAGAAGAGGGTGATACAGGAGCCTTTACATTTGCATTTTTTTCATGTTGGCAAAGAAAGCAACCATTGTTGTACATCTTCTGACACATTTCCTCCTCTAAAAGCATTGCACATAAATCTAGCAAGAGGTATATTTCTAACTTGAGTTTTCAAAGAACTAATAAGAATACTTTTTAGGTAAGACCCTTATGCACCTACATGCAAGCTCGTGGGTCCTTATGGTGATCGCAATTGCCACCATTTGATCATGTATGTTCTTAGTCCTTGTGATGAATTACTCCACGACTTTCCCATCTAATAACTTCTCCAGAAGGTAAGGTAATTCTCAAAATTTTACACTCGAACACTCATTCCTTAAAATTACTTATGCTTTTTATCATCGTTGCCACATGTTGAATTAGAGTCATATAAAATCATCGATGCTTGTGATGATAAAACATAGAGAATCTACATCCCTCCTCCTCCACAACAAAACAAGAGTAACATTCAATAAAATCATTTAAACTGGGATCCTTAGGATTTGATACATCTGATCCCCTCCAATAATTGTCTTCCATAACTCATATAAGTACAAAATTTCCTTCCATAACTCATATATCTGATCCCCTCCAATAATTATCTTCCATAACTCACATAAGTACAAAATCGTCTTCATCTTGAACATCCATAAAAATAACTTGTACCATCTAGCTTACCTTCGTGGTCATGCCTGAGGGGTGTTTTATGTAGGTTGAACCATTTCTCCAAATCTACTTCACATATCAACTTGCTTCAAAATATAATTTCTACATTTAACAAAAATAGGAACACCTCAATAAAAGAACTCAATAAAAAGAGATGGAAAATAATTTCAAATTACTAATGCAAACCAATGGTACAACTAATGGCAAGTGCCTCCCACATTTTACTCCTCTGAGGGAGCTTAGATGGTGATCTGGAAAGACATTAAGATCAATGTATTGTCAAAATTGACAATATGAATATGATGGAAGCTATTGAATTCATCTATATATAGTACCCAAGGGTAATCATATGCTAGGTTGGCCCGTGTCGACCAAGTTTAACTGGACCCAACCAAATTGCATCTCCCAACTAAGGCAATAATAGGCCAAACATATGACCTATGGTCCTAATACAACGTCCAAACCTATTTGAGGTCATTTGGGCACTAGTTTAGGTGACCCAACCTAAGGACAATGTATTTAGGAAAGATCTCCCTCTTCCCGACTGCATATGGGTATATCATTTTACACTTACTTGTAGCCTACTAGGCATGATGTCATGTGGCCACATATGACCTCACCCTTGTGTCCAAATTCGGCTTTATCTATGATACTCACAACTTCTTCTCATAAATGAGAGCCTTAAAATGTAGAGCTAATCAATACTTGCACACCCAATCATGACAAGGGTGGAGGATTGATTTCCAACACTATGAAATTTAAGAGTTAAAAAATCCACAGCTCAAGGTATAATGCCACACCTCAAGGTGTAGTGAGGATATAAATCCTAGAAGATGTGGAAATGTAGAGGGCTTTGTGAAAGGTAGTAAGCTTTTTTGTAACTACAAAGCCTTTAATAGAGTTTGCCTTACCTTAACGCCACCTAAAGAATGGAAAAAAAAACCAAAATAAATTCAAAAGGTAGGCCCAAAGGGAAGTTAAAAAGCAACATAAAAGGGTCGAAAAAGAGGTGATCCAAGTAAACATAGCCTAGATCCTAGACCTTGAAGAAGAAGAGCGGGGAAGGGTCAAAAAATAGGTTATCCAAGTAAACATAGCCTAGATCCTAGACCTCCAAGAAGACGAGTGGGAAGCAAAACTAGCATGAGTATGGTTAGGAATAACCACATAAAGAGGTATAATCATAAGCTTACTCTTGTTGATATAAGAGCTAGCCACCATAAGTCATGTTGTCCTATGAAACCTCGTATACCTCGTACTCTCTACACTTGTTAAAGAACTTACACAAGTATTCTAAATGGTTTTCCTTGTTTCCCAAAGATGCAAAAAGCCATCTAGGTATACTTCAATGAAATGGTGTAGGAAGATTTGGAATTTATGCAGGTATTCTAAATGGGTTTCCACTCACCGAATATGCAAAAGTCATCTATGAATAATTTAATGAAATGGTGTAGGAAGATTTGGAATGTGGCTATCACTCTTTGGAAAGTTATTGGGGCATTACACAAACCAAAGGGTATTATATGTGATAAGCATAAGTTCCCCAATCAATGATAATGGTGTTATTGGCCTTCTTTGACTACAGGGACTTGGTAATATGTGTTAAACCCATCTAAGAAGGAGCACATCCAAGAGCTCACATCAATGAAGCATATTAAAAAGTGGTCTTTCTTTATCTTAGAGTAATTAACATAGATTTTCAATTTTCAAGAGCTGATTAGTGAAGGCCGCAGGGACTTGGTAATACATGTTGAACCCATCTAAGAAGTACATCCAAGAGCTCACGTCAATGAAGCGTATCGAAAAGTGATGTTTCTTTATCTTGGAATAGTTAACACAAATGCTCAATTTTCAAGAGGTTATTAGTGAAGGGTATTGAAAGTGGTCCTTCTTTACCTTGGAGTTAAGCCTTCTTTACTATGGAGTTGAGCCTTTGATCATTGACATAGATTCTCAATTTCCCATTCATCTTTGGTGAGACCCATTCTCTATTCTCAACTTGAATGAAGCATTAAAAAGCGGTCCTCCTTTATCTTGAAGTAATTGACACAAATTCTCAATTCTCAAGAGCTAATTAGTGAAGGTTATTGAAAAGTGGTCATTCTTTATCTTGGAGTAATCAACACAGATTCTCAATTTTCAAGAGCTGATTAGTGAAAGGTATTGAAAGGTGGTCCTTCTTTGTCTTGGAGTTAAGCCTTTATCGTGGAGTTAAGCCTTCGGTCATTGACATAGATTCTTAACTTCCCATTCATATGTGGCACTACCACTATTGGTGAGACCCATTTTCTATTCCTT
The DNA here is from genome assembly GCF_041138505.1 of Cibotium barometz. NCBI lineage: Eukaryota > Viridiplantae > Streptophyta > Polypodiopsida > Cyatheales > Cibotiaceae > Cibotium > Cibotium barometz. The sequence goes on from NC_141071.1 coordinate 30,530,482, forward strand.
GAATGAAGCATTCATTCATGAGAAAGAGAGCATGAAGCCTTTTAATAAGTGAACAAGTAATAAAAGACAATTTTAATCCCATTTCGAGCCAAAACTTGAATACTTAGCAAGCCCTTGAAGATGTATGAATGCTAGAACTTGATCTAATCACTCACACAAGCATTGGAAAAATTATGCACTTCATTGAGGAGAAGGCAAATTTTCCATGAAAACTTAATTTTTTGACAAAAAATGGATTATTAATGAGCTATTGTTCCACGATGGGAAGGCTCATTGGCTTGATTTACAAGCCTAACCTCAAGTCCAACTTCTAGCTAACAAGCTTAAGCACTCTTATGATGCAATATGGAGCGCGTTCAAACAAGCTAATGTACCAAGAGGGGCAAAAATATCAACCTTAGAAGGGTTCTCTGAATTTTGCATAATTGGTGGCCTTAAGCCCCTTTCTTTGGAGAGAAGGGATTTGAACTTCCTATATGATGGAGACAAGAGGACTTGCTTGAAAGTGATGCTTAGCTAGAAAGTATCTAGATCACTCACAAGGTCATACTCCTTGATTGGTTCCATTGGCTTCTCCAACCTTTATGGGAAAAGGAACCACTCCTTACTTTGATGATGTTGGGGTTTTGTAGGGATGGAACAAAGGGGTTTTGTAGGGATGGAACAAAGGGGCAGGGTTAACTTTAGTAGGAAGTGATGATTGAAGTATTTGTTCTTCCTAGTTAAGATCTTGGATGTGAGCTTCTTGATTAAAGTCCTGGATGTGGGTTATCTTTCGCAATGACTGAAGTGGTTCTTCTTGATAAAGATCGAAGATGTGGGCTTCCTTTGGTTTAGGATTTGAGGGACCCTTCTCCTTGGCCACTGCTTCTCCCATCATTAATGGTGCTTTGGGAATGCTTTCTTCCCCTTCTCCTTTCCTTTGGGAGGCCCTCTTTGGTGAGGATTCCACCTCTGGGTTGGAAGTGCATACTAGCTCCACCAATATGGCCTTTCTCCCACACCTAAAGCATTCTACTTGCTTCTTTGGTTTGAGGTTCGAGGTCTACCTCAATAAGTCTAGGATTGGAACCTTGTGGGTCTAAAGTTGGATCCAAACTCTTAGGGGAATATCCTACATTCACATATTGGCTTTCAATAGGTTGAATCTTTCATCTTCCTCCTTTTACCGTCATTTATGCATTTTCTTCAAGGAACAAATTTCTCTGCTATGATTCTTCCTTAGAAAATTGGATTGGAAGGCCTATGGGATGGTTTAGCACTACATGATTAAGTGACTTCTCACACCATGTGTTAGCCACAGATACTGACACTGGTAATAATAACCCATCGACCATGTTTGAAGAATCGGCTCCATGATTGGATAGACAAAATCATTAGCAAAAATGAAACCCCTACTAATAACAATAACCTTCTTTGTGATAGGATTGTAAAGGCGATAACCCTTGCTTTCAGCACTATAACTAATAAAACTATATTTCACTACCTTGTCTCATCAAGCTTAGTTCTGTTTTGTGCTAGCACATGTGAATTTGCCAAATAACCAAAAACATGCATGTATTCAACCTTAGGTTTTTTTATTAAACCAAACTTATAAGGAGTGCCAGTCTTCAAAGCTTTAGTGGGACACCTGTTTAGCACATAGGTATTACAAAGAACTACTTTCATCCAAAACTTGTATGGAAGATGTTGATCTTTAACCATGCATCTAACCATCTCCCCGTGAGAGTCTTGTTTTGTCTCTCAACAACACCATTTTGCTATGGTGTATAAGGAGTTTTACACTCATGCTTAATGTTTTTTTGTGCTAAAAAATATTCAAATGCATTAGATATATATTACCCCCCCCCCTCTGTTTGAATAGAGAATTCAAACTTTTCAGCCAACTTCAATTTCAACCATAGTAATAAAGTATTGAAAATGAGAAAATACCTTTGATTTTGATTTCATGTGGTGAGACCAATCATACTTACTATAGTCATTAATGAATGTAGCAAATTAGAAGTTTTCCTAAAGAAGTAATCCTCATTGGACCACACACATCATTGAGTATAAGCTGCAATTTGCGACGATAAACTCCTCTATCTATTGTATTCTTTGGGAAATGTGGGTGAGAAAGTTTGCCAAGGATGCATCCTTCACTAACATATCTTGATGATGAATCAAGATATGTACGATTCTCTAACATTCCTTGTTTCTACAAAAGCATCAAACCACCAATAAAAGCGTGGCCAACCTAGCATGCCACAACTAAGCATCTTTTATTTCATTGGAAGTGTCTTGTCAGACACAAGCAACATCACACTTGTCATACATGTCTAATTTGTACAAACCACCAAAACAATATATTTGTCCTATTCTCTGTCATCACGGACAATGAATTTCATCTACAAATTCAACACTATAAATTTAACATTAAGACTCCCCTTGCTAGAGTGGGTACAGAAAGAGGAGTCTTGTGAATTCGTGGAACAAAAAGTACATTTTGAAGACAAAGATCCTCACCTCCTATAGGAGTGTGAGAACTATCTCACCAATACCTTTGACAAGGTATAAGACATTATTGGCACACATAATAGTGTGACCACTGCCAATAATGTCTCATACCTTTGACGAGGTATGAGACATTATTAGCACACATAGCAGTGTGACCACTACGTATTCTCTAGATGTTTGACCAAACTTTTTTGAGAAGTTATATCTTTAGAAGAGCACCACTATGTGTTTAGAAGAGCACCACTATCAAACTTTTTTGAGAAATGTGTTTAGAAGAGCACCACTATCAAGAAATCAACTATTAGAGATAGTTGTATTGAGACATGTATCCTATTCAAGATTATAACTACAAATAGCCATTAGTGAGAAGTCTTAATGGACAATAATATTAGTAGAGTCATCTCTCTTGGAAATCTGATTGTCAAATGCAGAACCTTGTTGCATTCCTTTTTCTTCTTTTCCTTATTTTGAAGTGTAAAGTAAATTTTAATTGCACGGCCGGGCTTCTTGCAATATCGGTAAGTCACCTTCTTTAGCTTATCGAAATCACCGTTAGCCTTAAAAGTTTTATTTGAATTGGTCTTCCACTAAAATTTCTTAACCTTACCCTTGGGTACTAGAGCTTTATCACTACTAGTAGAAACATTCTTTCTGGATTGTTTCTCTTGCAATAGTAAGCTAACAAGCTCTTGATAGGTAAGAGAGGGGCTACATTACCTCTCAAAGAAAGTTGGAGAGAAGTATTGAAACCCAAATAAGATTCATGCAACAAGTTAAGGGTGATGCTAATCAGATTCTTTTCAAGAATGACTTCATCAATATTTCTCTCTCAAATCCTGTAAATTTGTCAAATGTTCATTCATGGACCCCTTTTCTTTGCATATTTTTCATTATCAAGTTGCCTTCTGAGGTAAGAAAACCTTGCATCATTTTAGCTCGATACATTATTTCTAGAGTGTTCCAAGCAAGCATAGAATTTTTTCAGATAAAATGTGCAGAACAATAAAACTTTTAATTGACAAGGCAATCAATGCCAAAGCTTGAGCATCAATGTGAATCCCATCTTCTTTGGTCTCACAGTAGCAATTTCAGGAACTTGATGCTGGATCTGTTGGCCCTGACCCCTTTGAGGAGTAACAAGAGCAATTGTGTGAGAGCGAGGCTCGTCTCGCCAACTAACACGACCCCATTATCTATTAGTAATAAGGACATTGATGCTCGAGTTTTGGAAATCAATGCCAAAGCTTGAGCATCAATGTGAATCCTATCTTCTTTCGTTTTAGCAACAGTTTGAGAAACTTGATGCTAGATATTTTGGCCTTGGCCTAAGGAGTAGTATGAGCTATTGTGCGAGGGCAAGCTCATCACCACTGACATAACCCCATAAATCCTTGGTAACAAGACCATAAAGTGCCATAGGGAATAATTTGACCCATCTAATTTGTCCTATTTGGAAAGAATACCAAACAAAACATGTGATGAGTTATTAGTCATACTTGCTAGTGAATTTGAGAAGGGAAGATGTGAAAAGTAGGCTTGAACTAAAATCATGTGATACAATTTGCAAACTGTTAAAAATTAGCAGTAGAATCGAATGATTCTTGAAGGTGAAATTAGGCAATCCGAGAAAGTAGAATCAAACTATCCTCTCTTGAAAGTGGTATCAGAAAATTAAGAAAGTGGAATCGAACAATCCTTGAAAGCAAAGTCAGGGGATTTAAGAGAGTAGAATCAATCGATCTGAAAAGTTGGATTGGAGCATCCAAAAAGCTAGAATCAATCGATCTGAAAGTAGAATCAAACCATCCTCTCTTGAAAGTGGTATCTGAAAATTAAGAAAGTGGAATCGAACAATCCTTGAAAGTAGAGTCAAGGGATTTAAGAGAGTAGAATCAATCGATCTGAAAAGTTGGATCGGAGCATCCAAAAAGCTAGAATCGAGACATCCAAGAAAGTAGAATCAAATAATCACAAAAAGTGGAATCCCCGAGGACGTAGGATCACCGAGGATCGCTGGGAAAGGACTGTCGAAGGTTGGATCGTTGAACAATCTAACTTTTGGAATTGCTAGAAAAGCGTAATCAAGTGATTGGACAAAGTATAATCACCAAAAAGTGGAATCGATGAAAGAAGGTGAAATTAATTAAAAAGTAGAATCGACCAAAAAGTGGAATTGGGCCAAAAAGTAGAATCGGCCAAAAAGTGGAATCAGTTGATTCGACAAGTTGGATTTCCCCTAAAAATGATTTCAAAATGGGCGGTTGGACTTGAAAACGATCACCAAGTCAAGTAATTTCAAAATCGAGTGATTCAAGAATCAGGTGATTCTATCTACCACGTGTCACCAGCAATTGGAGAAGCAATGGAAAGTTAGATCGCTCAGACTACGTAGCTGATTGATTCGATTGATTTTGACAATTGAACTTATAGGAAACTAAACCACCTAACTATCGCTGGAATCATTTGAAGAGACCACTATAGTAATGATATTAGGCTGAACCGACTGTGAAGAGTTCACTATTGTTGAAGGTGCCTCCTTCACTGTTTGGGAAGAAAGCTCACACATGACGCTTCAATGGAAAGCTTCTAGTTGCACCACCACTAAAAAGCTTTAATTTAAGCTATTTGAAGAGATAGCGTAGTGCTATTGGGCTAAACTGATTGGTGATGACAAGTTCACTATTCAATAGTGAAGAGTTCACTATTCAATAGTGAAGAGTTCACTATTGAATGAATTTGAAGAAGCCTTCTTCACTGTTTGAAGAGAAAGCTTACAAAGGAAGCATCAATGGAAAGCACTATCACTGAAGAGCTTCAACCTGAGTTATAATAACCAACTAAAGAAAACCAAAGGAAGCAAGCTATGAAAATCTTGATAGCAAGCTATAGAAAGCTTGAACACAATGCAAACCATAAACCAAGCTTTCAAAAAAACCTCGCTTTGATACCACTTTTGGCTCATGTAGAATGAAGGGCTAGACTCACACACACACACACACACACACACACACACATAATGCTCAAAGATGAGAACACAAGGGTGTAGAGTGTGAGAGAGATTGGCAAGCTCAAAGGAGAGACATAAAGCTCTCTACAAGTACAAAGAGAGTATAAATATGCAAGTAATCCTAAACTATGAATGAGGTTACTTATATACTAGATAACCCTAAGGTGCCCGTTCACACCTTGATGGCCATCGGGAAAACACAACTGTGAATGAGGTTACTTATATGCTAGCTAACCCTAAGGTGCTCGTTCACACCTTGATGGCCATGGGGAAAACCCCACAGTGGGACAAAAGTGTCCATGGCAGAAGTGTATAACCTCACAGTGTAGTACTACCATATATCTAAGAGTCACACGACTCTTAAGGTAGCAGACTAAGCATGAAATTGGCCTCAATTAGCTTCATGGGGTGGAGTAGTGGGAGTTGGACTACTTCTGACAAAAGTAGTTACCTTAGGAGCATTCCCACAGTCCTTTATCTGATGCCCTAGCTAAAAGCATCGATTCTTCTCTTTGTCTCTAGGAAAGCTCATTAGGTACAACCCCATTCTGAGTTGGTCTAAATGATTGGAAGGTCACTTGTGGTGCTTCACCTCATTGGCCTACTAAAACAAGCCCGATGCCTACCTAGGTCACTTTGCCTAGACTCACCCGCTTGCGACTCTAAACTAGGGTGCGTCAAAGCCCTCGACACCACCCAGGAAGGAAAGTTAGAACTATCCCAGAAACAATAGACTTGCTTGAATGATTTCCCTCAAAATATCAGCATCCTATAAATAGTAGGCTCGCTTGAAGGATTTCCTTCTAAACATCCCAACACCAAGGTTCTTTGTGCAGAAAAGGGAGATAGGTTAAAGGGTTGCTTTCTCCTCATCTTTCTAATCCATAAACTAAGGTTTTTAAGCCATTGTAATCAATTCTCATCACAGGGGCCCCTTAGCATTATGCTAAAATAGGCCATAAAACTCTGATTAGAGTGATTAAGCTAATAAAAACCTAGTCAAGGCCTAATCAATCTCAATCTCAATCGCCGATTAAATAAAGAGATTAATTTCAACAAAATTAAGAGAAAAAGACACATGAAAATGGGCCCTTTGATTTGCAACTATCTTGGAAGTTTCTGCAAAATCTCTCTCCTTCATCAAGGACTGCTTCTCTCTTGTAATTATAATGATGCTTGGTTTAGGCCTCTTTATATAGGCATGAGAAGGAATGGGGCTAAATATGGCAAGGAATGGAGACGGGCTAAAGAGAGCAAGGAGTGGAAATAAATAGGAGGGAGAGGAGCTATGAGGCCTTCCACCCCGGTAAGCTACTATTATTGATTATTATTTTTATTATTGTTATTAATTTATCTCTAGCAAGAATGCCTTGTGAACATGGTGGTTAGTTCAACATTTCCCAAGTTTTTAATGCCAAACCAATAGGTTTAATTCCTCTCATCCACAACTTTATTTTTATTGTTATTATTTAATCTCATTTTTTGAAATTTTCCCATGATCAATCCTCATTCCTAGATTATTTGGACTGAGCCCATTGAAATGAGTCCCCACATGACCCCTTTTGGAGTTCAAATCCCCAATTTTTTGCCCTGCTCGGCCAAGTTGGCCACTAACTAAGAGTTAAATCTATGTTTACCTAACTTCCCTTGGGGTCACAAATATGAATTCCCTTAGGGTTATTGAGTGGATGTTTAGGCTTTGTATCCATACCCATAATTATGGTTTTTAAGAGATACAAATATGACTTCCCCTAGAGTTATTGAGATTGGGCTTGGTATCCATGGACACTAGGTGGCATTTTGAAATCAAGATCTATGGTTTGGGGTTTTGTCCAATGATTGGCTCCAATTACATGTGGGAAATTCCTAAGGGAGCAATTTTGGAAGTACCAACTCCCAATAAAGTGCCCTAATTACTTCTAAAGCTAGGGCATTTGAACACTCTCTTTGTGAAGTGGGGTCATTTAGGCTGATTGGTGACCTAAAACATGATAACCACCACACTCTCCACCCATGTCAACAATTTCTTAGCTCATTTGAGTGAGACAATCCTCACTTGTCCCTATAATATCTTTCCTTGTTAGTCTAGATGTACTTTTGTTGAGTATTGTTGGTTTACTATAAGACTTGAGGCTAGGTGGGTAGGAAGAATTCAAGTTGTTAGATGCTCTACATCTTGTAGATTATTGATGTTAACAACATTTAGTTAATACTGGAGATGCATCAAGAGAGTCTTTCAAAAAGGATATATTTTAACAAGTTTTTTGGAACTCAAGCCTTAAACTTTAGCCTAGGATTACATGGCCAAAAGAAACTTTTCTAATGATGTGAGAAAAGGTTTTCTCATAGTGACTTAAACTTTAGCCTAGGATTACATGGCCAAAAGAAACTTTTCTAATGATGTGAGAAAAGGTTTTCTCATAGTGATGTCAAACTCTACTTATACATGATTTCTGTCATATAACAGTGTTTGAGGATAGTGGGTTCAAAAGTTAAACCTAAAGGATTTTGTTATATTGCTAGTTAAATTTTGGTAATATATAGTTTTAAGTCTGAGATGTTTTGAATGCTTGGACCAATAGTGTTTCTCATACAAACGGTTTCAAACTTCTTGTCATACATCGGTTCAAAAAAGGATGGTGTGAAGTGCAATAGTGTGAAAGTCATGCATTGTTAAACTTTGAAACTGGTGGGTTTTAGAACCTAGGCATTGTTAAACAATTTTAGCCATGGTGTTAAGGGTCTAAACATGGATTTGGCTTAGACATGGAGGAAAGTTTGAACGCAATAGTGTTAACTCTTAGACACCAGCAATGTCAAATAGATGGTGTCAACTCTTAGAACCTAGTGGTGGGTTCAAAAGCATTGTGTCCCCATCATGGAATACTACCAAGATTTAGCATCCATGCTTTCCATGGTCAGTTGGTGCCTAGTTTAATGCACTGATGTAATGTGATTATTCCCTTGGCATCAAAGTTACATGGTGTGAACGGTTCATTAATCTCTAGGACAAGTTTAGGCATGAAACATACATTTTGTCATAGTTTGGAACCATCAATGACATCGATGGTATAAACAGTGCGATGCTCACATCTATTTTTGTATAAAGCATGATCCATAGTTTGTGCACCTAGTTTTTCTGATTTTGCCTGGCTTTTTGGACTATTTAGGGTTTAGCTAGCCAAGCTACTCCTAATTGAAGGGGCGGTCTGAAAGACAAATGCCTAATGGTATCAATTTTTAATTGATTTTGTGGTTTCATTCTTATATTGAAACATAGGTTTTTGAGCTACCGAATTGATGTTTTCTTCTAGGTGATGTCACTCCTCATAATCACACCAATCTATTCAATCCAACAAATAATGTTAAAGTTAAAGATGGTATAAGGATGTTGAAAAAGTGAAGTAGCTTAAAAGGGTGAGAATGGATTTGAATACCAGATTATCTAATAGATGGATTAGTATACAATTTTTTGAAGTAATTTATTACTCAAAATTGTTTACGCTAAAAAAGGGGAATGTACATTCTCATAATATCCTTAAGAATTTACATTATCTACATCAAAAACTTGTAGGTAGTGATAGGATAGTTGTCTTTCACCCATATTCAAATAAATCTTTCCTCTTGATACAAAAAATTAAGCATTAAATCAAGAAAACCAAGGAATTTTCCCTTCAAGAATAGAAAACTAGACAAAGTCAAAAAACAAGATGAAACTGCAACTTTAAACACTCCAAGACTCCAATGCCATATGCCTTTCAGGGTGTGATTCCATAAACATCAGGTAATATTGGGTAAGCCTAATAGCTTAGAATAGACACTAGAACAAGGGTAATCCTTATTCTCCTAATCGGCAACAATGCCATATATGTTTAGACGTGTACCCTGTCAATACATATATCGTAAGGGGACTTTGCCAAAGATCTACAAATGCAAATTTTGCTTATGGGTGCACTAGCTCCGCTTCTTGCAGTATCTCCTTTGTCATAGCAAATAGCTCCTTTCTAATGAGGTTTAAACATAGACCTTTCTAATGAGGTTTAAACATAGACCTTTTCTTAGCTTGGTGTGGAAGTAAGGAGAGGTCATCTCCACTCAACATAAATTCTTGTTTTTTTTGCATGAAGGAATAACTTACCATAGCCAAATAGTGTTGTAATGCACAACAATTGTACAAAGATTCAAATGATTAGGAGTATATGCAATGATAGCTAATAAATTATATCACCTATAGTCTTAACCAAATGATAACAAATATATGTAAAAGGATGACTCTACAATTAGCCTACTTAGGTAAGAAACCTTTAGCTATACAATTGAAAGTATTTGGATGAGTATATGCAATGATAGCTAATAAATTATATCACCTATAGTCTTAACAAATGATAACAAATATATGTAAAAGGATGACTCTACAATTAGCCTACTTAGGTAAGAAATTTAGCTATACAATTGAAAGTATTAAATGTTATGTACATTATCTTTATGTTCATAAGGTGTAAAGCCTAGAGAGCCTAGCCACATGTGTCAAGCATAGAAAAGGCTAGATAGCACTGTGCGTAATGTGGAGATAGGAACTTTATCAAAGGCTCATACATATGTACGCATCTTTTGAATAAAGTAAAACTCCTTTATTAGCTATGTAGTTTCTAGCTAGGTGTTGTGCATAGGCTAGTATGTAAGTGTCAAAAGAGGCACTTTATCAAAGGCCTATAAATATTTATACATCTTTTGAATAAAATAAGAGTCCTTTATGGGTAGTTGTGTCATACTCTCATGTTGTCATCTTGTGTTTAGTTAATGATCTTAATTAAGTGTGAGGTATAGTACCATGCCTTCTTGCAAATACTTTGATCTTAGCTAGAGTCGCTAATTTTAAGTTAGTATTAGACCATCAATCATTAGAGTAGGCTTAGCTTTAGCTTTAATTGCTTCCTTATAATAGAACTAGTATCTAATTTGTGCAATTTTACATTCTCGAGGTTACTACCATTTACAAGAATTCTTCATCTTCAAGAGCTCTCACCCATCTCTAAAAATACAAAAATCACATGTTTTTTTCCTCCTAAGAAACTCGTGTGTTGCAACCTAAGTGTTTAAGCCTTGGGAGGGTAAGAACCAACAAAGGGTTTCAGGTGAAACAATAATGTGAACGCCTCCCCTTGATCTATCTAAGAATATAGGCACCTACATTGTGGAGTCAAAGTGCTAATGATCATGGCAAGCAAGATTGTGGTGAGTTGTGATGTGGAGTTCTGGTCACTAGATCAAGGAGAAGCTTCCCTTCTCATTCACAATCAAGGAGGAAATCACTACCCAACCAGCATAATTATCCCTCAAGCTCCCTCTCTCTCCATTTCAATGGGGTTCTACAAGCACATAATCCATAGGAGAAAGACTTCGGGCTTACATAGAGCCTATAGAATGCCAAAGGACTTAGCCATTCTATTAGCATGTTATCTTCTTGATGAAGAAAAATTTACTACCATCTTGAATATACCATTTTATATTTACTCTCGTTAAAGATGTTAAAGGAACGTGGAGGGCTTAAACCTTGCCAACTGTTAACCACATTGGCTAATCTTACTCCAAACACACGATAACACTTTTTGAGCCATGCAAAGCATTTCATTTAAATGATAATAGGAAATCTCCAATCCTAGGACTTGTGTAATGGTAGAAGATAGTCAAAACTGAGCTTACGACTTGTGTAATGCCAATAGTATATAATTAGACTAGGAAATTAGCCTATACTAGCTCTTACACCCAAGACATTACTTGGGTGGCCAGGCATTTGTAAACATTTTGACTAATGAGAAAAGACATAATCCCATTCTCACAATTGTGTTTATCTTTCTTACTCCTGTGAGATTGAAGCTTGCTTACGTGCTCTCTTTCCTTTGATGCATGCTCAATTGAAGATTGCGTGTATGAGTGATAGTGTGATGATGCTAGCTCTCTTCTCCCTCTCTCATTCTCTTCCCTTCTTCCCCATGCTCTCACTTACCAAGGAATTGAGGTAGAGGTTGAGCCTTCCATAGCTCTCTCCCTCTTTGCTCCCCACCCATTTGCAAGGCTTCCTTGTTAGCAAAACAAGGAAGGCAAGGTTGAGGACCCTACCTCTCCACAAGAGAGGGTTGCTATACCAAGAGTGGCCAGAGGTGCAAAGCCAGCGAGACCTGGCATTCTTCATCTTCTTCTCTCCCTCCTATAAGCCTCAAGTGTTCCAGAATGAGTCCCAAATCAGTGAACATCCCTAGCTTAGGACTCCCTTGTTATACTTTGCCAATTAGAGTATTGACATCGATCGGTTAGAATGCAAATCCATTGGTTAGTATTTATTAACTCATGTTTTTTTTTTGTCTAATTTATTACCTTGGTGCAATGGAGCATGGAGAAATCCTTCAAGCTCAAGTTACACGTGTGCAAGTAAGTACTCTCATCCATTTCCTTTGATTCTTCTTGCATTTGCTAAGTTTTGGTTCATTCTAGGCATTAGTCTCACCATTAAAACTTGTAGAAATAATGTTCAAAATTTTAAATGTTCAATACACAAGCTCTTGGGAAAAGCTTATTGTTTATCTAGTGGAGTTTGTTGCGCTCTATGCAATCCATGTTAATAATTTTCATGTTTGTGAAATTTTAAATTTTTGGCTTTAAAAAGGTATAAAATTATAGGTTTTTAGCTATAATAATATCTTAAAATTGCCCATTATGTGATACTTGGTCACTTAGGGTCACTGCCATCATTCTAACCATTCGAAATCACTAAATCTTACTTTTGGGTATATAGAACCTTACTTTTGGGTATATAGAACTATTTAAATTTCTAGAATTATAGAAGGTTATATGGGATAAAATATTTTAAAATATGACACAAGTGCATATTTATACCATTGATCAAGTAATATAAATACCTTCTTAACGTTTTTATCCATGGAACTGAGAACATTTACGAATAGTTTGTTATATGAGGTCCAAGGTTTGAAAAATTGGAAGGGTAGCCCAAGTAGGCTATTGAAAAAGAAAACGTTGCTCCACGTTCCTTCACAAGGATTCGAAGAAGCTTTGAGTATATATCACTATCGATTCAACCCCCCATGCTCAATGCCTTTAATGAAATCCACATATAGATAGGGTCACACCAACGCGATGACTAGCTTAACTTATCGCAATTCACATGTTTCTTCATCGACTTTGTTTCACCTTCTTACGACAAGATGAAGACATGCCTCTCAATAAAACAATAAAGATTCAATCTTCCTTCTTTTTCTAATAAAATGTCCATTAATTACTAGACAAACAAAACATTTTCTTAAGACTGAATTACAACCCTCTAATGAGGTAGAATATTCAATGTGGTAAAGAGGGGAAGGGGGGGGAGCTACACTGGGTAGTGAAGCATCCCCTTAGGTGAGAAAGGGACCTGGGCTCCAAGTGCAAAAAGAAGGTTGCACGTCACTCTAGCATGTGCTTCGATTGAGTCAACAGTCAAGTGGTACAAACATCCCAGAGGGTGTGGATTCGAGTTATTATATAGCACAAGTAGGGTCCCTTCCCCTCAAGTGAGAAAGGGACCTGGGCACACCAAGTGTGAAAGAAGGTTGCACATCATTCTAGCATGTGCTTCAAGTTAACCAAGTGGTCCAAACATCCCCAATGGGTGTGGATGTAGTCCATCATAAAGAAAACAACCTCCACCCCCAAGAGGTGGCCAAACCCTCAATGACATCATTATATCATGCTGACAAGAGAGGCCAAGTTATAATGTTGCTAATAAGCTTAGATTGCTAGTTAATGTGGGTTTAGGGATCTTGTGTGCCATTGGGGCCATGATATAGATTTAATTTTATAAGCGAGTATTAATTGATAAGGCCTTGTAAAGCCATTTTGTGAGCATCTCATTGAGTAAGCACTTTTCTTACAATGATGAGGGGAACTCTCATGAATTATTGATGCACATGTAATAGGTTATAAGAAAAATATATAGTGTGCTAAACCTACCTAAGCCATCTCCAATTATTTAGGATAAAGCATCCACCATTCCATGTCAGAACTAGGTCATATCGAGCATCCAAGCTACACAAACATGACATGTCTCATGAGAGAGCCTTCAAAATGTGAGTATCTAGTACACAAGAAACAATACATAGAATGTTGAGCATTTATTCCAACACTCTTTTTGATGTCCTCATTAAGAAAAGCACATCATGTCCATCTTCATCACTAGTCATCATGTTTGTGCAAATAAGCATGGTGCAACCTTACTTGTGTGGACAAACATTGTTTCATTTATGCAAATTACTTTGCCATAAGCCAATCCACTTGATGTCATTGACATTGTGTTTCTTAAAATATCCATTAAAGTGGTACTTTGTTTTTGTATATCCACTTGTTTTCGAGCAAAGATTCATTTGAGTATCTTAGTTTTGTACACCCATTCGGTGCATGTGATCTTGTGTTTATCCAAAGATCCATTAGAGCATATTTGGCTTTGTATGCCCACTTTATGGAATTGACCTAATGAATTTTGTACTTCTTCAAAGACCATTAGTTTTATATACCCACTTGGTGTTGCCATACTTTGATACATAGTTTTGTATACGCCATGACCTTATGTTTTGAGAGGAGGATCCACAAAGCACAAATGATCTTATTGGTGCTTTTAGCATGGTCATTAACCTAAGGATAGTAGGGCGAGGATTTGTGGTGTCCTACCATAAATTTCACTCAACAACCTGTCCTTTTTACTAGTTTGAGTGGACATCCAAGTTTAGTAATTATACTCTCAAAGAATTTGGTTGTTGCTCTAGCATTAGCCTCTATGGTCGCACAAGCCTCAACCCATTTGGTATAGTAGTTTATAACAGCAATGATGAAATGCACTTAAACCCTAAGATCTCTCTAGATAATTGTCATGCATAAACATGCATAAACCAGGCATAAACTCATCCTCCTTGATAGAATTCATGGTGCTCATGCTAGATCAACTATGTGGAGGAGAGAGACTCACAAAATACAAGAAAATATCTTGCTTATTAAGTTGCTCAAATACAACTAGGCTTCTTGCTCCATACAAAATGCCTTCTAGCTCCACCTTTAAATAGATGAGCTAGTGGACCTTAAGTCCCTTCACACACAAACCCTTCTCCTCCCCTTTTACATAACCTTAGTCTCTTAAGTGGTGCTCATGCTAGATCAACCATGTGGGAGACTCACAAAATACAAGAAAATATCTTGCTTATTAAGTTGCTCAAATACAACTAGGCTTCTTGCTCCATACAAAATGCCTTCTAACTCCACCTTTAAATAGATGAGCTAGTGGATCTTAAGTCCCTTCACACACACACCCTTCTCCTCCCCTTTTATATAACCTTAGTCTCTTAATACTCCCAACCACCCCCGAGCCCAAGGGATGCACACATGAATTACAATGAAGTACCTCATACCTTTACCTTGATGTCCCATACCACCAAGAGGTATGACTCCAATCCAGCAGCATGTAGCTGTAGTGTGAAATGGCATGAGAGTAGATATAATCCTCTACACAAGAGAACATAACATAACCTCCTTGAGTGTGCCCCATGTCCCTATTATATAGGAGGGCCCTCAAGTGACTCTTGACTCTCCATTTCCCATGTGTGACCCTTGGATGCTTGACCCTAACATCAACCCTTAAGGTTAGTCCTAACCCATGTTCCACTAGAGCTTGTTTCCATGCTCCCATGCTCACAAGCCTAATCCTCGAGCAGCTGGACTAATCGGTCCGAAAAAGGCTAAATGTTTGCATGAAAACTACAAGTGTAGGGGCATTTTGTCGTGGGGTTGTGAACCCCAACAAAATGTTGACATTCATCGTAGGTTTTTATAAATTTCATTACATCTCCAAACAAGGTAGGCCACCATGAAACTGCTAGTAGGACTTTGTTTGTGTGATGGTGTCTGCTGAGAAATGTCCAACAACCACATTGGAGTGGACTTGCTCGAAACATCAATATATTCAAATTCTTGAGGACACTACCTCATTATTCCATCTTGGCCTAGCTAGACAGTTGCCTAGCAATTAGCTATTGTGTGATAAGGTGCAACCTTTTTAATAAGGTATCGTGCTCTGTTTATGGAAGACCATTCGTCAAATAATGAACTATCTCTTTAGCCCATTCTGGAACAATGCAAAGCTTGAATAGTGAGTTCATCCTCCACTATGACTTGTAGTTCTCCATTAGGGATGCGTGATAAGTGGTTAGCATGCACGTGTTGTGAGAACTTGTACACAGTCCACTATGAAATTAAACTCTAGAAAGATTAAAAGCCATCGGGTTATCCTTCTCATAGCACAAGGCTTATTGATGACCAAGTAAAGAAGTGATTGATGGTCTTTAAAAAACAAGAATTTGGTTTTGCCAAAAGGGATTGGTGGTACTTCTTTAATGCATAGACCATGGAAAGCCCTTCTCTTTTCGTGGTGGTGTAATTATGTTCAACGTCATCCAATTGGCCTGCGAAGCGAATAGGGAAATCCATGTTATGCTCTCCTGATTATTCAAATACACAGCCATAATAGCAAAGGCCGAAGCATCAATGTGCACAGTTGGGAGATCTTAAGATTGGTGCACTTACTACTAAGGCTATCTTGAGAGTGTCGTAGGCTCTTTGACACTCATTTGTCCATTAAAAGATGATAAGTAGCCTATACGAGGGTCTAGCTGTGTCAACATATAAGATTATGAATCTTTTATATTAGTTGATGATGTCCCATGAATCATTAGACACCCTTGAAGTTTGACGGTGGTGGGAACTCAAGAAGAAGTCTCACCTTACTATCATCTGTGCTGAAATGCCACGTTAGAAAATGATGTTATTACCCCACCCCACCCAAAAATGGCATTTAAGTAGGTTAAGGGAGATTCAGTATAATATGCATTTCTCAAGTACCTACTTGAGGCACCAAAGATGCACTTTCCATTTAGAGTTGATGTCAAGGTAATCCATGAAAACCTCAAGGAACTCCCAAAGTTATTCTTTATATGCTGCGCACATAAGCCTTTGGAAAGTGTCCGGGGTGCTCAATAGGCCAAATGACATAATTTTATACGCATAAGTGCCGCATTATGTGGCAAATGTTATCTTGTGTTGATCATTTGGGTCTATCTTCACTTGGTTATAGCCCAAAACCCATCAAGGAAGTTATAGGCCTCCTTGCCTACTACTTACTACGCATTCTAGCACATACTCAGTGTGAATGGCAATGGTGGGTAATGATCTTTAACCATGGCTTCATTAACCTTTTAAAGGTTACACATACCCACATACCCACATACTCGAATTCTCCTTAGGCACAATCACTATAACCATTCCGTACGCTCTCTCATAAAGTGCTCAAGCACTTTCCTAAGGTTTCCACACATACACTCTCTTTGTAGAATGTGCTTAGCTTCTTTTTGAGCCCCTTGTAAGGCTTTATTTCTTCTACATAGACACTCTCTTGTAGAATGCACTTAGCTTCTTTTTTAGCCCTTTGCTAAGGCTTTATTTCTTGCTCTTCTTGGTGGAGAGCAAGCTAGTTTTTTAGCATCTCCCGAACCTGAGGGCTCATCGTTCTCTATGGCCACTAAATTGATCGGAACCTCAAAAATATTGAGCTCTTTTTGCCATTGGTGGTGACAAAAGTTCACATGAGAGTCTATGGCCTCGATGTATCAAAGTAATGGTCTTTATTCCTCTTCCCCTTTTTTTAGTGTTTTGGGCCCATGGTGCCACTTCTTGGTTTTGGATATTACCTTCAAATTCACACGTAAGTTGCATTACAACACTGAAGAAATTTCCTTGCCATCCATGTGGCATATCTTGTAAATGTTCTAGTTGATATGGAAGGATGTCCATGGTTGCAAGGATGTGCATCCAATTCTTACAGTCTTCCTGTTCTAGGACCATAGAACACTTTGAGTTCTCACACTCCTCGTGCAAAGTTTTATAACATGTGTAAGCCGCATGTTTAGTTTTGTGGTGTTATTTATGGTGTCTTTGGTAAAAGGTCCACCACTCATGGGATGAGTTTTTTATGTTCTCAAGTTTACCTTGAGGGTTTCATTCCTTTTCCATATGTAGATATGGTCTATGTCCCAATCATGAACCATTATGGCCTCTCTTATAAAGGGTATCCCTATGATGTAGTCACAATATGAGAATCAAGACCTTTGGCCTAAGTTTTTGCCACTCTTTTGTGGTAATAACTTTTCTCAGCAACCCAAATTCCTCCTTGGAAGAGGATGAAGAGATGTTAGAAGTTGTATTTTCACTCAAACCCCTTTGGATTGTCACACGTGGTCTTCCCATTGTTGTCCTATCTTCTCATACATTCGTCTCTTGGTTCTATGGGTGACTCTAGCATATTTTAAGACTTCATTGGTTGGTAGGAATCGGGCGGGTCTCGGTGCCCTTTAAGTATGGGGAGTTGAAGCTTTTCTAGCTTTGTTAGCATAGAAACTCTTCTCCTATTTTTCATTCTCGTCACATCATTGAGATGGAGCGTTTATATTAGCCCATTTCTGATTTTTAAAAAGTTGTCAGATTATGCTCATGGGCTAGATCTCATGAAAATGCTCTCAATGGATAACCAATGTAGAGAAGTTATAGTGGATGTGGGTTAGTTGGCATGAGGTTGCTACCACAGGCTTCTTAACGGGACACTCTGCCACCCCAGTGAGGTCCCTTGCACTGATAGAATTGGAATAGCATGGGGGATCCTATGGCATTGAAGTCTCTCCTCTATTAGATAGCACTTGTGGCTATAGAGAGACTCAGTAGACATTGTCACATCTTGAACGTAGTGAGACTGAGGATTTGACTCAGGGGGGGACTTTAAGCCTCTAGGGGTTTTAGGTAGATATAGGTAACTCTAGAATTCTTATTACTCTTTAAGGCACATACTAACTCAAGTGAGGTGTGTTAGTAAGCATGGGCCTTTGTCGATGGTGCATGGAAGCTAGGGTGCTGAAGGGGTGGAATCATGGTTTCCTGTCCTCATGCAATACACCACCAAATTCCTCCTTGTTTGGGTCTTTAGGTGAGGTAATTCTGTGCTTGTGTGGTTAGCACCGCATATTGAACATCAAACTAACTCATATCTAGGGTATATATGTGGTTGTCCCCATGTTTTTTTTTGAAAAGTCTAATCCATTGCTTGGTCATTTGCTGCATGAGTGTGGACACTAGGTCTTTAATTGTCGGTGAGACATGTGGTTCTTTCCCTTTGTGCTGACCTTTGAAGTCACTGTGCTAAACGACCTTTGAAGTCACAATGCCAAATAATGGTGCTGCAAGGAGATTCCTTGAAGTAGTTCCCATGAAGTTCCCATGAAGCTAGGGTAATGGTTTGCGAGGGATAGTATGGGTATTAGTAGGTTGGTATGGCCACATGGCATATGCAAGATATTACACTTGCCATTTGTCAGGCTAAAATCTAAAAGATATTTTGGGTCTGTGTACATATGGGACGCGTGGTGTGCAAATAAATTTTGCCCTGAATGCCCTGGCAGATGTACAGAGCTAGTGGTTTGCAGTGAGCTGGCATATGCATGTGTTTTTTTGGGAGCAAATGCTGGGATCTGAAAGTTTTATGGCAACTTCGTGGTGTGCAGATGGTTGCTAAATACAGGGTACCGACTGGGAAATTGACGGGCTTGGTAAGTTAATGTTGCTGATCGTGAGGCTGTGAGCAGCTCTCGCATAATTTTGGAAAGTCGTGGACGTTGCACGTGAACTTGAGGCACAAAGTGATGAAAGAGCATTGTATGGCTATCTTTAAGGCTTTAATTAAATAAAAAATATATGATACACATGGCCAATTTGTAGGAGACCAAGTGGACGATCTTTTGCCAGCGAAACCATCTGGAAGACGGTCGAAGGGTGGCGCTTCGAAGGAATGGAGTGGGGGTCCGAGGAGAGCAAGAAAGAGAGAAGCCAGCGAGGGGGCGGCCTTGGAGGTGGTTTTGGAGAGCAGGCTTACAGAGGCTCTGTGTTGGTGCGAGCCAGAGACCGGGTGATCTGGAGACAGACAAGGCCCTGGTGGTGACGAAGGGTAAGTTGCCGCCTTTTGAGGAGAAGGTCGCCCGTGCAGAGGCGTTGGTGCAGTACAGGCGAAGAGGGTGAGGAACCGCCTTGCTGAGGAGCCAGAGGTCCATGAGGAGGTCGCGCTTGCTGTAGTGAAGCGTCCGGGTGATCGTGAGACCAGAGGGAAGGTGGCAGCGCTGAAGTAGCTGTGGAGAGGGAGCAAAGAATTGGCCGCCGTGTGGAAGGCCAGGTGATCCAGTGATGCAGCTCCGACCAGTGGTCTTGTGCGTGGAGAAGGTGGCAGCGCTTGGTGATTTTGTAGAGCTGAGGCGAGTGGAGAGCTAACGTGAAAAGAGCTCAGCCGTAAGCTAGTGGCCGTCAAGGGCTGGGGTGCAGAGGAGAGCCGCCTAGTAGGTGGGGCGCCCTCTAGTGATTGTGCAGCTGCAGCCGTATGGTGTAAAAGGAGCGCAGCCAGATGTGCGAAGAGAGCCAGAGTGTTGGCCGCCTTGTAAAAGTTTTGTGTGGGCTGTATAAAGGGCTGGTTCTGCAGGCACGACCATGGGGCTGGAGTGATCGAAGAGAGCGAAGCTAAGGAGCGACAAGGATTGTGGCAGCTGCAGGCTCTCAGTGAAAGTGGAGAGCTAACGTAAAGGGAGCGCAGCTTTATACAGGTGATGAGCTGCAGTTGGCCACACAAGCAGGCAAGAGGGTGAAGATAAGGGTCGACTAGACAGCTGGGTTTGTGAAGAAGATGGGCAGAGCAGGCTGGCGATTCGGCAGTCCACGCAAACGGTGAGAGGAGAGCATGAAGAGAGCTGGCCGTCGTGTGTATAAGGAAGACAGAGGCAAGCAGAGAGTCGGGCTGTTAGCAAGGACTGAAGATGTGGCTTGGGCTAGATGTAGATGGTGATGCTGCGTTGAGCTGTTGGGTTGGTGCTAAGGATTGTGCGAGGCTCTGTGGCGGTTGGCGAAGCTGCTGGTGACGACACACAGAGAGTGGGGGCTGCTGAGTTGAAGGTTAGCTGGTGTGGGCACCTTCTGAAGAGAGAGTAGCTGGTTTTGTGTGGGCGATGATTGCAGGCAGTGTGTGGATGCTGACCAGAGAGAGAGCCTTGGTTTTTTTTGTGAGTGTTGACTGAAGTGGTGCTGATGTGTGGGCTGGAGCAGTGGAGCTCGCCTACGACACTTGGCAGGTAGCAGCAGACAGAGAGTAGCCGGGCTACAGAGGAAGTGAAGAAGGGTTGCTGGTGTGGGCGCCCTTTGGAGATTGCAGAGACCGAGAGACAGAGGCTTGGTTGTCAGATGCAAGGGTGTGATTCCCTTGGCACTAAATCCTGGCCAGAGTCCTGGTCTTTGGTGTATTTGCTGAGTTGTACATGGTTGGTGCTTTGTATCTTTTTGCTGAAATAATCATCTGTTTATCGGGGTTTAAGTTATCTTTATGGTGTGGGTGGGTGGTGCATGGTGAGAGAGTGTTCCAAGCTATGCTGGTGGTGCCCCGTTCGGGTGAGTGTTTCCAAGTTTGGGAGGTGGAAGAGCTATAGAGGCAGGGTTTTCTTTCTTTTTTTCACCTCACATCCTTCTGGTGCCTCCACAGAGGATAGCTCAGGGATTTCTCTTACGAGGGTGTATGCCCCAGAGTGAGAGATTGAAGGAAGGTGTTTCTGGTTTTCTTTGGGATTTGAAGTGAAATTTGGGGGTTAAAATGATGTCTTATCCAGAGTTTTATGGTAGCCCTAATGAGAATGTGGTAGATTTCTTGGAAAGGATGGAGGTTGCATGCATAAGCAACCACATTAATGAGTCGGTACAGGTGTTGCGGCTACTGAGCATTTGCTTGAAAGGGGATGCAAGGACCTGGTACAGAGCTTATGAGGAGTCATTGAGGGTTGCTGTTCCACATCTTGATATGACTGAAAATGGATTAAAGACAGCACTTAGCAATAGGTTCAAGAAAGTAGAAGACCCCGACAAGGTTTGGCATGAGGTGCAAGCTCTGACACAAGGTGAGTTTGAATCATTAGATGATTACATGAAGAAATTTTCTTTGCTATGGGAGACTCTATGCAAGGTTTTCTTTCTTTTTTTCACCTCACACCATTAAGACAAGTTAGGAGACTCTGGGGTGTAGGCATGTAAGGTTGGGTCATATTGTGGGGTTTGGGCTCCTCCCACTGTCAAACCTATTCCCGGGCCTCATGCTCCCTAATGTAAGGTTCCTATTGTGGGGTGTGGGATCCTCCCAATGTTGGACCTATTCCGACGCCTCCTGCTCCCTAATGTAAGGTTCCTACTATTCCGAAGCCTCCTGCTCCTTGCTCCCTGATGTAAGGTTCCTACTATAGTCTATGATCAATAGCTTGGGTTGTTTCTTTGGCCCTATTAGCCTGGGTTGTTGCTACAGTCTTGGTGGCGAAATTGAACCTGAAACCTCCTGCACAACTTGTACTAGAGTGTAATGCTATAAAGCCCGAAGATGCGATAGCCTCCAAGCAGTTTCAAACAATCCTAGGCTTGTATTTTGAGAGCTAGCTAAACTAACAGTTGTCGATGTAACCGTATGATCTAGTTATGGTTCTAGGAAGGATTACTCCATCACCTAGAGGGTTGGAGCTTTTTAAGTTCTTAAACTAGATTGGTTAGGGTCCATATTGGGAATGGATGGCTCCATCGTTAGTCTTTCTAGCCGATAGTTTCTTTTTTGCTAGGTGGTTTGGTGATTCTCTGACTCCCACTTGTTAGTTAGACCTCCCCTGATAGTGTCTCTAATTACATCTATAAAACTTTTTTAAGTGGTTATAGGAGAGTTAGGTACTCTAACTTCTTGGTCTTTACAAGGCCTTGTAGTTGATAAGCTCCTAGTGATAGGCCTCACTCAAGCTACCATCTTTGCCATGCTTGAATACTATGTTACTAGGGTTACTTGGTTCCTGTGAGGTCCCAAATATTGTGAAGCATACCAATGATTCATGATTCCTCTTGACATGATGCTCTCAATTTTGCATTATTTGAGACAGTTTCTTGTGAGGTCCTAAGGACTGTGAAGCATGCAGTGATTCCTCTTTACATGGTGCTCTCAATTTTGCATTGTTTGAGACACTCTCCTCTCTAGTGGGGGATTGAGTAAAAATACTTCCTGATCTTATATACATGTAAGGGTGATCAACTTAGAGCACACCCTCCTAAGACACAAGTCATAAGGTGGCCCTGTAAATTCTTGATTCTACTAGATTTTTTAAGATTTTAAAGTCCCTACATGACTTGCAAACATGCCTTCACAAGATGAGAAAGTGTATTCCCACTTGGGTACATATGTGACTAGATGAAATGGAAACGTGTGTAGCCATATCCCTATTTGACTTGCGAGTGTGTATTCATCACAAGTCAAGGAATGTGTGTGGTGATGTGCGAATGTGTGTTCATAAGTATGAGAATGTGCATTCATAAGTCTGGGGAATGTGCATGGCGATGTGCGAACATGTGTTCATAAGTCTGAGAATGTGCATTCATAAGTCTGGAGACGTTGCATGTCTATCTTTTGATGAGTACATACGTACGTGAGTTTAACAAGTCTTCCAACTACAGTGGGGGATTTTGGACCATGTGATGGTTCAGATTTTAGCTGTTTTTATCATTATGGCCATTTATGGAAGGAATATTTTTTGATCTTTCCTTGATGATAAGATTTTCTTGCTAGACGTAGGAGCATGCGTTTCTACTTGTGAACGTGCATTCACACGAGGCTCTGTCGAGCACGTACATTGGGCAAATAGAGAGTCATTTTCAGGGTTTGGTTAAAAAATCCAGGTTAAACCCCTCTAATCCTTGCTTAATGAAGCATTTTTGGGGTTTCTAATTTAATAGGATGATTAATGCACTCTTAATATACCTAATGACATGCTCAATGTAGCCTAATCAGTTGGAAACAAGGATGATGTTCATAATGATTTGATGTATTAGGAAAGGGCTATTTCATCAATGAAAATAAATTACACTTGTAGGTTGGAAAAGATTTAACTATTTTACTAGGTGTGCATGTACTATAAGGCACATCAAAATACTTCAAAGATGACCAAACATGAAAACAAAATCATTCATACTTATCACTCTCAATACATCAAAAAACTCCATGTTTTCGTCTTTGACATACTTCGATGTTTTTTTTCAAAGCTATTAATTTACAAATTTCATGCTTATAAGAATCCATGACCATATATGTAGAGGTGATTCTCTAAAAATTGGGGAGCTATGCTAGCAAAACCCATATTTGGAGGTAAGAATTGTTGACACATGTATGGTGCTTAATGGTTTCACAATGAAGGAGTAGGGGGGAGAATGATGTGATGGGTGAAATATGTATAGTGTAATAAATCATCATAGGCTAGGGTCCATCACAACATATTGAGTGTTGTACACCCAATATGATATGCAATATGCTTCCCCTACATGCTACATATGGAAGGAAGCCGGATGTCAACCAATTTGCCCATCACTAGATCCCATTCAGTGCACGTGCTTCAATGCAACTCCAAGCTATTACATGCTTCATGGCCCAAGGTGGGACAACAATAAGTTGAAATGGATATAAAGTAGATAATATGTGGGAGGATATAATGCTAGAACTGGTAAAAAGAGGTTCAAAATGGATATAAAGTAGGTAATATGTGGGAGGATATAATGCTAGAACCGATAATAAGAGGTTCAATCCTTAGCAGGGCCTCCATTTGGACCACTGTCTAAAGATGGAAGCAAACATTAATGCCCCAACTTTTATGAATGAACAATTTGGTTCCCAAAAGTGATGACTACTTGGATGGGAACCAAGTGAAACATGTAAAAGTGTACTTTGAAAGGCCACAATGTTTGCTGTATGGCGTGACAATATGTTTAATTTTTATATGTATTTAGCCTAGAAGTGTTGGATTAATGGAGAGGGTATTAAAGGAAATGCAACACAAGCTTTGCGTTATGAAATTATGTAAAATAATTATTTATTTTAATATGAGAAAAACTAGAAATCAGCAATGTAAATAGATACACAAAGAACATATAAGAACTTCTCCTCCTTTTTCCTATGTCCCTCTCTTAGGTAAAGGCATGTTTCAGTTCCACATGGCTTCCAACCACATCACACCTCCCCCTTGGCCAAGTGTCACCATTAAATGAAACACTTGGCCACTAACTCATTTTAATGCAGATGCTTGTTCTTGTGAGGTTAATGTGATGACATCACTTTCATCTCCACTTTCCAGCTCTCTAAGCTACTTTTCCATGGCAATCTCACTTTCCTTTGCGGCACTTTGTATCGACTTCTCTGTAGGTTGATGGATTGCCCTTGCCATGTGCTATTGTCTGCACTATATATGTTGCCTGTAAACTTCCAGTTTTTCTGATGCTAATGTGTTATGACCTATCCCTGCTAACATTTTACATTTGTGATAGGAATCATTTATGAATTGAGCATCCATTGTAGTTGTACGCATCATCAACCCTGGAGATCTGCATTTTTGGTCTACATGCATTGGGGATTCGGCTGAGGAATGTTTCACAAATGCTCTCACATCTTTTCTTAAACTAGGTCAATAATACTTTCTTCGTAAGAAACTTGAGCATTTGTGAAAACCCAAGTGACCAAATAATGAGTGCTCAATCATGAAAATATTGCATGTAATGTGTGCTTAAAGATTTTGGAACATAAATCTTGGGTTCATCTCCATTGAAAAGATACAAAACATTATTTTGAATGAAAAAATTACGACTAAGAAACAAAATGAGTGAATTTCTTATCTTTTGCACAAGTTTCTAGACCTCTATATCCATGCTTTGCATTAACTGCTTCTTCATTAGTTGGCAAAACATATTGCATTACTTGATTGTTTTGCACCTCATTTAAACCCCTCTCCTCATACTGTCGAGACCGTAAGTCTACTATATAATTAGCTTTTCTTGGGCTATAGGACAATGTGAACTGATAATCATGCAATTCTAAAACCCACCTTAGCAATATACATACCATGTAGCAAATACCATGTAGCAACTATTCCACCAAGGACTATTCTAACCTCATGTGCTTTGTTGTCATCTATCCATCCATGGTATGTGGCCACATTTTTAAACTACTCCAATGAGGTTAAATATCTTTGCTTGGAAATCCTAAGAAAATTCAAGGCATGACCCTTCTATTCATGGATTGTGATTGATTCTGAAATTTCTAATTAGCCCATAAGATTTTCCAAATGATCATCTACCAATTCGTTTGATGAATTTGCAGCACATTTTGTATGTTTGGGTGAGGCCGCTTTGGAGCTCTATAATACTTTACAACATGATTGTATTTGTTATAGTCAAAACATCAAGGTCTACCCTAAGCATCTCGAATAGGAAGTCTTTGTCCTTGGTGAGCATTGTGGACATCAATGTCCATGGGGACAATTCCATTTGTTGAAAATTTACACTTATTGTTATCTTTCTGTTCTCTAACAGGTTTCCAACTTTGTTGATGTGAGTCATGTGATGAACACCTGCTTCAACCCTTTGTGTTATCTTCATAGCTTGCTTAAATGTCTTAGGATTGTGATCCCTCTTCTTGTCAAGTCATGTCACATCCAAGGCCATAAGAAAAATAACTTCATATCCTCGGTCATATTAGAATCATCCCTTAATAACAATTGATTTAATTTTACACCAAATTGAGAAACTGGCTCATTTGGTAATCGATGACATTTAGTGATTTGTTGTAGAGAGCAGATTGAGCTTCATTTGTTTGAGCAAATGAATGAACTAAATTTGTCTTAAGAAAAGACCATCATTACTTAATAACATCATCTTGTTGTACATACCATGTAGCAGCTATTCCATCAAGGATTATTCTAACCTTGTGCTTTTCTATCATCTATACCATCCATGCTATGTGGCCACATTTTCAAATTGATCCAACGAGGTTAAAATATCCTCGCTTGGCAACCATGAGAAAATATGGGGCTTGACTCTTCTATCTGTGGATTGTGATTGATTATAAAATTGCTGATTAGCCATAAGATTTACCAAAGTTTGTTTCGTGTTGTTCATATGTTGATTTATTACTAATTCATTTGATGAATTTGCAGCATTAAACTGTGCATCAAGAGAACCAACTGATCAATCGGTGCTGAAGATTGACCGATTACTTCATCACGTGCATCTGCCTACATAGCTTTGACTCCCAATTCATGAGCCATGTGTGAGCATTGCCTCTCCAACCAAACAACTTATGTTTGAAATTCAGTAAAACAATTATTTATTTTAATTAAAAAACTAGAAAGCAACTCTGTAATTGGACACACACATAATAGGTAGAACATCTCCAACTTTCTCCTCCGTCCCCTCTCTTAGGCCGGGTACACATTGACAGTGCCCACCAAAGGAGTCCATGTGCGAACTAATGAAGTTGGCCAAAACAGATGGGCGAGAGTGCTTGCACTTTACACACAGCCGAAGAAGGTGTAGGGTCTACCTCCAACATGGAGTGCCATGTCTTGTCTCCCACTTCGCATGCTATGGGAAGCCAACTCTGGCTGCCTAGGGATGGGCAGGCTGCTCCACAGCCAATGGGAACCCTTCCCCCTTCCTCCAATCTACAACAAAAAATCATGCTTACTACAAATTCATGTGTACTTGCACCTGCTTGTTGATATCCTCAGTCTTGGCCTACGTACCTACTCGTTGTTGATGGTCTTAGTTCATTGGAGTGTGAGCCGCCTTCTGTCATCATGTAGCAACCCTGATAAACGTATCTTCTATGAGCTAGATATAGTTTTGAACGTGCTATTGGATCTTGCTAACTTCCTTATGCATATTAATAGACTGATTAATGTTGTGTACTCTTGCATGTTAAAGTCCTGATGAAGTTTTCACATGTATGTTCAAATTTGGTTCTTAGATTGCAATTTGTGGAGGTTACAAGAGTCATTAGGGCTATTATAGCACCATGAACTAAGCATGAACTTCAACGATTTGCATTTATTTGGTAGACTTTTCTCTCTCTCTCTCTCTCTCTCTCTCTCTCTCTCTCTCTCTCTCTCTCTCTCTCTCTCTCTCTCTCTCTCTCTCTCTCTCTCTCTCTCTCTCTCTCTCTCTCTCTCTCTCACACACACACACACACACACACACACACATCAGGTTATATTGCTCTGCAACAAAAAATTCATGCTTAATGCAAATTCATGCGTACTTGCACCTGCTTATTGATATCCTCAGTCTTGGCCTACGTACCTACTCGTTTTGTTGATGGTCTTAGTTTGTTGGAGTGTGAGCCGCCTTCTGTCACCATGTAGTAACCCCGATAAAGGTAACTTCTATGAGCTCGATATAGTTTTGAACGTGCTATTGGATCTTGCTAACTTCCTTATGCATATCAATAGACTGATTAATGTCGTGTACTCTTGCATGTTAAAGTCTTGATGAAGTTTTCACATGTATGTTCAAATTTGGTTCTTAGATTGCGATTTGTGGAGGTTACAAGGGTCGCTAGGGCTATTATAGCACCATGAACTAAGCATGAACTTCAACAATTTGGATTTATTTGGTAGACTTTTCTCTCTCTCTCTCTCTCTCTCTCTCTCTCTCTCTCTCTCACACACACACACACACACACACACACACACACACACACCAGGTTATATTGCATTTGTAAAATTGGGTTTCTTTTCATGTCCATAAAGGAACGTGCCGCCATTGAAATTTCTATAAAGAGATGCATTCTGATAAACAAATTTTATTGAAGTGCTCATATAATTTACAACATATAGGATGGACTCCGAAGAACTTCATGACACTAATTGCTATACACAATACTCACCATTCTCACAGCCAACATTCTATGTAGGCACACATGAGTCTTAAGTTCCATGTGTTTTTATCCTGACTACTACAATGCCAAGTATTGTGTCTTCTGATAGTGGACATTCATTCCATGTGTGTCCTCCAATCCAATCACCTACTTCTCACAGGCATGCTAACTGGACTAGGAATGGGATCTCCTTTCTCATTTAGGCCATACCAAAGGCCAGGCTCGCTTACTACATCAGCTCATCAAGTCATGTAGCCTCCCAATTATGCCATCCAAGGACAACATGTTGGAATGCAATTTGAGGAATGTGGGCAGCCACCATTAGTGCCTTAGAAAAAGCCAACAAAGAGGAGATACATGAAAGCTGCAAATGCTAGCTCGGAGGGATTCAAGATACAAGAGAAAGGCAATACAAAGAAGAGGAAAAAGGGTGCTGCCAATAGTGCTTGTGTGGATGAGCAGAAAACTAGGGATAAGAAGCGTGAGGGGTGTAAGGAGCCTTGGGTGGCACAACTCATTCACGTTCGTGGATCCATGGCTAATGAATTTGGGAAAACTTCAAGCATGGAGTGGACCTTTGGTCAAAAGTTGCAACACAACTTGCTTCGCTTTTCCCAAAATGTGATAAAGACTGAAAGTTACCACAAGTGATGGGGCAGTGTGTACATAAAGTACAAGAAGGATAAGGCACACAATTCGATTTCAAGAAACAATCGAAAGGTCACTTGCCAATGGTTTGACATTGTGGACGAGTATCTGCATGGTCGTGTGAATGTCAAAAGCTACAGCCATGCATTGAGTTTCCAATGTGGAAGATGCAGTTGAATATGATCATAAGATCACAAAAGAGGTGGTCTTGAATGAGGTGCCTGCCCAACATCCTCACAAGGACAAGAACATTAAGGAGAGCCTTATGGACATGGCGAACATGTCAAAAATGATGGTAGCCCATCAAAAGGAGTCAGATCTAGATCGCAAGGCTGTAGAAACTAAAAAACTTGTGATGTTGGGAAACCTTACAATGGACTTGACTGGTCTTATGGATGTCTTGACAGAAGCCTTGAGTTGCAAGGAAGCTATGTTATTGTACTTTCATGTAGTGATTAACATGGCATTTGCTTGTTATACTTCATTTTGGTCTTTGTAAGATTGGTCTTGCGCTTGAAGCCTGTCATTCAATACGAAGGCATTAAGTTTTGCCTCATTTGTCTCATGCTTGCTACACATGTTGATCATGCTTTTATGATAATGGATAGCCTTTAACATGCAAAAGATCAATCTGATGTCATTCCATTCACTAGGTGTATGTGATGGAACAATCGGTGCTGATTGTGGTTGGCACTATTGCAATTCTCATACCCATGATTGCTACGATGG
Source organism: Cibotium barometz (assembly GCF_041138505.1). NCBI lineage: Eukaryota > Viridiplantae > Streptophyta > Polypodiopsida > Cyatheales > Cibotiaceae > Cibotium > Cibotium barometz. Next base: position 30,560,241 of record NC_141071.1, read on the forward strand.
AATTAAGTGAGTTGTGCTATGATGCAAGCAAGACTCCTGTATGGCTCGTGCGATACTAGTACGCAAAGCCTGGATTGCTCGTCGCGGTGCCACTAGCATAGGTCTTGTTGGGCTTACTGTAGACCACAAGGATTCATGGAGAGATACTTGCTTAGTAGTTATTCAGATGAGATGTTAAAAAAGAGGATAAAATTGAGCAAAGACACCTCCCAGTTCTTGTGTGGTGCAAGTCTAGCTCCATTCTTGTGATGCGCAGACACCAACTACAGAAAAGCCATCATTGTGGAGAAGTGCGTTTGTGTGGCATTGCATCGTCTAGCAACTGGCTTTAACTTATAGGTGGCATTGCATCGTCTAGCAACTGGCTTTAACTTATAGGTGGCATTGCATTGTCTAGCAAACTGGCTTTAACTTATAGGTGGTGGCCAACTTGTATGGCATCTCTATGTTCTCTGCACAAAAATAGTGATGATAGACTTTTGTGAGGCTATGGAGAATTCTGCCTTACACAACTTATACATAAAGTGGCCATCTCCTGAAAGGATAGGTACCTTGGCAGAGGGATTTGAGGCTATACATGGCATTCTATATGTTATTGGTGCTGTGGATGGTAGCTATGTGCCTATCATTGCCCCGCATGTGCATCCGGAAGACTATTTCAATAGGAAAGGTTTTCATTTAGGTTGTTGCAAATGGCGGTTACGTCAAATTGCTCGGTTTGGGACTATGACATTGGATGGGCCGGTTTCATGCATGATGGAAATGTCTTCTAGTGCAATGACCTCGGGCAACGATGTGAAGCAAACAAGTTGGGGCCATATTGTCTACTGGTGGGTGATTGTGCTTATCCAACTCATTCTTGGATGCTTCCACCATTCAAGGATTGTAGAGTAGGGAGCAATACTATTGGAATTTCATCTAGTCAAGCTCTAGAATGCCGATGGAGCATGTATTTGGTATGCTGAAATCAAGGTTTAGAATTTTACTGAAAAGGTGTGACATGCTTTTGCAGAATGTGCCAAAAAATGGTATGTACTTGCTTGGTTTGGCATAATATGTGTATTGTACATCGAGATGCATTTGACGAGGAATGGATATGTGAAGCACAGGTAGAGTTGCAAAGGGCTACCATGGATGCGAGTGTACATGACATCACTACTTAGAATGTATTGCAAGTGGCAATCGACGATGAGGTGCCAGCCTTGATACCACACTCATTACTGAGAAGGGTCCGTGTTCCGACAATGCACCACATGATTCCTATCAAGGTGGAGGGTCATAAAGACATGATAACATTTCAAGCACAATGTTTAATGAAGATGCAGAGGAGGAATGTTAGAGTCATGTTTGGTGAGAATGATGATGTAGAAGAGAGTGTGAATAGCATGTAGTGGTATCCAATGTTAGATTTGCTAGCAATGTTGTTATGTCAATGTTATCATATTCCGTCTTTGTTGGTTGCGTTGTTATTTGGGTTGGTTTCCGACAATGCACCACATGATTCCTATCAAGGTGGAGGGTCATGAAGACATGATAACATTGTAAGCACAATGTTTAATGAAATGCAGAGGAGGAATGTTAGAGTCATGTTTGGTGAGAATGATGATGCAAAAGAGAGTGTGAATAGCATGTAGTGGTATCCAATGCTAGATTTGCGTCTTTGTTGGTTGCGTTGTTATTTGGGTTGGTTTCCGACAATGCACCACATGATTCCTATCAAGGTGGAGGGTCATGAAGACATGATAACATTGTAAGCACATTGTTTAATGAAATGCAGAGGAGGAATGTTAGAGTCGTGTTTGGTGAGAATGATGATGCAGAAGAGAGTGTGAATAGCATGTAGTGGTATCCAATGTTAGATTTGCTAGCAATGTTGTTATGTCAATGTCATCATATTCCGTCTTTGTTGTTGCATTGTTTTTTGGGTTGGTTTCCGACAATGCACGACATGATTCCTATCAAGGTGGAGGGTCATGAAGACGTGATAACATTGCAAGCACAATGTTTAATAAAATGTAGAGGAGGAATGTTAGAGTCATGTTTGGTGAGAATGATGATGCAGAAGAGAGTGTGAATAGCATGTATTGGTATCCAATGTTAGATTTGCTAGCAATGTTGTTATGTCAATGTTATTATATTCCTTGTAAGCTGCGTTGTTTTCTGCTTCTCATTTTTATTATGTATTGCGTAGCATGAATTTGGCGATTCGAGTGGACCTTCCCTGTGAATCTATGTCGATGATGACGAATTTGTGTAGTTTAATTGCTGTGTGGCAAGTTTTCACAGGCAGCTGTTATTCGCGGGAGCAACTTTGCTGCACAAGGTTTTTAACTTTTTTTTGAATTTTTCAAAAAAATGATGATACTGCAAAGTTGGGTGTGGTGGGCTCACACCACAAGTGCAGTAGTATCATCAAGATGAAAATAATTAATTTTAATGGGGTGAGGGGCGGGGGCGATGAAATTCAAAATTTATTGAGAATGACGAGGATATAGATATGCATAGAAGGGATGGTGACGTATGTTAGAGAGTGCCGTCGAGAGGCGGCCGTTGAAATCGACATATACACAACAGATGGTTGGTTTGCTTCCTTCTCTTTACCCCCTTTCTCTCTGTCTCTGCAGAAGAAGGGGCCCTATGATGTGATCAAGATCAGCTTTTGCTTTTTGTCATTTTGAAAAATCTTCGCGCAGAAGAGAAAGGGGCAAAAAAAGCCAGAGGCGGCCTTTCGGTTTTATCTTCACCATCTCCTTTCTCTGCTGTGGAGTTTTGCATCTCTTTTATAGGGTTTGATGGACCCAGCTGCTTTGGACGACATCATCCAGCGTCTCTTGGAAGTGCGGGACTCGAGGCCGGGCAAGCAGGTGCAGCTCTCGGAGGCCGAAATCCGGCAGCTTTGCGTCACATCCAAGGCCATCTTCATGCAACAGCCCAACCTGCTTGAACTAGAAGCGCCCATCAAGATCTGCGGTAGGCCCTCCGTCCTTCCCCCTCCCTCCTTCCCTTCATCTTTCAAACTACCGAAACTCTATTTATTCCCTCTGTCTATCCCCTCGTTGAAATGGGTCTTTTCCTATCATGTTTTTCCAAAATCCTTATGTGGCACCCATGCTTCCGTACATGGGCATTCTAGGAGTGCATATCTGCCACCAGGTTCACCCATTTGCTGGGACTATTATTTCACCTATTATTCGATTGTCTGACAGCATCAGCCTCGAAACTGATCTAAGAATTGTTGAAAGAGTTCATCCTGCTTCTCCGTCCATCCCTTGGATAGACAAAGAAGCGGGTCAGGGGATTGTTCTCGCATTTTGACATGGTAGTCCTAATTTCATGTATCTCTAAATGGTTGCCTTCAGCACATTGCCATAGGTAGCTGTATGTGGGCATTCCAGCATTATATCACATAAATGTGATACGTCTCTTCCACTTTTGATGCAGTGTCACATACTTGGGCCTTCTGATATTGCGCCACGTAGCTGTCCATCATGACATACCAGTCATGGATGTGGTACATCTTCTCAGTAGCTTGTTTTAAAGAGGCTTTGAGTATCACTACCTTAGCACTGTATTCGCTATGTGTCTTTCTACTGTCCAATATACTTATTTGTAAAAGAAAGCACACTTATCCTATCATAACACTAGATGCTCATTGGCTGTGCAAAAGGGGGTCACGTACAATGCTTTGCTATACTCATTGAATTTTATTCAGGATTTGGAGCAAAGATATTTTTTGAAAGAACGTGCTTCTCATTTACTTTTAAGCATTCGTACTTTGCACAGAAGCGTGGGTTTTGCAACATTGCATTGTATAGCTGTCCCTTGTGACAGGTAAAGTTTATGGGCATATATGTAGTTGCATTGCATAGCTGTTCCCTATGTGGGTACCTTATGGGCGTATCTGTGGTTGCATTGCATAGCTGTCACCTATGACAGGTTGAGATGGGGGTACCTTATGGATGCGGGTATTCTAACATTACATCCCTCATGATGAAATGTAAGGTTGGTATAGGCATGGAGACATATGTAGATAGTGTTGTTTCACATAGCTTTTCCCCTTTTTTTAGGTTAGTTATGTAGGCCGGCTCTGTTTTCTGGTACAAAAGTTGGTTCTGAATATACTGGGTGTACACTCTCAACACCTCTTTTGCTATGCAGGTGACATCCATGGCCAGTATTCAGATCTCTTAAGGCTTTTCGAATATGGTGGACTTCCTCCACAGGCAAATTATCTCTTTTTAGGAGATTATGTGGACCGGGGCAAACAAAGTTTGGAAACCATATGTCTTCTTCTAGCCTATAAGATCAAGTACCCAGAGAACTTCTTTCTTCTGAGAGGCAATCACGAATGTGCCTCTATCAATCGCATTTATGGATTTTATGATGAATGCAAGCGGAGGTTCAACATCAGGTTGTGGAAGACCTTTACTGACTGCTTCAATTGTCTCCCTGTGGCTGCTCTGATTGATGAGAAGATTCTTTGTATGCATGGTGGGCTTTCACCAGAATTGAACAACCTGGACCAAATCAGAGCAATACCTCGGCCAACAGATGTACCTGATCAGGGGTTGCTATGTGATCTGTTATGGGCAGATCCTGAGAGAGATATATTGGGTTGGGGTGAGAATGATAGAGGTGTCTCTTTCACATTTGGAGCGGACAAAGTCAATGAGTTTTTACAAAAGCATGACCTTGATCTCATCTGCCGAGCCCATCAGGTTAGTGAGCTGTTTGAAACCTGCCTTTTTCTTTGATTCAATGTGGGTTGATGGGCTTACAACGCCCTCTTTTTGGCAGGTGGTAGAGGAGGGCTATGAATTTTTTGCTGACAGGCAGCTCGTGACAATCTTTTCAGCTCCTAATTACTGCGGGGAATTTGATAATGCAGGAGCTATGATGAGTGTTGATGAGACCCTTATGTGCTCTTTTCAGATCCTCAAGCCTACAGAGAAGAAGCCAAAGTTTTCATACACGTCTGTCAACTCGGCAAAACCAGGAACACCTCCTGGTGGAGCAAAGGTAGCAACCTTTTTATGCTGTTTCATGCGTGAGATTGGCAGGACCAAAGACCATACTTTTAACTTTTCCTTCCTCCTCTGTGTCATGTCTCTTCCCTTCTCTTAGCGAATTTGGACTAGTAGCGTGTGCTGATGGAAGTGTATGGCATTGGTAGACCCCTGTGTGGAAGAAACTATGCAGTCAAAAGCGTGATGTGGAACTGCATATGGCGTTGTACAGCTGTATGGTACAGTAATATCAGGCAGTCAGCTCAAGGCTGTATAGAACGTTGTTGTAGCGGCGGTTAGGGTGGTTGTAGGGTGGAGCAAGCAGGGGAATAGCATGTGCATCATAGTCACATGGAACGTCGTTCCTGAATGCTTGGAATGTGGGAACGTCATGTAGCACATGGGAACGTGAGGTGGCTGGTCACACAGCTCACGTTCTGGGAACGGATATATGTGGGGAGCGTGGAATGGAACGGAATGTCATAACCTCTCATTCCTATAGTTACGAAGTTACAGAATGTCCACATTTTCTCTCTCTCTCTCTCTCTCTCTCTCTCTCTCTCTCTCTCTCTCTCTCTCTCTCACGTGTTCCCGTTCCCGTTCCTGTTCCAAGTCCAAATGTCCCCGTTCCCCATTCCGAAATTGGGCCTCGTTCTCACTCCCATTCCATGTTCCATGTGACTATGCTGTGCATGCCCTCATAGGCCTTGCATTGTCTTGCTGCCTGGATCATGCAACCTACAGCAGTAAACCCAGTAGCCCTGGCCTCTTATTATTGGGGAGGGCAAGCTGGAAGTTTTACCGCCAGGCTTCTGAGCTCATACCAAAGCAAGCAAGGTGGCATGAAGCTTCCCACATGTGAGAAAGCTTGTAGACTCTTTTCATTCTTGGTACTTGTAAATCCTTAGGATTTTTAAGATAAACCATTTGAAAGAGTGGCAATGTTAGGAGAGTAGTAGTGTTGGTCTCAGTGGGAGAAAGTGAATCTCCACAACTTTGGGCGGTTCAAGTTTAAGGCTCGAGCTTAGCCAAGGCCAGATCCAGTCCTGATTTCCCAGACATTGTGCTAAGAAAGGGACCTAACAGCCAACATTGGGTGAGTTGTTCACATTAGAAGGATTCCTTCAGACTCAGAAAGGACTACTAAGCATGAAGGCTATCTTTCCATTAAGTGTAGCCCGCATAGCTATACTACATGCATCACTAGCACACTTGGTTAGACCCAGGTACGTTGCATGCTAACCAGGCTGATCTCATTGTTCTTAGAGGGTTTGAGAAGCAAGCAACTGTACTAGAACGCAAGTGGAATGTTGCGTAGACACAATAGATTTGGGCGATACCCCCCCCCCCCCCCCCGACTAGCCTTAGGTCCAAGATTTTCCTATAGTTATTGTTTTTTCACCGCTTGTAGGTGCATTTCACCGCTCGTAGGCGATGGTGTTGAGGGAGCACCTAGTGTGGTCCCAAGACAAACACTTCACCACTTGAGCTACCACCTCATTGGCATTTTGGTGATAACTTTACAAGCATCCCTTCCACGGAAATCAGAAGACCATACTCTCTGGTCAAAACAAAACCCAATGTCAAAAGTCAAGATTGTAGGAAAAGGGAAGAGCCCAAAAGGGCGGAAGACATTGCTAAGGCAGAGATGAAAGGGCTAGAAGAAATGTGGAAAGCCTCTCTCCTAGGGAGACAAGCCATCCGCATTTACCTCCAGGACGGGAAAATGACTTGGTGGACTGTTAGCAGAAGCAACCACATAGTCCATGAGTGCCTAGTCTTGAAAGCAAGAGAGAACTAGTGGTGTGGGTAGTGCAGAAGATATGGAAATCATGAATCGTTCAATTGCTACCATATGCAATGATTGGCTAGAATGATAGGAGTGCTTGCATTACTGGTAGCTTCTCAACCATTAGCCTTATCAACACCATCTACAATTGGACTAAGCGCCGCTTATGAAGCAATGAATCCTATGTTGGCTAGAAAGTATAGAGCACTGGAGGTTACACCTTTAGTGTTACCACCATAGCCAACGCCGTTAGGAACCACATTAACGAGGCTTGTAGACATGGAACACACTTTAGATGAACCCCATAGCACGTTGAAATTTTACGTTGATTGTCTAGACTCAACCTCTAAAGTCCACCCAAAAGTGAGGATGTGGGATACATAACAATTAACTACCTTAATGCAAGTAACATCGGGAGCCTACAGACCATGGGACGTTATGAGTAGTAACTACCTTAAATTTGTTGCCTTTTGCCATGTTGATATGTTAAATTTAAAACAATCCCTAAGAATGCCATTGATTAGCACTAGTCTTGTAAAAAAAGCCAATTTTGTGGCATTTAGAGACTTTTGTAGCTTGGTTGGTACTCTTGGTGATTAAGTCATGTTTGCCACGCTCAAGTCGTTGTTATTGTGAGAGGGTTGCCTTAAATGGTTTGGCGTGTTGTAGGTTGATGATGTTATAGTCTTAAGAGTTTTAGTGTTGAAGGCTAGGAGTTATGATGTCACGTGCATCTTGTACTTGGATGCCATCATGTGGACATGATTGCACAGACAAGTGCAGAACTTTGAGGTCGGGCATCATGCGGTTTTATTGTCCTTGTCCAGTGATGAGTTGTGAGTGTGTTGCTGAGTTTGAAAGACTCCTTTCAAGGATCACCTAATACACATGCATAAATAAGATCAGAGAAACCAAATAAAGGGGTGTAGGTAAGCTCACCACCTGTCACCATTTGGCCACCCAGTTGGTCCACCCTTGCTTTCTCATTATGTATATACATCGCATATGCAACGGATTGATGTCAGTCATGTGATACTGTGGATTTGGCTTTCCACTGAGACTTGTGTGCTTGTGTGTACATGCTTGGAAATACCTGGAGAATTGGTGTTCCATTGGGTTTGGTATCTCGTGTACTTGCCTAGAATACACGTCTATTTTGGTATAGTCTCAAGATCAGGGATTGTTCATATCAATGTTGCATTGCATAGTATCTTTATGTGCTTGCTTGCAAATTGAATGTGCATGTTGTTTTTATACTTGCTTGACCAATGTGTAGTTCTAGGTAAAAGGGAATGTCTGTTGGTGAATTGTGTGTGTAAAATTGTGTGTTGACATGGTTATGTGTCATGTGACATGTGGTAAGTATTGGTCATAATTGAGCATTAGGATATATCATTAATTTATAAGTGAGTGTATACACACTTTATTTAGTTTTGGGCGACCAAAACTCACCTATGAATTATGACTAGCCTTGTGTTCGCACACATTGATGTCTTAAGATGGACAAAGCTCAATGTCCACCATCCACACCTTATCCCCTTTGTTCAAAGAGAGCAACCTGTCATGTGTTAATCCCAGCTTGGATCCCAACTCATTTTCTCTCTTTGCTTGACATCCAAGGTGGACATCTCAGTATTTCTCTTCTCTCCTCTCTCTCAAGAAGTTGGCGCCCCTTTCAAGAGGCTCTATGGCTATATTTTCTACATATTTCTCTTTCCCTACTCCATCTCCAAGCTTTTTATAGTGTTTTTCAAGCTTTTGAGAGTATTTTTAGCATAGTTATGGAAAACGGCTGAAACGGTTGTTTTTGAGGATCGAAACGTGTTTCAGGAAAGGTAGGGGATTGATACGCGTTTTGGTTAGTGAAATGTTTCGGTAAACCCAAAACGGTTGTTCAAAATGTTTCAGCTAAATGTTGTACACTCACTCAACTATGCCATGACCTTCCTACCGAAATCAGTGCTTGCCGTTTTTCACAACACCACATGTTTCGGAGATCTTTTCATCTAAATCAACATAAAATGTTACACTACAACAATTGATATTCATTTTGTTCTCCTTTTATTCTTATAGAATATAAAATTCATGTCATAATTGGATCACATGTGTATTCAAACTTTCAACTCCTCCTCTCTTAGTTCTCCTTGTTGACGTGGTGTTTTTGTTTTCGTTTCTGTTTTCGCTCTCCTCGAAATTTTCATTTTTGTATGCATTTTCGTTTTCATTTTCGTTCTCGTTTTCCTCAACTATGGTTTCTAGGCCGTAATCACTCTTCTACACACTCCCAATGGCTTAAATTCAATAAAATAGTTCTTTTATTTGTTGTAATTTTTGGTCTTTTGATTGAAAATCCTAATTTCAATCTTTCTTTTTCGAGTTAAATCATAGAGGAAGCTTTCCTGGAACCACTTGAAGGCTTCTGTTACGAAGAATCACGACAAATTGAATCTCTGAACATTCTAGACGCTTGCATCGCGTTGACATCGACTCTACGTGCAATTGATAAGCTTTAACGATCAATTATAAAAGTAGTAGCAAGAGGAAGGAGCGGGACTCCGTGTTCACATATCCTTGAACACACCTTGTGTTCTCTTGTCCAACGTGCTCTCTTGAAGATTGTTTCGACCATGTGTGTGTGAAACAATAGAGAGCAGATGGTAGGGAATATGGGCACTTCAGAAGGTAGTGTGAGTTGAAGATTTTCACCGATAACCATATTGTTTGTAATACTGTATTCATATGCATTGGTATGTAAATCTGGTAAAAAATACTCATGACACTATGTATTTGATTCTCCCAAGATCAATATACATTATTTGAGAGAGGAGTTGACTATTATGGCTCATTGTGCTTCTCTTGTCAATTTAGCAAATTACATTTTGCATTGTGTTTGTTGTTAATTAAATCTTAGTGTAGTTTAAGTGTATTGATTAGCATCGTTTTCAACCAAACATTCCACACCGACTTGTGGAAGTACATTGGTATCAAAGCATACAGTTCTCTTCTACTTCCATTGTGAAAGATGATTATCATGAATACTAGTTATCTCTACACTTAGAGCACTATGGATAGTTGTATAATGAATGTTGAAGATACCATTGCAAGAGGCAGGAATAATGATATGCATGCTTTCAATACTTTATTGAAAGAACATACTCATGTGGTGCATACTAGGGAACTTGAACATGTGGAACAATCGTTCCATGGTAATGAGAAAATGTAGGAAGGAGAGTCTGTAACTCCATGGATTGAACTTATCTATATGTAGGCTCTTCTTTAGGCACAAGTAGAAGAATTTATGCTCTACCACCAGGATCCATTGGTACATGATCGTTTGAAGGCTAAGAAAGCTGAATCATTTATGGATTAGTCCATGGCAATGATAGCTCAAGAGTTGCACATGTAACGGAGGGATGCAGTTTGTGCATACTTGGCTCGTATTGAGGATGCGTATAGAGAAAGTGCAACTATCCCACATGTCTTGGTATCCCCATAGGTGGTTGAACAAGAGGATAGGTCTAAGACGTTGAATACTCATATAATTAGAGAAACCATCTTGGACTTCATGCCTTGTAGGTGTACCTTATATAGTCCATAAAGTATGCAATGTTTATGTCAATGATCAAAATGTATGTCAAATGTCATTGTCGGTTGAAAATGTGCATGTACAACACATGCAACATGGGTTGCACTTTTCTAGATGCATGTAGCTACCATTTTTGTAGTTATGAAGTTTTTAGTTGCACAATCGGTAAATATAAACTAAGTAGATTGATCCTTCAGGTGTTCCTAAGCTTTACATATAACCTTATCTTTGCTATCATGTGAAGTATTTTCTTACACATCGGGAGCCATATGCACATTGGGCTTTGGTGGATTCACATTAATAACGCTTTTTCTTGTTTGGACATACTTTTGGTATATGCTCATTGTTACCACGAGTAAAGCATTTGCCCTCGCTCATATATTGCTCTTTCTGCTCAGTAGTGAGACCATAGTCTTTCACTTTGAAGGGATGCGTTTCTTTGCAAGCTTATTTTTAGCCTTTGGACCATTTTTGCTATGGTTTTGGTCTTGTTTAGGTGGCTATCAACTATTTTGCAAGTTTTGGGCAACTCTCTCTTTTCCTTGGAATGAGGGTTTAGCCTTGTTGGATCGACTCAACTTGAGTTCCAATTGCTAGGTGGTAGTGGCGGTTGCGATTAGTTGCCGTAAGGTGTGACCAAGATATAATTGTGGTCTCGCTACAATCTTTGAGGCAAAGTTCACACTTTTTGTATTCTTGTCTTTACTTGTTTTGTTTTAGTGAATTAGTCATTGAAAGTTTGTTTTTACTAATTAGTTATTAAAATTTATTTAGCTTGTTTGTTAGAAATTCTTTTGTTGTGGTTCAATAAAGAATTTATTTGTGTGTGATTTATTTATGTATTTGTTTATTTTTGCAAGTTATTACTACTATTATTATTATTATTTTATTTGTTTTTGGTGATTCTCTTCTTTCTTTTAAAATTATTCTTAAGTTCGGATTCATATGGCCTTAATAAAGATACCTTGGGGGGGCGGGGGGGGGGAGGGGGGGGGGGCAAATTTAGCCTCTAGTGTTGTGTCATGTGTAATTTGGTATATGTTTGCAGGATGTATATACCCATGTAATGTTTCACAATGATGGTAATCATGTATATGACAGGAATGGTTGATGTATGTATGCTGTTTTGGTAGTGAATTGGTTCCGTATACACGTGCCCATTTTGTGATTGTGGTATTAGAGCATTGGTTTCTTTCTTTGCTTCAAAGAGATGATTTTTGGGCATACGGAAAGCTTTTTGTTGAGCATACAGATTGTGAAACATGAGCATGCAAGCAAGGTCCGGTGAGCATTCAGATGCACAACGGTTTGCTAAATTCCCATATTCTGACTAGGTCGATGTACTTTCAGAGCTAGAGGCTCTCAAGCGTCAACTTAGACGCTATTGTGAGGAGACAGCTGAATTGCGGACACTCAAGAATGACCGTGATGTGCAAAGGGTTTTGAATGAAAAGAAAAAGAAGGGTTCAGGTGACGATGTAGCCTTTGAGGCCATAGCAGTAGAGATGGGATATGAAGATCCTAAAGAGCTGGCCATATCTTATTTGAAAGGCAAAAAGGATGTATTGGGTGATGCAGGTACAAAAAGTACTGCCCGCGTGGAAGCATAGCAGATTCCAGTACATCAGGAGATGTAGATCCTCGTCACCGTTATACATCTTTACGCCGAGAGCGTTCTTCAAGTGAAGATTCTCGTTACTCCAGGAGCGCGTCTCGAGTACGTGGGAAGAGACCGAGGCATGAGTCACCTAAGCCTAGACAAGAGGCTAGAGACAGGTCTCGTTCTAAAAAGAAAAGCCGAGAGTTCAAGTCAGGAGACAAAGATGTGAAGTTTGAGAACTTCTATGGCAAGATGGATACTACGAAGGCGCTTGCTTTTGTGAGACAGTTTGAAATTGCTTTTTGCGATGAAGATTCCTTTGAGAAGTCTAAACTCAGGCATGTGGGTATGCATCTCAAAGAGACAGGTAGTGATTGGTGGATGGCCAAGCTTTTGGATGCAAGTGCTGCCGGCACATGGGATGGCTTTAAAATTCAGTTTTATGCTCAATTCTTGCCTCCAAACATTGCCAAGAATGTATGCAAAGAGTGGGGATTGGTTGAAGCAGGATGAAGGGGAGATAGTGCAGACGTATATAGCTAAGTACTGGAAGGTACTGCTGAAAGTTACTCCCTTTATGTCTCTTTCTAATGGGGAGAAGAAACGGAAGTTTGAATCAGGTTTGCACCCCATCATTCAAGAGAGCTTACAAGTGTACCCAAATCAGACTCTTCAGCAGTTGATAAACTTGGCACTCATAGCTGAAAATTTGCATATGAAGTGGGTTAAAAACAAGTCAAATTCAAATTCATCTAAGGGCAAGAGATGGGTTGGTTATGACCAGAAAAAGGGTGGACAATCCTATAAAAGTGAGCAGAAAGAATGTCTCATATACAAAGGGAAACTCATCTAAGAAGCCGGGGGGTAAACGCAATGATTTTGGGCTGTCAAAACAGCAGAGGCTTGATTATGTACGTGATGGGAAATGTTTTGGCTGTGGCAGTAAGGATCACATATTTACTAAATGCCCGCAGAATCCCAAGAATACAGATTCTAATGCAAAAAAGCCTCATGTGAATGTTGTGCCCGATGTGCAAGGAAATACGGGGCAACCCCCAGATCATAGATCAATATGTAAAGCATGGGGACAGTTGAGGAATCAGCCCGTACTCTTTTTGTTTGATGATGCATCCATAGATAATTTCATTTCGGTACAGATGGCTGTTGCCATAGGCTTGGATGTATTAGATTTTGGGACTCAAATGAATGCAGATGTCGCTTTTGAGGGTAAAGGAGTTGATGTAACGCCGATCATTGGCAAACTCGGAATTCATATATAGGGATATCTTAATCATGAGAGTTTCTTAGTTGCTCCTCTCACAGGATGTGATGTTTTGTTGGGGATGCCTTGGCATGCTCGTATGGAGCCCAAGAAGGACTATAAGTCCAAGAAAATCAGCTTTGTTCATAGAGGTAGAGAGCTTGTTATAGAAGCTGGTACTCCAGGTAGTACCATACCTATTGTAAGTCATGTTCAAGTTTCCAAAATAATGAAGAAGTCAGCTTGTTCTTGGTTTTTGTACGAGCTGAACATGAGAATGTAAATGTAGATCATCTAACCTGAGATCGCATAGACTTTTCGCGTGGTTATGGTGATTGTTTCAGGGATGCATTACCACGAGAGTTGCCACCTGATTGCCTGAGGATCATCATATTGATGTGATACCTGGGAGTACGTCTCTGAATAGACCTCCTTTTACAGGGTGAGTGTAAGTCAACAAGAAGAGATTATGGCGCAGGTTAATGACTTGCTTGAGAAAGGGTTGATATGCCCTAGTTAATCTCCTTATTGCTCACCTGTGTTTTTGGTGCAAATAAAGATGGGACATGGAGGATGTGTGTGGATTATCGTGCCCTTAACAAGGTGACGATAAAGAACAGGTTTTCGATACCACGTATCGATGATATTTTGGATAGGTTGGGGGGTGCGGCATGTTTTAGCCGCATCGATCTTAAGAGTGGATAGCATAAGATACGAGTGGCTCTTGAGGATATTCATAAAATTGCTTTTCGTATGCAGTTTGGGCTTTATGAGTTCTTGGTGGTCCCGTTTAGACTTACCAATGCTCTTGTCACCTTTAATTGTATGATGGATCGTGTTTTCAGAGCACACAGAAAGTTCACTAGTACTTTCTTTGATGACATCATTGTGTTCTCTAAAGATGAAGGGCAGCATAAGGAGCAATTGGCCATAGTGTTTGAAGAGCTTCGTCTTCATAAGCTCTACATTAATGGCAAGAAGAGTGAATTTTTCTTGGCTGAAATTCACTACCTTGGTCATATTGTATCCAAGGATGGAGTACGTATGGATCTCGCCAAGTTGCAAGCTATAAAAGATTGGCCAAAATTGAAGAATGTACATGAGATCACGAACTTTTTGGGATTATGCTCATAATATCGCTGGTTTATTAAGCTCTTCGTTGAGATTGCTTCGCCTTTGCATGATTTAACAAAGAAGAAATCTACTTTTCACTAGGGTGACAAGCAAAGGAATGCCTTTCTTAAGTTAAAGGAAGCAATCATGATTGGACCGGTGCTGATCATTCTAGATTTGCATAAACCTTTCTAAATGGAATGTGATACATGTGGGAGTTGTATTGGTGCAGTGTTGAACCAAGAAGGCCATGCAGTGGCATATGAGAGCCGTCGGTTGCAACATACCGAACTCCACTTGCAGGTTTACGAGAAAGAGTTTTTGGCAGTGATTCATGCTCTCACGATGTGGAAGCATTATCTTTTGCGAGTTGAATTTACCGTTAATACTGATCATCAGAGTCTACGGTATTTTTTTACACAGACTAAGCTATCTGAGAAACATATGAGATGGGCAAACTTCCTATCTATGTTTCATTTTCAGATTTTACATACTCCTGGTAAGAAGAATGTAGTGGCCGATGCACTATCCCGAAGGCCTCAAGTAAGTGCTATTACAGTAGCCTATCATCAGGACTTATTAGATATGCGAAATTCTTATCATACAGATGATAATTTTCAGCATATATGGGCTGGTTTTCAGCAGGGTATAACAGCCCCGAATTACTCCACACGTGTTGGGTATTTGATGTTTCATAATCTTTTATGTGTACATAAGGATTTGAGGCACAAAGTGAGATGAATGCCATGCACCGCCTTATGCAGGGCATAGAGGAATCCTTGCCACTACACAGGCTTTGGAGAGATACTTTTTCTGGCCAGGAATGTGTAAAGACATAGATGACTATGTGCACCAATGCATGGTTTGCCAGATAGTTAAGCTTGACAGGCATAAGACTCCGGGGTTGCTTCAACCGTTGTCGATTCCAAATCAGCCTTGGGAGAGTATTGCCATGGATTTTATCACAGGTCTTCCTAAGTCACAGCAAGGGAATGATGCCATCTGGACTATTGTGGATAGATTCAGTACGCATGCACATTTTATTCCGGTATGGAAGACCATAAAGCCAGAGCAAATAACAAAGATATTTATGGCACAAGTTTTCAAGCATCATGGTATGCCAAAAGCGATTGTGGGGGATCGTGATCCTTGCACCACAAGTCTCTTTTGGCGAGCATTGTTTGATAAGATGGGAACGAAGCTGAATTTCTCTTCTGCATATCATCCAGAGACAAATGGGCAAAGTGAGATTGCAAATTCAGCAGTGCTTGATCTTTTGAAATGCTATGTGGTTGATCGCAAATCAGATTGGGAGAAGTATTTGTCACTGGTAGAGTTTGCTTACAACAATAGAGTGCATACTTCTATGGGCAAGGCGCCCTTTAAGATTGTTTATGGCAAGATTATTTTTTCTCTATCCTTCGCACGAAGGATGAGATATTTGCAACAGCAGATGAGTATGTAAGGGATTTGGATACGGCCTTTGCACAGGTCCGCACTTTCACATGCACTCTGCACTCAGTGCATGGTGACAAACTGGCTCATCAGCAGCAGTGCAACATTTGTACATTATTAGAACCCAGTAGGATGATAATTGTCGTACGTCGTGATCCCACTGTACATCCTCAGTCCAGGATAAGTCAGGCACGAGCTACATTCCTCGGCCTTAGCGGGTCAGTCAGTCAGTCAAGTCCCTTAACCCACTTGGAGAGAATCATTCATGCATGTAGAGTCAGTAGAAGCCTTAGAGTTTGCATCAAAAAGCACTCTTTATCCTGCATAATATGCATTCATATGCCTGTGCATCATTTAGAACATCCCAGAAGCCTTAGGGAATTTACTAGGATTTATTTGGTATTTTTTCCATATTTTTTGGTATTTATTTAGCATTTATTGTCATTTATGAATATAAACTTTATTAAATAAATGACCAGCCAACTTGACCAGCCTCTAGTTAGTATAATAGGTTTGCATAGGGCTTAGTTTCTCATTCAGTCTTCAGTGTGCTAAGAGCTTTCCTCCTCAGCCCTAGGAGTTCCATTGCCTTCAGCCCTAGACTAATCTAGCCCTATTGGAGCTTCTGCGTTTGCTTCTCCAGCCAGGAGACCTTGCGTTTTGCTTCCAATCAGCCTCTACAGTTCAACGCAGCCCTTCAGACCCTAGGCGCCTGCATTCAGCGTCTATTCAGGTCCAAATCAGCAGGCAGATCTACGTTTTCCTGCATAGTGACCAGCCGCCTGCTGCAGATTCAGTCCTACACAGTCCCCAAAACAGCACATCAGTCTGTGTTTTTCTGTCCAGCATCAGCCCAGCCATGCGTTGACAATCCTACAGCAGTTCTTCCATGCGTTTTCAGTCCTACAGCAGTTTACATCAGTAACCAGCCTTCAGTACATCATCCACGCATACACCATCCCTCTGGTATAGGTAACCAAGCATTCATAAGCATTTACAGCATTCTAACATAGCTTAGAACAGTCCACCATCTCCTTTTCTCAGCCTCAGGTGTGCAGCCCTTCCTCATGCCCTTGGGAAGAGTGCATAGGCTCGAGATAAGTTCATTGAGGTGTTTCTACAGCCGTGTACAGTTCAGCCAAGCTTCCAATCCTCCGAGATCTTGCGTTTGGCTTATCTACAGTCCACAGTCATTCTCTCTAAAGAAATAAAGCAAATACTATCTCGTTATCGAGATAGGGGGCCCTTCAGTGGGTAATTCGGGACCCAATCTGGTGTACATTTCTCATATCTTTCTCTCATCTTTTTAAAGTTTGAAGTATTAAAGTGGATTGCTTAACTCACGAAACTCAGGATACAGAAGACGGTGTGAGCATTTGTGTGATAGGATCTTCCAATACAAAGACTTCCGCTGCATATCACACGCACAGCCATACAAAGATCCCAAGATAAGCATAAGAAAGCTACAAATAAGCATAGAAAGCAATTGGATTTGAAGGATGGAGATTGGGTTTTATTAAAATTTCAAAAGGCTCGCCTTCGCAAGCAGAGTGGGAAAGATGGTAACTATCCGAAGCTGTCTTGCAGGTATTATGGACCATTTCAGATCTTGGAAAAGATCAATGAGGTAGCTTCCAGGCTGGTGTTACAAGATCATTGCCGGATTCATAATGCTTTCCATGTCAGTCTCTTGAAGAGATATATTGGTCCTCAGCCGGTGGAGCCGGTTATGGAAGATCAACCCGAGGTTGATGAGCTAGAAGAGGTATTGCAGCTTGAGCAGATTGTTTTTCACAAGGAATAGAAAGGTGCTAGAGGCATGCTTGTCCGTAAGTACCTTGTGAAGTTGAGGAACTATCTAGCACCACTTGATGCGAAGTGGATGGACGAGGCATATTTTAAAGATTACCCAGTTCTTCTTGTGGCCTACTTGGAAGCTTTTCAGTTGCGGGGGGAATGTCACCACTTCTCTGGCAGACGTTTGGAATGATGTCATGATTGAATACATGTGGAAGGGCTTCATGGAAGGATTGGTATCCTGGTGTGAGTTCCTGGCATGATTTATGAACTCATGGAAGGGTGGTATCCCTGGTGAGTACTTTTTGGTCCTGTGTGGACGACGCCTGTGAACGGGCTAGTTGGATGTACAAGATGTAAGTTGGGAGATTTCATCCACTATGTTTGTGCTTCAGCATATGTATGTGAGTTGCACATGCATGGATGACTTGTTTTTGATGCTTGGACATTGCTTGGTATTTTGGCCTGTGAATATCCACGGGCACCCGGGATGCCTGGACAACCCGTGGATACGCGTGTGCACACCTGTTTGGGACTCATATGGTTTCCTTGTGTGTTCTGCAAGTGGTAAGTGTGGACACTTAACCCAATTTATTCATTCATGTTACTAAGGTTTATTGGGTGCAGGGTTCACATTCACTTAAGTGTGGGTGGAAAATTGCTATAACCAGCACTCCCAATCCCCCATTTTGACCACCCCATCTCCTCAACCCTCATCCCTGATTTCTCACCATCGGAACCAGTAGTTGAGAGTCCAGGTTTAGCCAGAATATCTTCTCCTAGCCATATGCAGAGCGGCTTGGAATGTGCGTGAATTAGCCAGAGTGCATAGCCATAGCCAGGAGAGACCTGTGTGGTCTTGCAGAACAGCAGCAGCATTCAACCATGTGGACTCTAGCTTGGTCTGCCAGGCTGGACAGCAGGGCCAGACGGGCACTGGACAGGGCCTGAAGGGCGCTGGTGAGCACTACACCAAGATTCCATGAACTAAGCTTTATGGTTGCACGTGCCATCACACACACACACACACAAACAAACAGAGAGAGAGAGAGAGAGAGAGAGAGAGAGCAGTACCAGGGTGGAAACATAGAGAGAGAGAGAGAGAGAGAGAGAGAGAGAGAGAGAGAGAGGTTCTAAGAGTTTTTTTTTCAGAAGTACCAGGGTGGAAAAATCTAGTGTTCTTTGGAACGCTGCAAAATGTCACAGGAGTTTGCATGGATAAATCACTGTTCTCATTCACTGAAGAAATCTGTTTGATCTAGACTCGATGCAGATGGCACATGGAGTGCCTTTAATTAATGGGAGCCTTTCAAGAGCAACCTTGTATGCTTCGTCTGTTTTTTCATGTGCGCACCATAGAGATCAGAGTGTCAGTGCCTTCAAATATCTCCACTTTTTTCAATGGAGTTGGGAGCTGGCCTCATTTGCTTTTAATTTGTTGTATAACAAGTATCCATTTATTTGATTTTTGTACCAGTCCGTGGATACCATCTTCTGTGTGCCTTTTGTTGAGGAGATGTTTTTGAAACGAAGGTGCATCGTTAAGTACCTGTATACACGGACCACGCCACACACCTGCCCTGAACCACTCACATCTATGCCACAAAATGGACGGTCTTTGCTTTATGTTTTTTTTTTTTTGTTGGGGTGGTGGGGATTGGCTTTATGTACTACAATTTGATCTTTTGATTAAGGGTAGTGTTTCTGGCAACCATGATGCTAGGTGTGATTTCATCAAGCGATGTACTTGAATGGGTTTGAATTTGATACCTTTCAACATCTTTCTCATTCAAAATGATTCTAATGATCAGTTCTTCCTATTGTACAATGTTATCTTTCTGTCCCTCTTCACTCCCAGTCTTGCTTCAAGCACATGCACTTATCACATTTCTGTCCTCTTCACTCAGTCTCACGCCTCATTTCTTTTAGAGGTTTGTTACATTGTGAGTGATCCGAAAGCACCCAAAATGACGTGCATCTTTATTATTTTGATGATATATCTACCTTTCAGCCTGTCTTTACAGGGCATAACCTTAGCAACTCTCTTTTCAATAAAGAGTAAGTATAGACGTTTGTAAGTTCACGTCTTTTTCTTATAAACTTGGCTTAGCAGTTCCCTTGTATGAAAGAAGCCTCTACATGGGGGTGCAAACATCTAGAACTAGGCCTATGCTAGGGTTAGCATGTAATTATATTGAATAATAAGTGCTTAATTTCCTAAAAATTACGAAGAACAAGATTATTCCTTTGATTTTGTAGTTGGTACATATTGTTTCGCGTATGTATGTTTCCATACGAGTCTTTATGGCTCTAATAATTGCTATGTGCTATATTAGGTATGCTTAGCTCTAGGCGCATGTCTGCAAATTCACGTGTTTGAACTTCAGGTCTTGATACTCGTGTCTAAATTTATGTCTTCTTAGGTGAGATTAAAGGGTCATGTCTCCTATTAGAGAGGAGCTTATTTGGGTTGGTTTTGTCCATGCTTAGTGATGCAAGAAAATCTAATGCACTACATAGTGTACATATGTTCTTTCTTTTCAGGTAAGCCGGTGCCGAATCAATGGATAGACATGGAGTTTATTGAAAAAATCCAAGAGTTTTTTTTGCCCCTTGGACCAGTATGGGTTGCAAGGTAGGTTTTACATATGCTTTTTAAGTTTCCACCATAAGTTTGTCAAGAGAAGAGAAGGAGAAAGAATTGGAACTTTCAAAGATTATGTAAGAAGAAAAAGGGGAAAGGATGACAAAAGGGAAAGATGTGGATATGCAAGAGGGACCAAAAATAAGTAAGATGAAGAAGAGGATCAGAAGGACGTTAACCCTTGTTGTTTTTCCATTAGGACACGGTCTGAGATCCTACAACCTTTTGGAAGGCTTGATCAGAGGAAAATGACCAATAATCACATGGTCTCACCTTTTGGAGAAGCACCAGAGATGAGGAGGCAATGGAGTAGGATTGTTAGCATCAGATTACTTAAGAAGAAGAAAAATTTTCATTCAAATTTGATTCAACTCAAGCCACAAGTTGATGTGGAGCCCACCTTGGATGCTTGGATAAAAGGACACAAGATTTCAAGGTCTACATAGATGTCAGAGCACAAGTGAGTATTATGATTGAGGATCAAGTCGGCCCAATAATTCTAGGGTAAGGTGTGTTGGAGTTATATAAGCTCTGAAAATTACAATATGTGGTATAGAAGTTGAAGTGGATATGCACGTGATGCCTACAAAGGGAGATGGCTATCCCATCATACTTCGAAGGCCATGGTTGATATAGCTATGAGGACTATCCAAAAATAGGAAACATGTTTGTTTGTACTCAAGCCAGAGATAAAAGGGTATCTTATAGAAAATTTTGAATGGGTGTCTCGTTGTCATAACACCAAAGAAGAATGGAAAATGGTGAATATGTGTGGACTTCAAACCCTTGAATGTAGCAACCAAGAGGGATCATTTTCCTCTCCTATTTCAGGATGAAATACTCAATGAGGTTGTAGATCATGAACTCTCTACTGTTTGTGATGGATACTATGGTTATTTTCAAATCAAAATAGCTAAAGAAGATCAGAAAAAGATAATCTTTGTGACTCCTTGGGGATGCTTTGCATATATAATAATGCCTTTCGGATTGACAAATGACCTTGCTACCTTGTAGAGGTTTATGAATCATGTGTTTGACTCTTTTTTAGAGCTTCTAGAAGAGTTTTCTTGGAAGAAATTCAACAAATGGTGTATTCTGATAGCTTTCATTGGGGAGATTGTGACGAAAATTAGTTCAGGCAGGTCAAAGAGGTGTTAGCTACTTTTTGTACCATCATGCCACTTGATTAGAATGCCATATTCTACATAGGACTTAGCATAGGATTTGATTCAGTAGGTGTAGTGCTAATGCATAGAAGGATGTAAAGCAAGGGTATATGAGACCTATCTACTTTGCAACTAGAGTACATCATACTAATGAAAGACAATATTTTGAAGTGGAACAGATCATGTTATCTCTTATTTTTGCAGTTAGAAAATTTAAATCTTATCTTCTTCGTAGAGAGTTTGTTTTCATCACATATAAATCTACATTTCCTTATGTGGCACAATACATGAACACTTCATCTAAACTAGTTAAATGGATCATAGAGCTTTAAGAATTTCATTTTACTTTCATGGTAGAAGACAACACAAAAGCCAACCTTCGTGACATTTTGATATACATGTACCATAAAGAAAAAAGTAGAGGATTTGAAGCCAAAGACGAGAGGTTCATGTCTAATTTACTTGATGCATATACCATGTATTTTGATGGATCCTATAGAAGGGCAACATGACATAGTAGAGGAGGATTATCATCTTGGATCTAGGTGGAAGTTGTGAGGTTAAGAAAAGAGGAATCAAGGATTAGGGTCATGAATGTCCCTAATCAAGGGGGTAGGCTAAATGATGCAAGAAAATATGCTCCATTCGCATGTTGTACAGAGTGTACATATGCCCTTTCTTTTCACGTAACAGGTTTCATAGACATGGATGCACGTGGAGTCTATTAAATAAATCCAAGGGTTTTTTCCCACTAGACTAGTATGCCTTGCAACGTAGACGGTGGAGTGAAATTGGACAAGACAAGGCTTGAGATGTTTGAAGGTTCCAGGTGTCTTCGTCCACCAAGGGTATAATAAAACCATCTTGTGGTGGGGACGTTTTGAGTGTTGTAGTTCTTTTCCACCAATTGACTATATAATCACTGGCAATAATCCATTTTCTCCCAAAGATGTTACTCTCTTCCAGTGTACTTGTGGGAGTCATATAAAACTTACAAGATATAAGTTTAGTTCCAATGTAAACTTATGATTCAAAAATAACTTATGACTTTGGATTGAGAATTGTTATCGTTGTTTTTGCGGTAATGGTAGCTACGGATGGTATGAGACGCAGGTGGCCTAATGAGGTCCATGTCTCCCAAAAAAAATGTTGTAACTAGCCCAAGTGTCAACAAAGACTAGCCATGTACTTAGGTAGTCTTTTTAGGGAAACTCTAGCTCAAGGTGAGCAAGTTTCAGTGCAAACCTTGTCCCAAGCTTCTATGGAAGAGTGTCCATGGTTGCCAAAACATGAATCGAATTCTTAGAGTGGTCAAGCTCCATGAGGGGCTTAAATTCTAGGTCCTCGTCTTCACCATCCAACAACTTCTCATAACAAGCTCTATAGATATCAATTGGCATGGCATGAGATTTTGCATTGCATACTTTGTTGATATCTACTAATCGAGTTCAAGTGGTTATGTTGTCATACTCAATAGCAAGAATATCTCAACCCATGGGATATATTTTCCATGTTTTTAGGTATATATTCAAGGATTGGTTTCCTCTATGCACATAAATGTGATTGGTTTCCCAATCATGAACCAACCTTGTGTCTTACATATAACGCCTTACCAGGCTCATGGTATATACTCTCTTTTCTGAAAATCCATGGTGGAAGCTTAGCACGTGAAGGTCTTAATCTTTGCATCATGGAGGATTCCCAAGGGTGTGGTTGTGTTGGTCCCGTTGGCAAGCATGACTGACGCTTGTGTCTATGAGTGGTGAATTTTTGTTAACCACTCTGTAGGTTTACATGGTTTCCCTTGCTCGAGCTAGCATTTTTAAGTTTGGTCAACCTAGTGTAAGAACTAGTCACTTGTATATAAGTCATTTTGTATAATAACTAATACACAATCATTCCCTTGCACTAGTTGACTTGTGAGATTTCCTTCTTCCCTCTTCTTGCTTGCTTGTATGCTTTTGAATTCATGCCTTCTAGATGGATGCTTGCTTGAATGGGTTTGATTATAGGTTTCCCTCTTCCATGAGCTTCTTCTCCTTCTTTTTGTGAGAGAGAACCATCGTGAAGGACCATATCTTCTTGCATCCATCTAGGCATTCATAGCTCTTTCTTCACCCCTTTGGAAAAAGGAGCATTTCGTTGTGACAACAGAGTGTAACGCACCCACATTGGAAAGTTGCAAGCTGTGGCTCTAAGGTATAACCCAACAACACATGTCTCGGTAAGTCTAAGCTAAGCTCTTGACTTGAACATAATTAGCGTCACTAGCCAGGAAGTAGCTAAGGCCTTAGCTCCGTTTTCCCATCAATTCCAAGCTATTGGGATTACCCAATATTGTTTGATGTTCATTAGGAGGTTACACTCCGAAACAAACATGGTTTTGCACCTTGGGATGTGTTTCTTTGATGATTTTGATTTTGATTTATGTTTAAGTTTATTTTACATTAGAGAATTCTCTGTTCATCTTTTGGTAGGGAAAAACCCTGGTAGTCATTTGCTTGAAATGGGTACCCGATAGGCTTAGATTCCATTGCTTTGATCCAAAACTTAGCTTAAGATTATGATTAGGAGTGGAATCGACTCAAAAAACATGAACATTGAGCTCCATTACGTTGACTTAGAGTGGGATTATCAATTATTATTCATGCATTTCATATTTTTTCATAACTTGTTAATGCATTGTTGGAATTGATATAGGAAAAACACACAAATCCATCTTTTAAAATTTTAAAATATTTAATTATTTACATTAAAAACATTAACTAGAACTAATATAAATTCACCCCATCAAGTCTAAAAAATCTCAGAAATCATACAAAACCAACCTAAATAAGCTCTCTAATACAAGACATGAGCCCATAGTCTCGTGTCAAAGGAAGTAAATTTGGACACGTTGTTAATCCCATTTTGGATTAGCAAAGATGCTCCTCCCATTGAGGACATTAATAAGTGTTATGTAAAGGCACTATAAATGTTATACATTATGAGATATTGGCCAGCCAAGGCTTTAGTTAGTAAGTTTTGGGCACCCAAGTCTCAATAAGGGCCAGTTGTATATAAGGTAATTTCTCATAATGGAAGGAAAAAATCCACCCCATGCTTGTGTGTGGGAGAGTGAGAGGACAATTGCCTTACATTGTGGTGTGAGAAGTGTGATGCCCATGTTGCCATAATCGTCTTGCCTTCAGCTATTTCTCTTCAAAAGACTCTCAAACGAGCACGAAAGGGGAGCCTCCTAGTAGTTCTTCCTTTTGCTAAAATTACCTTCATGATTCTGCCATTGTCTCTGTGGCATCCAACTTGGCATTTGATGTGGACTCGTTCTTGGACAGCTCATATCCTATGTGTACAACATATGCCAACTCATCCCTACATTTCAGGCTCACCTGCAAAATCAAGAAAATATTTATTTTTTCCTGAATCTAACTTCTAAATTATGCTTGAGCTGTACCTATTTTGATCTCCTGAATTGTTCCTGACCCCCTTTTGCTCTACTCTTGGCATACCTATGGTGAAAACTTAAAGAAGAACTTCATACCCTTTATGCTCAATACTCCTATCATCTTTCCGTGTTGCAGGCCCTCAAACCATTATGGAGATCCAAACCCTTACTCCGCGAGATGAAGATGAAGACCATGTCATCCTCAATAAACCTTAGAAGAGGTCACCAAGAAGGAGTGGATACCCAAGAGTACCCTAACGAAGTAAGGTAAGTACAATGCCCAAGTAAGGACGTGGAAACCACCGTCACACCCAAAAGCCTATCCACATGAGTGGAGATACACCATGCGAGAGTCCATGGAAAAAGGGCTTTACCCACAATTCAAGAATTGTTGGACGGTCGTCAAAATGTTAGAAGAATGCTTCTATATAAAAAAATCCTTTCGTTTGGGTCCCAAAAACCTTGCAGTTTGCACCCCAATCCTCAAAGGAAGGGTTAAGAGGTGGCCTCAAACCCCACTTCGAGCTGAGTAGTTGACATTCTGTTTGGTCCCAATGAAGCTACTCTTGCAATAGTTTACTTGTAAGCTGTTATGGGCTACCACACCTCCAAGGGTAAACTCTACACACATTCACCTATTGGACAAGCAGTAGAACACAACCGTCGTGGGGTACCAATGCTTCGAGCTCATGTCTCATGAGGCCTTTAAGCTTGCTTGTATTCCAAGCTCCACCTCCACACTGTCACCGTGGAGTCGCTCACACCATCACATAGGGCAATCACACTCTCTCTCCCTCTCTCATACAAGCATAAACACACAAGCATGAAAGAGGCCCAACGCTAGAATGCTCTCACTCCTCACTCTCTCTCACAAAGTACAAGGGAAGAGCTCTCAATAGCAGAAAGGGGATTGTGTCCTTTTCATTATGAGAAAATACCTTATAGACAGTTGGCTCTTATTCACACTTGGGTGCCGAAAACTTACTAACTAGGCCTTGGGTGGCCAATCTCTCATAATGTACAACTATTATAGTTCCTTTACATGACACTTATTAATGTCCTCAATTGAGAACATGGTGTTAATCCAAAGGGAATTAACATTCCCCCCTTCGTGATGTAGGTTCTGTCCTCAGATCTTGTTACCGAGGTTGGAAGACTTGGTCATCAACTCATGTTGGTAGAAATTACGAACGGGACTGGAGTTTTCGGAGTGTGCGGGCGGAATGCCGAATGGGACTTCCAGAATCCGGTCGATCATGTCTTCAAATGTTAGGTGTATATATGATGGAAGACATCTTAGACAATGGTAATATAGCATGATACTTCTGTTTGATGGCCCTTGGTTCATGTCGAACTGTAGGTGCTAAGCCTTATATCCATCATAAGGTTCTTTAGGTTGGTCAATGAGAACCACCAATAATTTCATGAACCTTACACTGGCTACGATTGCAGGATCTGGGATTTTTCGCCAAGCTCTGATCCAATTTAGCAGTTGCTATCTTTGTGTTTGAATATTGACAAATGTTACTGGATTGAATATAGGAAAGTTGTAGCAGATATGAGAATCCCTGTCTTTGGCATCTTTAAACTCCAGTGGTGTCCATCTCCTCTTGATAGGCATGTAGAGTGAATCCACTCATAGTGTTGGCGGCGCACTCATGTAAATGCTGTTGTATTCAGGCACTGTTAAGAATTCCTTTCTCCATGTAGGTTGCACTCCAAAATCTGGCAGCTGTGGTGCTTCTTCATTTGTGTGGATGGTGGTGTATCCTCCTCTGGTGTGCATCGGGATGTCGCCTCCTCCATCTTCTATAGCTATAACTGATCATAAAAGTGACTAGGCAAATTTCCAAGAAGTCTGAGAGAAGGGGGTTCATAAGCCTTGTGTGTTTGGCGACATTTGCTGTGAGATCCCAATGCCCCCTTCGCACACCGGATTCCTGATAGCTGGCAGGCAGCAGCTCCCTCATGCGCGGGGCAGGGTTTCCCACTCGGGGCCTCGCCCTCGAATGTCTAGGCACGAGACTAAGCTGGTGGTCATTCCGAAAACCAAAACCGGGAAAATTTCCCATGCCCGAAAAATGGGGAGGATTCCACCATTTTTTATTTTCTTAACAAATTTTTCTAACGAAGTCAAGATACTGAACTAACCTTCATCTGAATAAACTCGATAGAAGAGAAACTATTACAGACTTTACTTGAAGGGATCAACGCTTTATTCCTAATTGAATCAGGCACATCCGTTTATCTATTCATTAGAGAAGTCTTCAGGCTTTTATTTAACTACTCGAGTTCTAAATGTATTCCTATTAATCAATTTTATTATTAAAACTCTATTGATTCCAGCCTTACCCCCTCCGGCCCATGGGTTAGCCACCGCCCCAACCACTGGAATTGGTAGAACCAAACAAGTACTCACCCACCCATAATTGACTGCCTTTCTTAACTTTTGCTTTTAGAATACAGATAAGCATACACTCCTCTTTAAACTTTAACTTATAAAACAATCCATTGACAAACAATTATTGGTTACAGATGTCATAACTCAAAATTTCCATTCAATCCTTGTTTCTCACAAAAAAACAGTATCACTCTGGACTCTCTGTTGAGACCAGCTAGTCAACAACGAGATCCAATAACAGATTACAATAAACATTGGTCCATCATATAATATATATCTTCCACGACATACGCATGGGTGTCCTAAGTACCGCGAGCCCGTGCATCACCTGGTCAGAACCCTCCAGGATCCTCCTTAGGTGTCCTGGCACTTCACTCAGGGACCGCTTCGTCGGCCCTCACCCATCGTACCGGAAGCACACCATTTTTCACCATACCAAGGCTAGTCAAGACCTGGGCAGGTTTTTGCCGCATGAGGCGTCCTTTGAACACTCCCCGCCAGCTGTTGGAACACCGAACTTCCCTTAGAAAAACACATATACCAAATGCTCCCTCCAGCATTCTGGCATAAGACAGTCCTTTAAGAAAACAGGGTTTCTATGCAAGTTTTCATTTTTGATTTTTTTTGAATATAATGAGTATATCTTAAATCCGTATCCCAATACTTCTAGATCGCAGGTCTGAATTCCAACAGAATTTCATGAATTCTGTAACCTTGATCCTCAGATCCGAATCAAAGGGTCTTAACTTGATTTCAGATTCGGTGGGTGATTTGAGTGAATTTTCCTGAACTGGTCACATCATCTTTTCTTGAAACTGACGAAGGAGTTATGTCTTGGTCATAGTCTGATTCACGGTTTGAGTCTGGAAAGGTTCTCCTTGAACTATCTTTCTCGAAGGGTAATATTTCAATTACTACTTTACCGAATTTCATTCATTGAGTATTTGCTTAACTGAATTCAAAACTAATCACGAATTCCTATGAGGAATAAATTAATCATTTATCTAAAATTCCAACTTCGATAGTTTTTCTAAGTTTTCTCATTACCATCCTAGAGAATATAAAATGATGGAATTTTCTCTCACAGAGTATTTACTTATTCATTTACCAATATTCATGGGATTTAAACATAAGATTAAAGAGAACTCTTATTTTGATATAAAAATTCTATATGCATCTATTTATGCATAAAATCCAACTTCTATGGAAATAACACTTTTATATAAAAGAAAATCCTTTTATGCATAAAAATCAATTTTGATGAAAGTAACACTTTTATAATAAAATTTTTTTTTAATGCATCTATTTATGCATAAAAATCAATTTTGATGAATGCAACACTTTTATAATAAAAGAATTTCTTTTATGCCTCTACTTATGCATAAAAATCAATTTTGATAAAAGTAACACTTTTATCAATTAAAAAAAATTCTTTTATGCATCTATTTATGCATAAAAATCAATTTTGATGAAAGTAACACTTTTATAATAATAAAAAAAATTCTTTTATGCATCTATTTATGCATAAAAATCAATTTTGATGAAAGTAACACTTTTAGAATAAAAAAATTCTTTTATGCATCTATTTATGCATAAAAATCAATTTTGATGAAAGTAACACTTTTAGAATAAAAAAATTCTTTTATGCATCTATTTATGCATAAAAATTAATTTTGATAAAAGTAACACTTTTATAATAAAAAAATTCTTTTATGCATCTATTTATGCATAAAAATCAATTTTGATGAAAGCAACACTTTTATAATAAAAAAATTCTTTTATGCATCTATTTATGCATAAAAATTAATTTTGATGAAAGTAACACTTTTATAATAAAAAAAATCTTTTATGCATCTATTTATGCATAAAAATCAATTTTGATGAAAGTAACACTTTTAAAATAAAAAAAATTCTTCAATATGCATCTTTCTATGCATAGAAATCAATTCTAATGGAAATAACACTTTTATAATAAAAATATTTCTAATATGCATTTTTCTATGCATAGAATGAAAATAACACTTTTAGAATACACAAACGGTGGGGATTACTCTTTTTGAATAATAAAAGATAAAACTTATTTCACAAAATTTAAGAAAACTTTGCCATAACCTCCTTTGTATGGCTGACCATTTTTCAATTTTTTCATTCTCAAGTTACTTAGAAATTATCCCAAATGGTTTAAAGCATTCTAAACTAATCAAATTCTACTTTTTAAAGAGAAACAATATAAAAAGTTTAATTCTAAGAATTTGATTACATATCTAGGATAAAGAAAGGCTGAATTCAAGAATGAAGAGAGGGGGAAAGCCTTTCCAACAAGGCATAACATCATTTTTCATTTTAAAGGAAAAAAATAGAAAACCATTAAATGGAATAAAGAAAAAGTAGGATTTCTACCTTGCATGAATTTTTGTGAGCTTTCCTTTGGCTTAATAGTTTGAGGGATCTACTCTTGTTTGCAACAAGAGTGACCACCAATTCTTTTGAAGAGGAAATGGTCAAAAACTAATGAATTATCAATAAATTCACTGTTTTTGGCTCTGGGGAGAGGAGTAGAGTAACAGTGCATAAAACACTATTAAGAAAGAGGCTTCTTTTTATAGGAAAAAGTGAGCTTCTAACCAAGCAAACTGATTCTAGAATTTTCGAGATCAGTTTGGTCAATTTTTGACCATTTTGACCATTTTTGGGTCAGTTTAGTTCAATTTTTGGATCCAGTTTTGAATTAGGAGAGAGGAGAGATGAAATATCTATTTTTTTAATTTAAAATTCAAAAGCAATGATGGGAAAAAGGTTCCTACTTCATGAGAGGGAATCCCCCCTCTGAGATGTCAAAAATTCATTTTTTAGTATTGCCTTTGGTCCTTAGTCCACTCTTTATCTTTTGTGAGTATTTACTTATTTTTGAGGAAGATTTTGTTTATTTCTTCAATTTACCTCCTCTCCCTACATTTGGATTAATCTTATTGGTCCATAGGAACCTTAATTTAAAATTTTTAGAAAATCTAGACCCTTAGGATAAGGCCTTTTTGAACAGATTATAATTGATTTCTAATGCACCTTCTGAAATTCTTTTTGAATTTCTATTTCGGGAGAATTTATTTTAATAAGATGAGATATTTTTCTATCCAAAAATATTTAAAAACTGAATCACCTCTCTCTAGAAGTTTTTCTCTCTCTAGGCCAGGTAGAAATAAGATCTTTTATATTTCTGAAGAGGGATTTGATTACAGGGGAAGATACTGGACTTCTTGAGAGGCTGGGGAGGAATCTTACATTCTCTCCCACACTTGAAAAACGTGAGATGTCCTCATCTCGCAAACTGGGGGTAATCCCGCAACAGTTGGGCTTTTTTCTCCCAGGTGGCATCTTCAAAAGGATAGAACTTCCATTTAACCAATAATTCTCTCAGAAAAATATATTCCTGAGAACCTTCTCTCGAACATCAAGGATTTGTTCAGGTTGGAGTTCCATTTGCCCTTGGATTGAAGAAGTTAAGATTTCATCATTCGGGCTTGGTACATTTTTTTAAAGTAGGCTGACATGAAATACATTATGTACTTTGAGATGAGGATGCAGAAGAAGTTCGTAGGCTAAGTCACCTACTTTCTTTGTAATCAGATATGGCCCACAATATCTGGGGCGTACTCGAATGAAGACCATACCTGCTCTTCCCAAGAGATAGAGAACTTCTTGTGGGGCATACTCGAATGAAGACCATATCTGCCCTTCCAATTTTCTGTCTGTCCTCTTCTTATCTACATACTGTTTCTGCCTATCCTGGGCAGGTTTTATATCTTTGCAAATTGACTGCATCTGCTGCTCCATGTCGTCAAGCATCTGTCTGGACATCTCGACCCTAATCAATGGGTCGGACCAAGTTAATGGAGTTAAGCAATCTTGTCCATACAGAGCTTTGAAAGGGCTCATCCCAATACTTCACTGAAAAGAAGCATTGTAGGCGAACTCGACTAGGTGCAGATAACTTAGCCACTTCTTGGGTTCTACAACATGACCAAATTATATCTTCGATTACTTGGTTTACCCTTTTTGTTTGACCGTCGGTCTCAGGGTGGTAAGCTGTGCTGAGATCCAAGAAGGTTCCTACTGCTTCAAAAAATGCAGTCCAGAATCTTGACGTGAATTTGGGGTCTCGATCACTTACAATTCTTCTGGGTAGGCCATGCAATCTGAAGATTTCCTTGAGGAACACTCTGGCCACATCCACTGCAGTGTAGGTTTCTTTTACTGGAATCAGATGGGCAACTTTGGTTAATCTATCAACTACCACGAAGATGGAGTTGTAACCTAATTGCACTGAAGGTAATCCAGTAATAAAATCCATACTGATGCATTCCCACTTCATCTTTGGGGGATGTCTAATGGATGTAACTTCCCAGGCATTTTTACTCTCTCTCGGCCTTGACTTTCTGACATGTCAGGCATTGACGTACATGATTAAGTACATCCTTTTTTAGTCTAGGCCAAAAGAAGCTTTTCTTCACAGACATGTACATTTTGATGAAACCTGGATGTCCTGCAATAAGGCTGTCATGGGCTTCATTTAGAATTTGACCCTTAGTTCCCTCATCATTGGGAATGCATAGCCTGTGATTATAATACATAATTCCATCATCCAGGTGTACCCTTGAACTCGGTTCAACTCCTGTAGAGTTTTTCTTTCCTGCATAAGTAGGGTAGCAATAGGGCCAAAGAATCTATCGTGCATGATCTTGTCTCTTGCTTCAATAATCAAAGGATTTGACACTACAGTAATTGCAAGCAAGGAGTCTTTTCTGTTGAGGGCATCTGCTACCACATTTTCTTTGCCTGGGCGGTACTTGATTTCAAACTCAAATTCCTGCAGGGTCTACATCCACCTTCTTTGGCACATGTTGAGATCCTTGTGAGTGAAGATCCACTTTAAGCTCTGATGATCTATCTCATCAAAGTGAATCTTTGACCCAGTAGGTAATGTCTCCACCACAACTTCAGGGCATATACTACTGAAAGTAGTTCCAGGTCGTGGATAGCATAATTCCTCTCATGCGTTCTGAGTTTTCGGGATTCATAGGCCACTGCATGACCTTCCTGCATGAGTGCACCTCCCAGGGCAAAACCATTGGCATCAGTTACTACTTCAAAGGGTAGAGAGAAATCTGGCAACTTCAGAATGGGATCGGTTACCAAGGCGGTCTTCAGCTTATCAAGAGCACTCTGGCACCTGGCAGACCATTGAAACGGGGTATTCTTCTTGAGAAGATTAGTCAGGGGGAAGCTATGAGAGCATACTTTGGTATAAAAATTCTATACCAACCAGTAAATCCCAAGAATCCTCTGACTTCTTTCATTGTTTTTGGTTCAGGCCAATCTATGACTGCTTGGACTTTTACGAAATCTGGAGAAATTCTATCTTTGGATACCAGAAAGCCCAAGTATTCAACATGGTCGGCAGAGAAAGTGCATTTGCTCTTTTTTGCAAAGAGTTGGTGCTTCCTTAGAATCTCAAGAACTTTTCTGACACGAGCTTCATGGTCAGCTGCATTCTTTGAGTAAATCAAAATATCATCAAAGAAAATAAGAACAAAATCATCCAAGTATTCTCTGAGAATGTCCTGCATTAGGCGATTGAATGTAGCTGGGGCATTTGTCAATCCAAATGGCATGACAGTGAATTCATAATGCCCATACCGAGTATTGATGGCTGTCTTCGGGATATCTTGCTCATTAATCCTGATCTGATAATACCCTAATTTGAGATTTATCTTTGTGAAGATATGGGCTCCACTTAGCTATCCAGAAGCTCATCGATTTTGGGGATAGGATACTTATTCTTAACTGTCAGCACAGCTGATTGAGACCTCCGCCGTAGTCCACACAGAGTCTTAGCGTTCCATCTTTCTTTTTCTGAAAGAGAACTGGCGCACCCCAAGGTGAAACACTGGGTCTTACAAACCCTTGTTCTAACAACTATCTAAGATGTTCCTTGAGTTCGATGGCTTAAGGAACTAGCATTTTGTACGTGCGCAGGGCTACTGGCTGAGCTCCAGGGGTCAATTCTATCTCATGATCTACTTCCCGGATTGGAGGCATCTCTGTTAATTCTACTGGGAATAAATCATCATAATCACTTAGCCATTCAGGTTCTTTAGCTTTTAACTTTGTGTCTACTAGATTCATTTTGACAACATAAATGAGCTGCTTCTTTCTAAGTCCTTTTAGTAACTTAGAAGCTTTTACTAATTGCAGACTTGGGGATCCTGAAATTCCGGTTCCTTGAACTAGGTTTACACATCTAGAATCACGTCTCTAAGCTCACGCCTGTAGTAGGCTCACACCCTTTTTATATAAACTAGGCTCATGGATTTGATTTTTATGAAATAAGCCTGCTTGGACATGAACTTTTATGAAATAGGCCTATTGTTAGATATTTGGTAGTACTACTTGTGAGGTCATGCACTTATGCCATGGGCACTTTTGTCCCATCGATTTTTTCCCCATGGCCATCCACGTGTGAATGGCACTTTAGGGTTAGCTAGTATATAAGTAACGTGATCCTCAATTTAAGATTCCTGTTCATTTTGTACTTCATTGAACCTTGAGCTCTTACTCTTGGTGAACTAGTCTTCTACATTTTCTCTCTCCCGTGTGTTCTCTTTGATCTGTGAACATTGAGTGAGTGAGTGTTTGTAGCATTGCTTTCATCAAAGCTAACAATGGTATCAAAGCCAAGTTCTCAATTGTTTGGCTTTCTGGTGTTTAAGCTTTCATTTTTTTTTCAAGTTCTACAAGCTTTCTATAGCTTCCATTTTTTTGCAAAACAATGTGGGTTTCAAACTTTTTGAAGCTTTCATAGTTGGTTTCTTTGTTCAATAGAGTTTCCATTAAAGTGTTTTTTTGGTAAAGGAAGAAGACTAGTGCACTCTATAGGTGGCAAGCTTTTCATCAAGGGCTACATCTATAGTCATGCTACAGTCCCATCAAACATCCATGTAGTTAGCTTCTATCAGTTGTGGTGTAGGTGGAACCCTATTTACTACAAGCCACTCAATTCATTTCTCTTGTAGTCTATCAATTAATTGACATCTATCAAATTTTTTGTGTGCTAGATCCATTTGTTTGCTTCATCGAAGACCACTTCTTTCATAAAGTGATGACCACATGGCACATTATCCAACATGTGGTGAATAAAATAGTCCAATCACTAGTTGTCTACTTCTCCAAATCGTCTCACTCCCAATTGCCTCATGATGTAATCGTTTGGATTTCAATCATTTGTAGGTTTTTCCAATCGTTCATATGTTGTTCCAATTGGTGTGATTGCACTGGTTCACTAATCACTAGCTAGTGTAAAACATCCTTGCTTGGTTGGAACACTCGAGAAATTATGTATTAGGCTAAAAATTATGCAAGGATTTCCTTTCTCAAAAGGTAACTTGATAATGAAAATATGCAAGAAAAGGGGTTCATGAATGAAAATTTGACAAAATTATAGGATTTGAGAGAGAAACTTCTCAATATTGATGGTCATTTATAAAAAAGACATTATTAACATCACCCTTAACTCTTTGCTTGAATCTTATCTCGGTTTTAATACTTCCATCCATATTTCATTGAGAGGTATCATAGCCTCTCTTACCTATCAAGATC
Organism: Cibotium barometz; assembly: GCF_041138505.1. Classification (NCBI taxonomy): domain Eukaryota; kingdom Viridiplantae; phylum Streptophyta; class Polypodiopsida; order Cyatheales; family Cibotiaceae; genus Cibotium; species Cibotium barometz. The sequence goes on from NC_141071.1 coordinate 30,595,157, forward strand.
TTGTTGTTTACTCTTGCAAGAGGAATGGTCAGAAAGATTTTTTCTAACAATGATCAGGTTCTAGCACAACCAAGGATAAGAGCAAGAAATTTAAGCGGAAGTCCAATTCCAACAAAACTTTTAAGACTAAGGGTGAATTTGAATAGCTAAAGAAGGTGACTTGCTAACATTGTAAGAAGCCAACAATGTAATTAGAAATTGCTTCAAACTTCAAAAGTAGGAAAAGAAAAAAAGGAATCCAAAAAGGGTTCCAATAGCTCTGCTTCTAACAATTAGAGTTCTAATAAAGAGAAGTCTACTAATGTCGTTGTCCATCAAGACTTCTCACTAGGGATATTTGCAGTTATAATCCTAAACATGATGCAAATCTCAGTTCAACTGTGGTGCTTCTAAGCACAGAACTTCTGAAAGAAGTTTGGTCAAACATATGGAGACTGTGTAAGATAGTCACACTGTTATGTGGGCCAATAATGCTTCATATCTTGTCAAAGGTATTGGTGAGATAGTTCTCACTACTACAAGTGGTGAGGATCGTTGTCTTCAAAATATACTTTTTGTTCCATTTATTGAAAAGAATCTACTTCATGTGCCCACTCTAGCAAGGAATTTCAATGTTGAATTTGTAAATGATAAATGCATTATTTGTGATAGAGAACAAGACAAACATATTATTCTGACTAGATGTTTAACCATCAGTGCTTTTTACAAATTGGGCATGTATGACATTCGTGATGTTTCTTGTTTGATAGACACTTCTAATGCAATGCAAGATGCCCAGCTATGTCATGCTAGGTTTGGCCACACTTTTATTAATGGATTGATGCATTTGCCAACAGCATGGGATGTTAGAGGATCTTACTTGATCCACCACCAAGATATGTTTGTGAAGGATGAATCCTTGGCAAACTTACTTGCCAAACTTTTCCAAAGAATTTAGGAGGTCTTATATTTTGATGATTATAATAAGTACGACTGGTCTTACTCGGTGAAGGAAAAATGAAAGGTATTTTCTCATTTTCAACACTTTGTTGCTATGGTTGAAAATGAAACTAGCTTACAAGCTCAAACTCTCTATATAGAAGTGAAGTGATATAATGTGGATAGAATGTATGTGATGGAATGGTTATGAGAATGAATGTGATGGATATGAATGAATGAATGTGATGGATATAAATGAATGTGATGTGATGGATGTAAATGGATGTGATGTAAATGAATGTGATGGACGTGAATAGATGTGATGTAATGTGAATCGGGATGTGAGTGAATGAGATGTGATGTAAATATAGATGTGAATGGATGATATGTGATGTGAAGGAATATGATGTGATGAGATGTGGATATGGGTAGATGCGAGTGGATGAGATCTGATGCGGATAAATGAGGAAAGATGTGATGAGATGGAAAATGAGGTGATAAGAATGGGAATACATACGAAATAAATGAGGATTGATGTGGAACAATGTGGAAAGACGAGAGTTCGTTATAGAAACTGTATTTATGACCTATTTTTAAATGACTATTTTATGTCAAGAATGCTGGGAAAGCATTTTGACCGTCTTGTGATGAATGAGGTCGTGGAGACCTAACTGATAAACTTGCAACAGCTGACGGAGAGTCAACGAAAGACATCTCGCGTAGCAAGGTCGGCCGAGGTCTTGACCAGCCTCGGTTCGATCTAAATGGTGAGCTTCCGGTACGGTGGATGAGGGACTAAGGAAGCGGCCTATGAATGAAGTGCTAGGTGACCTGCGAAGGATCCTAGAGGGTGCTAACCATACGGTGCTCGGGCTTTGGGTCGCCAAAGATATCCACACGTGCGTCGTGGAAGATGTTGGAACAAGGAGTAAGAGTTATTTTCTGAATTCGGGCATGGATCTGGTGATTGACCTTGCTGGTCCTCACAACGGATGAGTCCATGGCTCTTTTATATGGATCTGTTGGTTGATCTTGCTGATCTTCAACGGAGATTCTATTTTGATTTTTATAAGTGAATATATTTTCGGGTACTATGAGCTAGGAACTATCAAAAAGGCCCCTGAGTGTTCTAGTACGATAGATGAAGTAAATCTCGAAAAAAAATTATTCTATGGAAAAGAATCAACAGCTGTGCCTCTTAATGAGGAAAAAGAATCAACGGTTGTGCCTCTCAATGAGGAAAAGAATCAACGACTGTGCCTCTCAATGAGGAAAAAAGCGTTGATCTCTATGATCCAAGTGCAAGTCTTTTCCTTGATCTGACTATGGGACTTACGGGTTCGGTCAGATAAGTTCAGTTAGTTAAGGCTCTTGACTAGGTTAGAGTAAAAATATCCTGGTGGAATCGCCCGTGCTTTCCAGGCGAGGGAAGTTTTTTCGGGTTCGGTTTTGAAAGTTTTTCTGGGTTCGGTTTTGGAAGAACCGAGGGATTAGTCTCTTGTCCGGATATACATGGGCGAGGGCCCGAGTGAGGGACCCTTCCCTGCGCAAGAAGTGCTACTTCCGCTGCTAGCACCCCTGAATTTGTTGCGCGGAGGGGACAAGGATCTTTCAGATCCGATGCTCAAACCACTTCTTCAGTATATATTGCTAAGTTTACATTTCTTAGTTCTCTACATGATGTAGATGAACTTGAGTCTTTTGAATAGGCTCAAGAATATCTAAGTTAGGTGAAAGCCATGCAAGATGAAATTCATTCCATTTAAAAAAAATGCTACTTGGGATTTAATGGATCTACCACTTGGCAAGAAAGACATTGATACTAAGCGGGTTTTCACAGTTAAGTAAAAGATGTATGGATCTATTGGTAGATCCAAGGGTAGACTTATTGTAAAAGGTTATCCCTAATAGAAAGGGATTGATTATGATGAAATTTTTCTCCCACTTCCCATATGACCACTATTTGATTTGTTATTACTTTAGCAGCTCATCATGGATAGAAGGTGTACGAATTGGACACCAAAACAATGTTCTTGAATGGTGACTTGCAGGGAAAAGTTTATGTGAGCCAACGATATGGATTTTCCCAACTTGGGTCAAGAACAGAAGGTATGCAAGATTAATAAAGATTTATATGGTTTGAAACAAGCTCCTAGAGCTTGGTGCTAGAATATTCATGCCTATTTGATTGGACAAGGATTCTAAAATAGTCCTATGGCAGAAAGCACTTTATATGTGAAAAAGGGGAAGCAATAGTCTACAAGATGCCAGTGAACCATTCGACATAACTACTTATAATCAAGTTATTGGATGACTAATCTATTTATGCAACTCACGACCAAACATCCAGTATGGTGTGTCACAAATTTTAAAGTTTATGCATTGCCCAGGCTCTAAGCACTGGCACAAGCCATTAAACATATCTTCAGATACTTGAAAGGCACTCAAGATCTTAGATTGTTATACCAAGGGGGTGATTTAGAACTGCAAGCCTTTAGTGGTTTTGATTAGGTAGGGAATTGTGATACACGAAAAATCTAGCAAATGTTTCTTTTTTGGCAATTCATAATCTTTGGGCCTCTTTCCTTTCAAAGACTGATCTACAATATCTGTAACCTCACATTCGTACTACATGGGGATTTGTTAGATATTTGGTAGTCCTACTAGGTCATGCATTTATGCCAGTTTTGTTCCACTAGGTTTTCCCTCATGGCCATCCATGTGTGAACTGGCACCTTAGGGTTAGCTAGTATATAAGTAACCTTATCATCAGTTTAGGGTTGCTGCTTATTTTGTACTTTAGTCTACCTGAGCTCTTGTGAACCAGCCTTCTCTGCACTCTCTTTGCTTTGTATTTCCTTAGATCTATGAACTTTGAGTGAGTTGTAGCTTTGGGTAATAATTATACATAATGCTCCAATAATTACAAAGGACAAGATTTTTCCTTGGAAATTATGGCTGGTAGCACAAATTGTATGATAGGAAGGTCATGAGTAGGTTTGTCCTTATAAGTCTTCAAAGATAGTTTTAATTGGTTGGTATAATACTAGTTTTACTTAACTCTAGACTCATGTCTGTTTACTCTTGTTTATTAACTTACTCACCCAAACTCACAACTCATGTGTCTACATGTTTTTTTCACAGGACTATGGGCTCACATCTTTTTGGACTTGATGGGGTTGCTTAAGATTCCTAATCCTAGTAGTTAATGGTGGTTGTTCAAGCGGTTAAAATTTTTTAGATTGTTTTTGGTTGATTATATGAATGCTCAAAGCTACCAATTTCCATAACACATGAGCATAAATTATCTGTAACTCTAATCCACACCTAATGGAGCTCAATGTTTATGTTTTTGGAGTGGATTCCACTTCTATTGCATGGGCATTAGCTATTTCACTCTAATCCACACCTAATGGAGCTTAATGTTTATATTTTAGGAGTGGATTCCACTCTTAGTCATAATTGCTAAGCTATTCCTTAGCTTAATGCAATAAGATCAAAGTCTTATGGGCTTTAAAATCATGCAAAAGGCCAATGAAATGAGGCTTTCCCTTGCCCTAATACAAATAAGCTTTAAATAGAATAAAAAACATCAACTTGTGACCTTCTACTCGTCATCATTGAAAAATATTGGGCGATCCTAATAGCTTGGAATGAACGAAAGAACGGAACTTTCCGCTAGGCTAGTTCTAGGAAGTGTGGTACCAAATATATTCAAGTCAAGTGCTTACCATCGTCTTGGTGAATCATGTTTTGTTGGGTCTGGCCTTTGAGGAGCCTCAATGCAACTCCCTAACATCGGCGGTGTGTTACCTTAATCGTCGCATATCTAAATCCTCCTTTGATTAGGGGGTGAAGGTAGACCTCTTTATGCCTAGATGGAGGTAAAAAGAGAATGCCCTTTGAGGTGGTTCTCTTTCATAAAAGGTAGATAAAGAAGAGCTAATGGAAGAGGGAAACCAACAAACAAACCTATTTCTTAAGCATCAAGCGAGCAAGATTCAATAGATCTCACAAGTACTCTATTACAAGGGAATGAATGCGTATTGCTTAGTGTAAAAAATGACTTATATTCAAATGACTGGCTTTTACACTAGCTCTTAAGCGACCATTCACACTATAACTAGTCTTAAGTAAGTATGCACAATATTTCTAGTCTTAACCAAGTCTGTACACAAAATCCTTAGACTTTTCCTATGCTCATGGTAAGACTAATTTATATGTTCTAGCACAATCTTACAAAAGATAGGTACGCATTCACACATGTAAGATGGTAAAGCGCCTTACGATAGGTCGGGTGAGTGAAACCATATTAACCAACGAAGTGGCAATGATGTGGTTTACCACTCATGAACACATGCGACGTATATCTAGGTTTTCTCAATATTAAACCTTGTGAGTGCTCATATTAAGACTTAAAATTGAGAACTTGATGCTTAAACACTATTATCCTCATAGTGCATGATCTTTTTTGAAAAAGATGCCTCCACACTATTAAAAGCATCAGCAAATTTTTATAAAAACCCAGTCCTAGCACCACAAAAATCAATCCATGATGCTCATTTTGGTTGGAAGGAGTGGAGTAGAATCATTTTAACACTATGGCAAGCTGAGTGGATCACTTGCAAGGTGTGTCATAAAATAATTTCCTTCAAAAAGCTAAAAAAGAGCATATTTTTAAAAGATTGCCAATTGATTGCAAGTTTAATTTCGAAACCCTTAAAAAACATATTTTTGAAATGATATATAATATTTACTTTAAAAATAATTTTTTCATTAAGTGAAAAAAGTTATACTCATTTTTTAAGGCCATTTTCAAAAAAGAGCTTACATAGTATACAAACCTTTTTTTTAAAATAGCCAAAAATTATCAAATGTTTATGCAAAAAAAGAATATTCCTAGATGTGAAATCCACAAAATATGACTCTTTTTCCTCACAACTATGTTTTATATGCTCGTTGTCAATGTAGGTGCACACAAGTCCTTGGAGATTTTCTTAAGATAGTTATGCCCTAAACCCATCGACTCATTCTTGTTTGAAGAGGTTTAATCATCGTTTATGTGCTTTGGTTGAGGTGGAGGGAGTGTGCATGTAGTTGTGCCAAGAGCTTGGACAATCTTTACATAGTTATTCCCTAGTCCCATCGACTCATCCTTATTGGAAAAATTTGCATCATCCTTTATGTGCTTTTGTTGAGGTGGAGGGAGTGTGTGTGTTGTTGTGCCAAGAGCTCCAATCCTAAACTTGGACCATCTTTAGCTACTTAGGCAATGCTATTATTTGTACTCTATTTATTTTATACTTTCGCGATCAATATTTTTATGCATAGGGGTCATTTCTACTTTTCACATGGTTGCAATGGACTCTTGGGCATGGAAGACCAAGGCCGATGGGCACACCCGTGAAGCACGAATTGTGATTTTAGGTACTTGTACGATTGAGAGGCCAAGTTTCATCACCAATTTGCAGTGGATTACTGACGTTAATTCTTTATGATAGTCAACCAGAAGGGCATGAGCACGACAAATGGGGTCAGGTAGGTTCAAGGAGTCGTGTCCTTGTTTGGTATTGTGGGTGCTTTATGATCTCACAAGTTGTAAAGCCTTTGGGCAAGACAAAGAGCAATATATTGAACTAGGACATTAAAAAAAACTTTAAAAAAAATCACGAGCACTCAATTTATTTATTTATTGGTGAGAGAGAGGGTATTGAAATTAAAATGCTAATTTAATCGCCACCCTCGTGTATACGGTTGGCTTCCTTGGGCGGACATGTGTGAACTGTGCACGCCAACACGTGCGGCAAACTCTCCCCCCACCACCCCAATCGTTTTCATTACCATTTTTCAAGCACGTATTGGTAAAACTAAAGAGTGGCGATGATAAGCCTTAAGGGCGCTAGCAGACGACGCACTTGCCGCTCTCCTGTGCGTCTGTCGCTGGTGTTCAACGTCTGCACAGTCGGAGGCCAACATCGGCTGTGCAGAGAGAACCCTAACACACTTCATCATCCACCTTGCCCAGCACAGCCTCAAGCAGGAGGCCTTCGCTCACAAGCTGACGGAAATCGGAATCGAGCCGCCCGATTACTTCCTCAGAAGCTTGCTTGCCACCATCCATGCTGTCTTGCCTCTGAAAGCCACAGCAGAAAAGGAGAAAACGAAGGTGAAGTCCGCCAGCAGGCCGGCCTACGACAACGCCTGCCCCAGTCTGCCACTGCCGTACGAAAAAGCTCTCCCCAAATCGAGAGGTCTCTGGACAAGGAGGCCCGATCGAAGGAGAAGGATAGGCACAGAAGCGAGTGCAAGTGTGCTGGTAGACTGGATGTCAGTCATCACGATACACACGAAAGCAGCTCGCTCGACAGGTTTAGATCTTGGAATAGAGATGTAGGGCTTGATTTCAAAGAGCTTCTCAGACATGGCAAAGATGGGGAAAGATAAAGGCCCTTTAATGGAGCCAGGGGGCGAGATGATCACACAGAAGTGTAGAAAGATGGCAGAAAGTCGGAGCAGGAGGGAGAGAGAAGATCAAAACCCTAGCTCTTCGACAGGGCATCCTCAGCTTTTTGGGGTATACAGAGGTAGGGTTTCTTGTGTAATGAATCATGGTTGTTTTGTGCAGCTCTTGGGCTTTCACGATGACAAGGAAGGTATAGTGCATATATCTCATATTACTTCTAGGCCGATCACAAATGCTAAAGATGTAATCAAAAGAGGGCAAGAAGTTTGGGTGAAGGTTGTTTCTATGACTGGGCAGAAAATCAACCTTTCATTGAGTGATGTAGATCAGCAAACAGGGCAGGAGCTCCACAGGAGCTCCTTTAGTGAAGTGGCTAATCCTTTCAGCCCCCGTCAGGTGCTGCAGTCTCGGAAAGGTTTGTCCGGTATAATTATGGCAGAAGAAGAGGAGACTGTCTTCTCTCAAAGATCAATGAGGAGAATGAGCTCTCTTGAGAGATGGGAAGTCAAGCAACTCATTGCATCAGGTGTATCGGATATAAGGGGACATCCTAATTATGTTGCTGATGGAGCAGGCCTTTTATATCAAGATGAAGGAGCTGAAGAGGAACTTGAGATAGACTTGAATGAAGATGTGCCTCTTTTCTTATCAGGACAAACAAGGTACTCCATGGATGTGTCGCCTGTAAAGATTGTAAAGAATCCGGATGGCTTCTTGCAAAGGGCTGCAATGACACCGTCTGCTTTGATTAAAGAGAGGAGAGACTTGTGGATGCAGCAGCAGAGGACAATGCTGGACACCATTCCAAAAGATCTCAATGCACTTTGGGAAGATCCCATGCCAGATATCTGGGAGAGGCACCTTGCACACGAGCTTTGGAGTGTGGGGATTTCTGTTAATGATTTGCCAGAATGGAATAAGGATGCTTTTGTTAAGGTGCCCACTTTCGGACAAGGATCAAAGCTCTTGATACAGGAGCAGAAACAGAGTCTACCTATCTACAAGCTCAAGAATGAACTGATTCAAGCAGTTCATGAAAATCAGGTTCTTGTTGTCATTGGAGAGACTGGCTCAGGCAAAACAACACAGGTCACACAGTACCTTGCAGAAGCAGGGTATACAATCAAGGGCAAGATTGGGTGTACACAACCTAGAGGAGTTGCAGCTATGTCTGTGGCCAAGAGAGTGGCTGAAGAGTTTGGCTGTAGGTTAGGTGAAGAGGTTGGCTATACCATCAGGCTTGAGGACTGCACAGGACCTGAGACAGTGATAAAGTATATGACTGATGGTATGCTGTTGAGGGATGTTCTAGCAGATAAAAATCTCTCTGCATATTCTGTCATCATGCTTGATGAGGCACATGAGCGAACAATCCACACTGATGTCTTGTTTGGGCTGCTGAAGGGCTTGGTGAATCAGCGGCCTGACTTGCGTCTCATTGTCATGTCTTCAACATTGGATGCTGAGAAATTTTCTGGATACTTCTTCAACTGTAACATCTTCACCATTTCAGGAAGAACTTTCCCTTACGAAATCCTGCATGCAAAGCAGCCAGAGAATGACTATCTAGATGCTGCTCTAGTCACTGTCATGCAGATCCACTTGACTGAGCCGGAGGGTGATATCCTTTTATTTTTGACAGGTCAGGAGGAAATAGACACTGCCTGCCAGATTTTATACGAAAGAATGAAAGGGCTGGGTGCAGATGTTCCTGAGCTAATCATTCTTCCAGTTTACAGTGACCTTCCCAGTGAGATGCAGGCCAAAATTTTTCAGCCAGCACCATCAGGAACAAGGAAGGTAGTTGTAGCCACCAATATTGCAGAAGCCTCTCTAACCATTGACGGGATCTATTATGTGGTGGACTCAGGATTCACAAAACAGAATGTCTACAATCCCAAGCTTGATCTAGATTTGATGGTTATCATACCAATTTCCCAAGCATCTGCAAAGCAACGAGCAGGGCGAGCTGGGCGAACTGGACAAGGTAAGTGCTACCGACTGTACACAGAGTGTGCATACAGGAATGAGATGTTGCCCACAACTGTGCCTGAGATTCAGAGAGTCAATCTTTGCTCCACAGCCTTGCAAATGAAAGCCATGGGCATCAATGATTTGTTATCCTTTGATTTCATGGATCCACCATCACCACAGGCCTTCATGGCAGCTATGGAGCAACTCTACAGTCTAGGAGCATTGGATGAGGTAGGGCTTTTAACAAATTTGGGAAGAATCATGGCAGAATTTCCGATGGAACCTTCCTTATCAAAAATGCTACTAGCAAGTGTGGACTTTGGTTGCAGTGAGGAGATGCTAACTATTATATCAATGCTGCAAGCACAGAATGTATTTGATCACCCTCTCGACAAAAAGGCACAGTCTGATCAAAAGAAAGCCAAATTCTTACATCCAGAGGGAGACCACTTAACTCTCCTGGCAATTTATGAAGCGTGGAAAGCAAATAATTTCTCGGGCCCCTGGTGTTTTGAAAACTTTGTCCAGTCATACTCATTGCAAAGGGCCCAGGATGTGCGGAAGCAGCTTCTTATGATCATGGACAGGTTACTCACTCTTTCTTTCATCATATTGCTAATGCAGGATCCATGGACTCACTCTCTATTTCATCATATTGCTAATGCAGGTGCCCATGGATATGTATACCCCCACAAGTTTTCCTCACTAGCCCTTGACCCAAATCAAGGGCTAGTAACTCAGATTTCTTGAAGCCCCATATAATCTAGAATGCAGAAGGTTTTTCTTGACACACTGGTAATGCATGAAAAGAAACCAGAGGGCTTGATCTGTTTATGAGTCTACTTCGGAGTCTTTCTAAGGGTTTTGCAAGGAGTTGTCACTTCTGCTTGCGGTATCTTTGTACATAGTGTCCTTCCACTCTCAGCCCTTTACCTTATCTGGTTAGGATTTGAGTGGAAGGAGAGCGCTATCATTCCCCCTGACACAGGTTACAAGGCATGAGTTCGAGAGAGGAGTTTAGACAACCAAGTCAGACTGATTACCTAGCACGTACGCATTATTACTGCTGGCCCACCAGCATAGGGCAGCTTAGGTGTAAACTGAAGAGAGGGGAGAGGTCCCAGCATAGATATCTGTTTCTTACCATGATACTTCCTATGCTTTGGTACCATTTGCTGCAAGAGGGCAAACCATGTACACTGGTGCACAGTTCGGCACTGTAGGATATCTGACCCTGATTCTGAAAGTTCCTATGGTATTGAAAAGGCCTACTTGTGAGGACTAGACAGCAGCTTGGAGAGTAGATTCGTTGGAGGTGTTTTAACGGGCCCTGGGCTCATCCTGAATTCTAAAATTTATGGTCTTTCTCACAGGGGGTACATAGGTTTGAAGGCATAGTCTTTCCTTTCTTTGTTCCATAAACGATTTACATGCTAAGCTGAATGCACTTGGTTTCTTTTAGGTACAAGCTGGATGTTGTAAGTGCAGGGAAGAATTTCTCAAAAATCAGGAAGGCAGTTGCTGCAGGCTTTTTCTATCATGCAGCACGTAAGGATCCACAAGAGGGGTATCGGACGCTGGTTGGGCACCAGCTTGTGGATATCCATCCTAGCAGTGCCCTGTTCCAACAGCAGCCAGATTGGGTCATTTACCATGAACTAGTTATGACCACAAAAGCATATATGAGAGAAGTGACTGTTGTTGATCCAAAATGGTTGCTGGAGTTGGCACCCAGGTTATTCAAAGTCTCAGACCCTACAAAGCTGAGCAAGCGGAAGCGGCAAGAGTGTATTGAACTCCTTTATGATTGGTATCATGAGCCCAAGTTCTCGCGGTTCAGCAAACGCCGTGGTTAACACCCAGCTCATCTTTACTTCAAGTAAAGAATCAAACTGATCAGGTGTCCGGGTACTTGCAAAATATCAAACCGCCACAGGCCAAGAGTCCCCTATTTTTGAACCCCTTTTGAAAGTTTTATGTGGGTGTCAACAAAAGCTTGGTTAAGATTCTGTTCGGTTTGCTCTTCAACTTAAGAAGACATGGGGAACTAGCAGTCAAAACATAAGAGTAGCAACTTACTAGGAATCATATATTGCTGATGGGATCGCCAACACAGAGATGACAATTATACACATATTACTAAGCAGTTATTCATGGTTGATTTTCCTGGACTCCCAACCCTAAAATCATGACAGAAACCCTATTCCAAACTAATTTTTCTTTTCTTGTGATTTCCTCCTGTCTTTGCCTTGATCTTAGGTCAGCGGAGGAGAATCTTATCCATCCATCTGGGAAGCATTAAGTTTTGTGGTCTCCAACTCTGCATTCTGTATTTATTTTCATCCAGGTTTTTTGATGATATATAATTTTTAGCAAGTTATATGCAGTAAATAATTATTTCGCCTCTGATGTAATATATAATATAATGAGCTATTATCAAATTAAACAACTCAGACTAGCATACGTATGTACATTTTTTAGCTTATTATATAATTGAGAGGGAAGAGATTAACTGAATCACTTTTTTTGGGGTTAAATAATAGTTGTCCTCTCAATTACTATGGTATTTATTTTATTATATCACTTATTTATTTTGTAAAACCAAAACTACTACGTATATTTATTTTGTTAACATAGTTCAAGACATTATTATGAATTAGAACCACAATTATACATGCGTATGAATTCAAATGACTAAATGTTATTTAGAATTATTTTATATATGTATTGTAAATTGCTCTTGAAAGTAATGTCAAATTTTATGTATGTATGCATGCATGTGTAGTAGAGAGAGAGAGAGAGAGAGAGAGAGAGAGAGAGAGAGGTGGATTTTCAAAAAATCAACCAAGGCATGACACACTCAAATCTTCACTATAGCATTAGAAATGTTACAATAGAAATTACTAGAACAAACACGTTTTTTGTATGATAGATGTGTTTACTTTTCTAGAAAAAATATCTACACGTGGGTCACGTTCCAAGTGATCACAGCTTAGCCAAAGCGGATCATCATCTCAATCTTGTTCATGTGAAGGTCGCAAAGTTGAGAGACCAATCTTGTTCGTGTGAAGGTTGCAAAGTTGAGAGACTACTGTTAGAAATAAACAATTTTTTAAACTAGTGAAAAAAAAGGACAACTTTCAAGTCCAATCGGTTTTTTTTTGGGACCAATAATATATATATTATAAAAAGAGATAGATGTTACATTGCAACCTTGCAATCCCACCATAATTAGCCATCATCAACAGATTTAACAACCTCTATTAAGCAAGCTGCACACTAAATACCATCTATCATCCTCAAAGACAAAAGATGATTCATTCCAAGAAAACTGGTATCCAAGCAAAATGCAAGCTTCAACCAAAGCTTCAGTTGAGCAACCCTTAGGAGTCTGCTTCTCTAATACATCATCCTTCACATCCTTTTTTTGAAACCAAATTTTGACTGTTGGTCTAGTTCCTACTGGATTCTCAATAAAGGCAACAAAGATGTAACTTGCTTGCTTGACCTTCTTGTACCATCTCTTTGTTTTAGGTCTTTCTGAGACCCTACAATCCAACACACCGTATCATTAGGCACAGCCCAATATGTCTGCAAATGACTCCAAGAGGAGAAGGATCAGATGATAGTAGATTCCAAAGTTTGGATCAACTGAAACAACTCAGTCCCACTCAACTTATTAACCAAGCAAATAGAACAACACATACATATACATTTATGCATCAATCCACTCACATCCATTCTTGTATCACAAGCTTTCTAGAAAACAATGCAATTTATGGAATTCCAGATCTCCCATAAGCAATAGAACCTGATAATATTAAAGATCAAATCAACATGTCCACCATTTGTTGCCCATTTGCCAATCAACCAGTCCCCCCATTGACCTTGCATCCCTAAGCACCTCTTGACCCATTTCCCAATCTTAACCCAGGCTCCTCAGCAGGGTAGTCCCAAAATGCATGCTTCCCATCTTCCAAGGCATACTTACATCTAGGGCAACATCCACTTGTGAAATTCCTCTGAACTAGTCTAGAACCAATGGGCAGAGCTCCCATACACACTCTCCACAGATTAATCAGTTTTATAACTAAAACCTCAAAAATATGAATCTTTTAAATTCAAGGCTAAGCGAAATTTCAACCGATTTCTCTCGATTTGAACCGTGAAAATTACACTGAAGGACGGTTTTTTTCTTACATTGTGAGAGACGATTTGGAGATGTCTCTTCTCTGCAGAGCAACAATACGTGTGGGCACGTGACACACCACATCTGAAAGCAGCCACAAACAATTAATTGGTAATATGTGGCCTTGATTTTGGCAAGTCTTTTTCAAATTAATGCGTAAGGCTACTTAGATGAAATAGGCTCATTTATCAACATTTAATTTAATGGGCATAAAGCCTTGGTTTACACATGGTTGGCATTGCATATGCTTGAGTTGTGTCCCTCCCTTTCTTGAGAGAGAGAGAGAGAGAGAGAGAGAGAGAGAGAGAGAGAGAGTAGTAGGACCCAACATCCTACACTTGTGCCCCTCCCCCCTATGCAAGAAAGAGAAAGAGTCACACCCAACATACCATGAGTACAGCCTCACATCTGGCGTCTACTGCTCCACGACCCTCCAGAAGATGTGCTCTCCTATTCACTCATGCAGGAGAGAGAGAGAGAGAGAGAGAGAGAGAGAGAGAGAGAGGATGTGGCCGCGAAACTTTCCCCTCTTGTCTGAGAGAGAGAGTAAAAGACACATACAATTTTTACCTACAATCCCAAACCTTATAGCAACCTTACAAAAACAATATTTTGTAGGCAAAGCATTAATTAATTAAAATTGCAGGAAGCATTCTGGATGCAACAAGGTATAGTGCATTTTCCTCTTTCATGGTTTACATATGAGAAACCCCAATATCATTAATATTTTTCTCTTTCATGGTTTACATATGAGGAAACCCCAATATCGTTAGTATCAAACTTTTGGCCTTTGTCGCTATAAGATCAAAGCAGCAAGTGTCTTCACTTTTAAGTATCAAACTCAAAAATATAGAAGTCATGCTAGAGTCATGATCAATGCCATATCTTTTATAAAAAAATGCATGGTTAATTTGCAAAGAACACCCACTTCATAAAACAAGTGGCCTTCTATCTTCAAGGAAAACCACGATAAACTTGCCATTTCTTGATTTTTTCTTTTCCCCTCATGACATACAACAATGGCTCATTCTTCTTAACACAACAATGGCACCTTTTTCTCACCATGGTGGTGAGCTAAGGAGGGGGAGATCCAAGGATTTGTGCGTGAGAAACGACTCCCTTTTAATTAGCCTCATCAAGCTCTCATAGGTGGGACTTATGATATATTTTGGTGTGCCAAGCCACTTGGCACTTGCGCGCACTAGGTTATTCAGTTATAAGATTATATTACCTGTTTTGTTAAGCACAAGAATCTCCCCCTACCACGTGTCACTCTCTCTAGACATCTCCCTTTCCACGTGGTAAAAGGAGAGGAGGAAGAGAGCCAAGGGAGAAAGGGAAGCCCCTTTCTCAAATTTGAATTTTCTCATCTCATGTCATTTCAATTTTTGAAAGGAGAGCTAGGGCCTTTCTTACCTAACTGTTTTCTT
>NC_141071.1:30615130-30827630 GCF_041138505.1 Cibotium barometz
GGCTCATCTCCTTGCCACATGGCAAGCATACAGTGATCCCACATATTACAACCAATAGGGTGTGGGCATACCCATCACCCCTCAAACCATCCAAAATATTTGCACAAAGTAATACAACTTGTGTGCGATTTGTGCACACAAGTTGAGTGCAATGTGGGCTATCCAAGGGGAAAAACCTCATGGAAAAAAATGCCCTTAGATGAATATAAGGAGCTAAATGTGAGGTGAGGGATAAGAGAGAGAGAGAGAGAGAGAGAGAGAGAGAGAGAGAGAGAGAGAGAGAGAGAGAGAGAGAGAGAGAGAGAGAGATAAAGGTGTTAACATCCTCCCACAATATAGGTATGTACAAGGGATAGATTGTTGTCCAAGGGAAAAAAACGCTATGGGAAAAAAGTGCCCAAGGACATGGCGAAATGTCATGGAAGTCATCCACCTGGATCCTAAATAAAAATGGGAAACTACATCAGCATCTCTTGAGTACAATGTCGATGAATCCATGCCAATGAAGAGGGTAAAATATATGTCAAAGCAAGAGGACCACCACCTGGATTCCAAACAAAAATGAAAAACATTGGTATTTTGCCTGACGTAAGCCACGGTCCTGACAATGGAACCAATGTTAAGACCTAGTCGAGAAACACTCTGGGGATCCCTACATCGATGGAAGATGCATAAAAAGCAACCACCCAATCGCCAGGGGCACTCCGCCACTTGAGGGGGAAAGTAGAAGGAGAGGAGAGAGGGGGTAAGGATAACTAGGTAAAGATGACAAGAAGATAAAGTAACAAGAATGAACTTAAAAAGGGATAAGGTAACAAGGGAAGAATTAAATAACATAAATGGGATAAATAGAGATAACTCATGTAAGGCTTCTATGACAAAATAATGGCAAACTCCAATGCTCTCACCCGATTTGATGTAATGCTCAAAAGGTACATCTCAACTCACACATAGATAGGTGCCCTCTCCATGCACAAGGAAACATACCCCCACCTCTCTTATCACATGCCAACTAAGGACATTAATCACATGAGCACAAAGCATCTCACACATACCATAGCTCCAATGCAAGACTCAACCTAGCAAGCAAGAATAGCCCACGCCACCAATAATTGCACCCACATAGCATGCAAACATCTCTCACATGCAAGAGCTTCTAGTGAAAGACCTTACCTAGAAAGCAAGAGCAAGAAAGATTTCCTAAAATGATACCAATGTGGTGTATTCCAACTTGGGCTAGAGGAAATGCCTTGCCTCTCACCCTCTGCTTCTTTATATAGGAAAATGAGGCTCATCTCCTTGCCACATGGCAAACATACAATGATCCCACATATTACAACCAATAGGGTGCGGGCATATGCACCCATCACCCCTCAAACCATCTAAAATATGTGCACAAAGTAATAATTGTGTGCAATGTGTGCACACAAATGAGTGCAATGTGGGCTATCCAAGGGGAAAAACCTCATGGGAAAAATTTCCCTTGGATGAATACAAGAAGCTAAATGTGAGGTGAGGGATAAGAGAGAGAGATAAATATAGGGGTTAACATCCTTCCACCTCTGAAGCACATCTAGTCCCTTGAATGTGAAAGGGGGTGGGACTGAAGTGTGTCGATAATAAAGACCAAATGGAGGGGTGTTTGGATGAAGCAGAAGCCAAAGGGGAATACAATATAGGTATGTACAAGGGAGAGATGGTTGTCCAAGGGGAAAAAACCATGTGGGAAAAAAGTGCCCAAGGAAATGGCAGAATGTCATGGAAGTCATCTGCGTGGATCCCAAATAAAAATGGGAAACTCCATCAGCATCTCTAGAGTACAATGTAGATGAATCCATGCTCATGAAGAGGGCAAAATATATGTAAAAGCGAGAGGACCACCACCCGGATCCCCAAAAAAAGAAAAAAGAAAAACTCTGGTATTCTGCTTGATGTAAGCCAGGGTCCCAAACTAATGAAGACAAATGGGGTGCCCTAGCCAATGCCAATGTACTACTCCCAAGTGAAATAGATGTGGGCGATGAATGGACTATGGAGTAGAGGGACACCTTTTGTAAAAGATGTGGCCATCAGGGAAAAGTTGTCCTTAAAAGGATTTGCAAAGGTGGGTACATATGTTGAGGATAAGATCGTTGAAGCCCATGGAGTGTCAATGGATCCTAACCCTAGTTTCCAAATGAAGGTGCTCCAAATTGCAGCTCGAGCAAAAGCTAGTGATGAGTGGTATCTATAGCAATCTACGCCCAAAGGAGATGGTGAAGTGTATAGAGTCGCTCTATCCCAAAACATGACAAGAGATCGTCTATAAATACATGAATGGATTTTTCCACCTTATAAGATGGCTCAAAAGGAAGAGAAAAATCATTCCAGTGTGTATCAAAACCTGTGTCACATACAATAATTGATGGCGAGGCTATGTGAGGATCAACATGTATCTCCCATGGTGAATCATAAGTGGATACAATGTCTGGCGTAGAGGTTGTGGTGGCCTCATCATGGGGTAAAATCAGGCTATGTGAGGATCAACATGTATCTCCCATGGTGAATCATAAGTGGATACAATGTCTGACGTAGAGGTTGTGGTGGCCTCATCATGGGGTAAAATCTCCAAGGGGGTGAGCATAGAAATGTGCTGCTCCACAACTTGTGTTAGGTGGTTGTGGGGTATGGGATGGGTGCAATAGTTTGGGCATATGCGACCGGATTTGAGGGTGGAACATGATACATGAATTGCAACACCTTTATGTGATGCTCTGGATAGAAAAAATCAATATGATCTTGGAGTAAAATGAATACATATGGGAAGCCATGTAATGCCATGAAGTGCATCAAGTCCCGATAGAGCACCTCGTGATGAGATGTCCATAGCTCGTCAAATGGTGAGGATGCAAGACTATCCCATATGCTCTCAAGAAATGGAAGAATACCCCACCAACTCTCATACCATTGAATATCCTCTGTGTGTGTGTGTGTGTGTGTGAGAGAGAGAGAGAGAGAGAGAGAGAGAGAGAGAGAGAGAGAGAGAGAGAGAGAGAGAGAGAGAGAGCTGTTGCCCCATACACCGGTTCCCATGGCTCCCTACGTGATACTCCACACGCTTCCTGCTCTCCCTCCTTCGCTCAGTCTGGTGGGCTGGCTTGTTGTGTGCTTCACACCGAGTTGCTGCTGATAGCTTACCGAGCCGAGTTACTGATAAAACATTTTGTGGGCTAGGTGCCGCCTCACTTCTTGCAACCCTTCTACACTATGATCTTGGAGTAAAATGAATACATATGGGAAGCCATGTAATGCCATGAAGTGCATCGTCCCGATAGAGCACCTCGTGTGATGAGATGTCCACAGCTCGTCAAACGGTGAGGATGCAAGCCTATCCCATATGCTCTCAAGAAATGGAAGAATACCCCACCAACTCTCATACCATCCAATATCCTCTGTGTGTGTGTGTGTGTGTGTGTGTGAGAGAGAGAGAGAGAGAGAGAGAGAGAGAGAGAGAGAGAGAGAGAGAGAGAGAGAGAGAGAGAGAGAGAGAGAGCTGTTGCCCCATACGCTAGTTCCCCTGGCTCCCTACGTGATACTCCACACGCTTCCTGCTCTCCCTCCTTCGCTCAGTCTGGTGGGCTGACTTGTTGTGTGCTGATAGCTTACCGAGCCGAGTTACTGATAAAACATTTTGTGGGCTAGGTGCCGCCTCACTTCTTGCAACCCTTCTACACTATGGAGGCAGGATCCTAAGATGTCTAATATGATCCCATCGTGGTACTGTATGCTCCTACATCATACGCTCCCTAGGTACTATGGACTGGGCTATTTTTGTAATGGCCTGCGCACCTCCTTGCCTTTGTTGTTGTTGGACTGCTAGCTCGATGTCCCCCTTCTCTTGGTGTGGGTGACACTTCTAATTAATGTGCTACTGCTCTTTTGTGTGATAGTGCCCAGCTAGCCGGGCCAGATTGCTACCAAGATTTCATACATCACTTCTATCTTGCACCAATATCTCAAATGCAAGAGCACCCTAGCTCTAGCCAGGAGGATAGAGGTTCAAGTCCTCTTTGGTGGGGTGTGTTTTGAATATTGCATTTCAATCACACCATATGCATCTTTATATAGGAAAATGAGGCTCATCTCCTTACCACATGGCAAGCATATAGTGATCACACATATTACAACCAATAGGGTGTGGGCACACCCATCACCCCTCAAACCATCCAAAATATGTGCACAAAGGAGCTGCTCTCCAACTGTTCCATGACTCTGAAATTGTGATGGAGCTCCTCCCAGGGCAGCTCTACGAACTACTTCAGGCCCATCTTCTCCAGCCATTCTACATGTTTATCTACCTCCTTGTACAGGGTGGACGATAATTATTCAAATTCCACCATCCTATCACACAAGAGATAGCTAGGGCTGAGAGAAAGAAGGCAAGGATGACAACAGAGCTTAGTAAAGAGAGTGTAGGAAGCGTAGCAAAGCAGAGAGCTTTTGCACAATAGAGACATGCAAATTAGGCATTCGATTGAGAAAGTGCCGTGATTTCCAGCTGTTGTCGTGGCGCACGCCTCCCCTTGGTATGGCCATAACTGCCTGATATCTCCATAATTCTTCCTAATCCTTTTAAAATTCTGTTAATGAGTGCCTACTGCATGAGCCACGAGGTCATTAATGGACGGGTTGAGGTGGGACGAAAGTGATGTTATGCTTTTCCCTTTTCATCCATGCATCCTTTTTTGGGGCAGCAACATCGATTTTCCCACCACCTCCATGTTGTTCCAGGCAGTTGGCTCCTTGCTCTCTGTGCACACTGAGATCATATTTACATAGACAGTTTCTATTTTTAGATTCTATTTTTTTCCATTTTTTGTCTCTCCAGAATCTCATCCCACTTTCAATTCCTGATCTTGACTGGACTCGGATTCTGCTTCTTGGAGATTCTCTGGATTTGGACGCGCTTATCATGCTTGGGTCCCTTATTGTTTTGGCATCCTTCCATGATGATAAGGCTTCGGCCTATATTTGTTCACCAGTTTATTTAGCCCTCTCACCACCAGGCTCGCAAGTTCAAAGGTTCTCGTTCAGATTTTCCTAACAATTGTGAATGGACCTGTCTATGTCATCTTCAATTTTCCTGGCGGGTAAGGTCCCATTCGTGATAAGGATAGCAGGCCTTCCTCAAAGAATTTGAACTTTGTGTTTCTGTCCACCTGGAGCTTTCTTCTCTTTTTTGCACAATCTTAGCTGTCCATGCACTATGTAGTGTCCTTTCATCCAGTTGTTGAAGGATTTGCTTGATTATGTGCATTTCTAACTCTTTCTACCATGGCTATCTTGAGGCTTTGTGTGAGGAACTCCATAGGCACTATTGCTTCCAATCCATACACCATGCTGAATGGCGTAAGTCCTGTTGCATTCTTGTAAGCTGTTTTGAATGCCCGTAATGCTGAATGTAGCTTTGTGTCCCAGTTTGTCCAATTTTCATTCACCGCCTTGGCCAAAATTCATTTCAAGATTCTGTTGATGAATTTTGCCTTACCATTGGCCTACAGATAGTAGACTGTTGATTTCTTATACATGATCATGTGCTACTTTGTTAGCTTCTTAATCACTTCATTAAGGAAGTGGCTCCCTTGATCACTAAGATTATCTCTATCGGGCATGGGAATCTTGTCATGATAGTTTTGTACAGAAATTTTTCCAACATTGACTATGCCTTACAATCTTTCAAAGCCTTAGCTTCTACCCACTTTGTGTAGTAATCTGTAGCCACACCAGTATATATTTGTTCCCTCTTCTTTAAGGTGCTAGCTTGAATGGGCCTACAAAGTCAAGACCCCATTTCTGGAATGGCTCAAGTGGCAGTATCGGGGTGTGGGGCGTTTTGACTCCATCATTTAGCTACCCTAGCCTCTAGCACATGTCACACTCCTTTGCAAACTTGTGGACATCTTTCAACACTGACTAGCACCACAATCCTACTTGAAACACTTTTTGTCCCGTGACCTCTTTGGAAAAGTTGCATCCACTTATCCCTTGTGATGTGCCTTTGCCAACACAGCTTGCTATTCTTGCTCAGGGACACATCTTCTCAAAACCTGGTCAATGCCCATCTTGTACAATTGTCCTCCTACCACCATAAACAACTTGCTTTGGAGAGTTAGCTTTTTCCTCTGATCTCTGGATGTATACTTTGGAAGAGACAAGTGAGAGAGGAACTGTAGCATCTCATCATACTAGCTGAGGTCAATTTCAAATACTTTTCTCGAGATTGGATATGGTGACCAATTTCTTGTGAGATCCCTGTCCCCACCGCGCAATGGATTCGGGGTGCAGCAGCGGAAGTAGCACATCTTGCGTGGCCAGGGGTCTCACACTCGGGGCCTCGCCCACGGATATCCGGACAAGAGACTAATCTGTCGGTTGTTCCAAAACCGAACCCGAAAAAACTTCCTTTACCCGGAAAGTACGGGCAATTCCACCAGGATAACTTTTTACTCTAACGTAGTCAAGACCATTACTGATCAAGCTGATCCAACTGCATCTATAAAGATACTCGGTCAGATCAAGGAAGAAACTTGCACTTGGATCATTGGGATCAACGCTTTTTTCCCCATTCAAAAGGCACAGCCGTTGATTCCTATCCATAGAACAATTACTATCTAGGATTTACTTTATCTATCGTAATAACAGAAATTGAGTCTCGATTTACGGATCCATCAGTCCAGCCTAACCCCATCCAGTCCCATGGGTTAGCCAACCGCCCAACCACTGTAGTGATGGGATCCATTTTAGATTTTGATTTTTGTCCCGGGTACCAGGGAAAAGAGTTCCCAGGCCCCCTAGCTGGAAGTTCATGCAAAAATAAAACTAGTCACACCACTTACACACCCAATATGAAATTGCCTTTTTCACAGATTCAACCAGTTTTGAAACAATCCTTTAATGAACCATAGTATCACTGATCACAATCTTCCAATTTATCCGGTTGATTCTTAACTTCCCATCATTCCTTCATCAGAGTATCTATGACATCATTGGCAACCAGAACGCTCACCACCTGTTCACTCAGGGGCCTTTTCAATAGTTCCTAGCCCATAACACTCGGCAATATAATCACTTATCAAGATGGACTCTTCGTTGAAGATCAGTAAGATCAACCAACAGATCCATATAAAGAGCCATGGACTCATCCATTGAAGACCAGCAAGGTCAATCAACCAGATCCATGCCCGGTTTCAGAAAACAACTCTTACTCCTTGTTCCAATATCTTCCTCGACGCACGTGTGGGTATCCTAGGCGACCCAGAGCTCGAGCACCGTATGGTCAGCACCCTCTAGGATCCTTTCGCAGGTAACCTAGCGCTTCACTCATAGGCCGCTTCCTTGGTCCCTCATCCACCGTACCGGAAGCTCACCATTTCAATCGAACCGAGGCTTGTCAAGACCTCGGCCGATTTTGCTACGCGAGACGTCCTCCATTGACTCTCCGTCAGCAGTTGCAACTTTATCAGTTAGGTCTCCACGACCTTAATCACAAGACGGTCAAAATGCTTCTCCAGCATTCTTGACATAAAACAGTCATTTACAAACAGTTTTCAAATACAATTTCTATATTAACTCTCATTTTTCCACATTATCCCTCATCAATCCACTTTACTTATTCCACATTCCATTTATATGTATACTCATCCAATCACATCATTTTCCATCTCGTCACTTCAGATTCCTTCACATCACATATCATATATTCACATCCATACGTGTATCCACATCCATATCCACATTCACACATCCATACATCCACATCTACATCCATGCATCCTTTTTCATATCCACATTCATACATCCACATCTACATGCACATTCACATCCATACATCCACATCTATATACATACATTCACATCTACATGCATACATCCACATCCACATTCATACATCCACATCTATATGCACATTCATGCATCCTCATCCATACATCCACATCTACATGCACATTCACATCCATACATCCACATCTATATGCATACATCCACATCTATATGCAAATTCAATATTATAAAAGTAACACTTTTATAATAAAATAATCAACTTTTATGCATACCTCTTTGCATAAAATCCAAATATGATAAAAGTAACACTTTAATAATAAAATAATCAATTTTTATGCATACCTCTATGCATGAAATCCAAATATGATAAAAGTAACACTTTTACATTAAAATAATAATTTATCCTTTATGCATGTACTCAAAATGCATCTTTTATGCATGAAAATGATACTTTAGAATATAGAAACCCTAAGGATTATTCTTTTAGAAAGATGAATTTTATTTCACTAATTTCTAAATAATTTTACCATAACCTCCTTTGTATGGCTGACCATTTTTCAAATTTCTAACTAATTAAAATGCACCAAAAGTATTGAAATTATCCTAAAGTAAACATTTGTTTCATTAGATTGAAACAACATTATAAAAACTTGACATTAATCAATTAACCATTCACCTAGGATAGAGAAAGGTTGGTTTTGCTTAGAGAAGAGAGGGGAATGCCTTTTGTAATGAGGCCTAACATTATAGAGAAGACATAAAGCATAAAAATCATTTGAAACCATAAACATCCATAAAATAAGTGCAAGAAAAGAAGAATCACCAACTTACTAATGACTTTGATAGCTTTCCTTTGGCTTGATGGTTTGAGGGTTCAACTCTTGTTTGAACAAGAGTGGCCACCAATCTTTGGAAGAGGGAAATGTCAAAAACTAATGAATTATTAATAAATTCATAGTTCTTGGCTTGGGTGGAGTAGAGTAACAATGCATTAAACATTGTTGAGTTTCAACAAAGGGGAAGGCCTCTATTTATAGGAAAAAGTGAGCTCCTAACCAAACAAACTGATTCTAGAATTTTCCAACTCAGTTTGGTCAATTTTTGACCATTTTTAGGTTAATTGAGCTAACTTTTTGCAACTAGACTTGAATTAGGAGAGAGGAGAGATGAAATATCTCAATTTTTATGAGTTTAAAACTCATTCAAGCATGTGAAATATGCACCTCCTTTAATGGACTCCCCTTCCTTACATATGTGTCAAAATGGAATCATTATACCCAAAATATCTCATATTTTTAATATTGCTCATAGTTTTTTACTAATAAACCTTGTACATAGTCAACTCTTCATCTTATGTGAGCATTTACTCATTTTTGGGTATCTTCTTTTACAAAATTGGATTTATCTCCTCCCTACACATGGATTGATCCTATTGGCCCATAGGAACCTTAATTGGACCATAATTTAAATTTTTTGAAAATCTAGACCCTTAGGCTAAGGTTCTTTATACCCATTTCCAATTAATTCCAATTGCACATTGGAAAGTTCTTTTTGAATTTCTGTTTCAGGGGAACTTATTTTAATAGGATGAGATAATTTTCTATCCAAAATTATTAAAAATCTAAATATTCTCTCTCTAGAATATTTTCTCTCTCTATGTTAAAACAGTTAGAAACAAGATCTGTTATATTCCTGAAGAGGGATTTAATTACACGGGAAGATACTAGACATCAAAAAGGGGTTGGGGGAGGAATCTTATATTTCTTCTTTTAAATATGTTTCAATCCAAAAATTGGTGACTGCTATTGGAAGACCAGTGGCCTATTTATGAAAAAACTACAATAAAACGTTACATGTTTTCATAAACCAAAAACTGGGAACTTTTTTTATGTGGTACCACTGGATCACTTATAGGACCTCATAGACAGGTGGCTATTATAATATGATTTGGGCATAATAAATACCTATTTTGGTCTTTTGATTTTAACTAGTAAGGGTTGGGTATTAACTATGACATGTGATTAGGTCCCTTGACACCGAGAATACACATTGAGACTAATTGTTTGTTTGTCTATTTGTATGGGTGCAAGTAGCATGACCTACCTTCTTAATGCTTGTCGGTTTTATCAAAATGCTGTTTATTATGATTCACTAAAGATAATTTGTGATGAGACTTTTCATCGTGTACTTTCAAAACATGAATTATGTAACTCTACAGTTGTTTCATGGGTCATGTAAACATATTGTTTGAATCAAGGTGGTAGTGTTTTTCGAGTAGATGTTTCTATTCGACTATGGATTATTGTACTATGTTCAATACACACACACACACACACACACACGCACGCACGCACGCACATATAATATATATATGTGAATTTATAAATGTAAAAAAATAACACACACACACATATATATATATTTAATTTAATTTAATTTATATTTATTGAAATCTACATTTACTCTCTCTCTCTCTCTCTCTCTCTCTCTCTCTCTTTGTGTCTCTCTCTCTCTCTCTCACACACACACATACATGATACATGTACACACCCCCACATACACTAATGTAAACACACACTCCCCCCCCCACATACACTCTCTCACACATAGAAATTATATGTCTCTCTCTCTCTCTCTCTCTCACACACACACACACACACACTCCCACACTCCCACACCCACACCCACACCCACACCCACACCCACACCCACAAACATACTCCCTCTCTCTTCTCACACACAACTCTCCCACACATAGAAACTCTCTCTCTCTCTCTCTCTCACACACACACACACACACACACACACCCACACCCACACCCACAAACATACTCCCTCTCTCTTCTCACACACAACTCTCCCACACATAGAAACTCTCTCTCTCTCTCTCTCTCTCTCTCTCTCTCACACACACACACACACACACACACACACACACACACACACACACAGAAACTCTCTCTCTCTCTCTCTCTCTCTCTCACACACACACACACACACACACACACATGTGCACGTGCGCACGCAATACACACACATGTGCATGTGTGCACGCAATACACACACACAAATATATTATGCTTTATTTTATTTAGACGCATATACCTATATATACACATATATGTGTATTTTTAAATACACACACACACACACACACACACACACACATAACTATAATAAATAAATTTTAATGGCTGGGGAGAGTGAAATACCTATATGTTGAAGTTTTCATCATGAAGCTGACCTTTTAAGAGGGAGGCCCCTATTTTTTTTCTCAAGGAAATCATTAGGTAAGAAAGGATGGCTCTCCTTTTAAAAATTAAGATGACAAAATCCAAAATTGAGAAAGGGGCAGTATGAATCACTCCCCTTTCTCCCTTGGCCCTCTCCATCCTCTCCAATGGCCACATGGAAGGGGAATATCTTGTGTTTAATAAGAGTATAGATATATACACATGCATGTATGTGCACACATATATGCACACACACACAAATTTTTTTTAATACTATATATAATATTATAGTTTATTATATTTAGACACATATACCTAATATGTGTGTTTATAAATATAAATAAAATCATATACACACATCCATACACATAATTTTGATTAATGAAATCTTAATTTAGATTAACTTTTAATGGGTGGGGATGCATGGTGAGGTGTGGTCACTCTTAAATAAATGCACCTTACGTGCAATGCCTAGTGTCAGAAAAAAACCATCCTTTAGTACAATTTTTCATGGCTCAAATTAAGAAAAACCGGTTGTAATTTTGTGTACCCATGAATCAAAAGATTAAAATTTTTGAAGTTTTAGTTATAAAACCGATTAACTTAACATTTTTTTAATAAAAATTGGTTGAGCTTAAAGGTCATCCTTTTTTTCACTGGCTAGAAAAAAAAGTTTATTTCTGACACTGCTACTACTAATGTCTTTTGTGTTTTCTTGACAATGAGAGAGAGAGAGAAAGAGAGAGACATCTACACGTTGAAGTTTTCATCATGAAGCTCACCTTTTAAGAGGCTCGCAAGGAAATCATTAGCTAAGAAAGGATAGCTCTCCTTTCAAAAATTGAGATGAGATTAGATGAGAAAATTTAAAATTGAGAAAGGGGCATTGTGAATCACTCCACTTTCTCCCTTGGCCCTCTCCCTCCTCTTCTTTGGCCACGTAGAAGGGGAACAACTTGTGTTTATTAAGAGTATATATGTCTTTTGTATGAGCTATTTATACAATATTTCCTTGCTGCTTTCTTGACAACTTCAAAGATAGAAAAAGTACACAATGCATCTTTAGCCCAACTGATGCATCTCAGTGAGCTAAGTAATGCAACCCTTCAAACTTTGACACTTCTTTAGCAAAATAAGCAACAAGATAATTCAATGCTTCCATCATCAGAATGCATTTAACTAGCTTTAATTTTGGTACATGAATGAAATCTACATAGATTTTTGTGTAAGTGCCTCACACAAAGCAAGAGACATCCCATTTCTTACGGTGCTCATTAGATAGATATGTGCTTTCATCCACCATAAAGGAACTATGAACAATTTTAGAGTTTTAACTTCTCATGAAAGCATGCATGACAAGCATACTTTCATGAGAAGTATGCACAACAAGCATCTAGGAATAGTTGGGTTAATGAAGGTGACAAATATGAAGCATAGCTTTATCAAGTGAGAATATTTGGCATTTGATAGCTCCTTAACATTCTTTTAAAAGTTAAATAAAGGTTTATCTCCTCTAAAAGCTATGAAAGCTATGAAGTATATGATTTAGAAAAGTACCTTTACCCTTGCAAACTTTTTGTCCATTTATGCTTGGTCCACATTTTGTAAATGAAACTTGACTGGTATGGTAGATCTTGTTTATTTTTTAACCAAAAATAACTTTGCTTTTCTAAATTTTCTTTTGCCAGTTCCAATAATGGCCTTTAAAGCATCTTAATTCTAACCGTACACATTCCTCATCTTGAAGTGAGTACAAATAGCAATGAATTCTCTCTTATTCATTTCCATCACACATTCCATAGAGCTTCATGGAGATATTCTTTCCAATGTGCTTTATAAGGCCATTGACCTTTTGTTTCATATGCATAATTCACTTCTTCACGATCCAATATTACCTGTTCAAAAGCATATTGCTTACTCACATCATGCAAGCTTCTCAAAGCATGTGAAAGTGCTTCCACCATTTCATGATCTTACACATTTCGAGCAAATGTTAAGGTCTAAGTTCTCGTTCATGGCAAGATTGTGAGCATATGTGTTTGAAACATCTTTAATGTGAATTTCTATACTCTTTTTCTTGTGAGAAAGCCCTTGAGAGGCCTTGATTATTAAGCATCTTAGACAACTACTCCTTGATAATGAAGTCTTTAAAAAAAGTAGCGTATTCATATAAATATGATGAAGTAAACACCCTAAAACAAACACAACCAAGTATGCATACAAAACAAATAAAAAAAGGTGAAACCTACCTCAAGATTGCAGACAAGCAATTTTTGTTGACTAAGAGTTTTCTATTCCTTTCTTTTTTGATAAGACTTGTATCTTTTTTGACCCTTCTAGATCACTTTTGTACAAAGAAGGGAAACTATTAGGAATCCCTGAAGTACCCATTCACTTTTGCACAAAGAAGGAAAACTATTAGGAATCCCTACTAACATGGGTACTTATAAAGAACACTTAAATTTTCACATGGCAAGAAAGGAGTGGGCGGGGATGGTCTGTAAAGGCCCTTTAAATGCTGCGGGGTGCCCAAGTGTGTAACCGCACCTGCTCAATGCGATTCTTATTAATTTCAAGCCTTCTTATTAATTTCAAGCCTTCCTTAAAAAAAAAAGGTAATAAGAGAATCTCCACAAGGCAAATCGTTCTCGTCTGCTGGTGGAGCTCTTCGTAACGTTAGCTTCTAAGGTCTGCCAATGGCGCCTTCTTCTATGGCTGGGAGAGCCCAACCACTTGATCCTGATTATGAATACTTATCCCACCTGCTGCTACAGAAGGGCATAGTTGACGCACCCATGCATTCTCAGTGTTCGCGGGACGATACCCAAGAGGGAAAACCTGTTTTTTCCAACCATTTCTGGTGAGCCCTTAATCGCCTGAAACCCAGCATTAAGAATTGAGCTCTAAAACTTATGAGCCATCGTTGCATGGGATTGCTGGACTCCCATGTATGTTTTGCCAGACGCTTCTCGCTTCAGAGTTGTATGCATTTTATGTGATGGTGAGTTTTTATGTGTAGGCTTATCGAGCAGGGTTGCATTATCATCCCGCCTATGAATCATCGAGCTCAAATCATGGGTAGGTCATGGCATGAGCATATTATAACAGGGCGCTAGCATGAGCACGAGGAAATCAAATCCAATGCATGCATTCATCTAAATGTTTTCTTGACGGATGAAACAAAGTGTTACTTGTTTAGAGATAATTTTAAATTTCCTTTAAGCTCATTTTTACTAGATTTTTGGGCTCTTTTGGTCTTTCCTTTTCTTTGATCAAGGTGTTGGGCAAGTTGATAGGGTGGGTCTTAGTAACCACTTGGGTAAGATCCTGCTGCCGACCTTATCAGGCTCATTTTATGACATATGGTGGTTTGAAAGTAACTCTTATTAGGCAGAGTCTCACAAGCCTAGCACAGCATGTGTGGCAAAAGATATGGTTATACCTTTGATGTGTAAGTACACAATCTATGTTCTAATGTTTTTTTTTTTCCCTACAGTGTGACTTGAAGACATGCCAAGGTCAAGTATACACCATGCCAGATAAAAATTCCCATGAAAGGACATACTGGCATAAATGAGGAGAGAAGGGGGGGAAATACCTGTCAAACTGTGACATTTTTGGGCATAAAGGAGGAAGTTGAGGTGGACACAAATCCAGGTGGCACTAGAAAGGCTGTGAGTGCAGAATACTCGAGGAGAAAGATGCCTGGTCTTGTCAATCTTGCTTTGCCATCAACACCAGAGTTTGAAAGTAATAACCCACTGAATGACTTATGCATGAGCAATATGGATTTCTCCAATGATGCTGGTAATGATGATAGTACTGGGTCCAACTCACCTGTAGACCCTTTGCTGGAGAGAGTGCCACTTCAAACCTTTGCTCGCTTGAAATCACGCTTGCAAGATCCACCACCTCTAACACCTGCCATGAAGAATCATCTAACATACTGCAGCTCTTCCCTGGCCCGCAGGCGAGCGTCCGTGGCTGCTGCAAACACAGAGGCAGAGGGTACCACCACATCAGATTGCTGTTCCAGAAATGCTGCTGTGTTTAAAGAAGAGGCAGATGAGGCGGTTTCAGCTGAGAATGATTCTGGCCTCACACACATTCCGTCCAACTCTAAGCACAATGGCACTGTGTTTCCCAACAAGGAAGAGGAGTTGGACCCCTTTGATGAGAAGTTTGTACTGGGTCAGAAGAAGGTAAAAGAAAGCAAGTGGCTTGTTGTCATTCAATGGTGTAGCCTTTTTGTCCTCGTGGCACTCTTAGTTAGCAGCGTCGAGATCCCAAGTCTTGAAAGAGTGTTGTTTCTGGGTCTCAATCTATGGCGATGGCAGGCCCTCGCTCTAGTTATTCTTTGTGGTCACCTTATCTCCGGATGGATCTTGAAGGTAAGCAATGAGCTGTTTTTTTCAGAATTTGTTCTCTCTTCCGTATCTTGGTTGCTTTTGTACAGAATTTACTCTTGAGCAAGTGGTGCATACGTAGGTATATCTTCCTGCCATATTAGCAGACACGCAGGTCTTCATGTGGCCAGTTGGTCTATACTAATAATTCATTCTGTCTCAAAGCGGTGCATTTGCCCAACGCACTACCACGTAGGCGTGCATGTGTGTTTAGTAGTGCTAGCCTTCATCATGGCTGAGTCTGCTCTTCACCTCCAGAGAAGTTGTAAGATCCCTCCAGGATTCAACCTAATACACAGGCACAAACCAGGTTAGAGAAACCAAATAGAAGGGGTGCATGCAAGTTCAGCACCCAACCGTAGGTTCATGTCCGCAAACCTCCTCGAGCCAGAGGCTAAGGTTCCACTCCCATGAGTCCATCCTAGTCAGTCCTGGCGTCCCATACCACTAGTGCTTGCCCACAGGGGCCCTCGGCAAGACTACCCGTGATCCGCCATGTCCATGGTAGGAGTAAGCCTCTTGGTCTAGGTCCAGACCACAATGAATCAATAATAACCCAAAACTCACTTATATAGTGCTTATTGTTGCTATAAATAACAGTCCAATCATAAATAGCCAACTTTTTACCCCTCTAGAGGACGTTCTTTTTAACCTATTCAAGGCTGTCCTTTTACCATCGTCCTTTTTTAAAACCCTCTAGAGGACATCCTTTTTAACCCATTCAAGGATGTCATTTTCACATCGTCCTTTTTAACCCTCTAGAGGACGTCCTTTTCACCCATTACAGGATGTCCTTTTTACCATCCACCATTGTGGGCGTCCTTTTTACAACCCGCTTGAAGGACGTCCTTTCTACCATCCACTCTTGGTGGACATCCGCACCCATGCTCTTCTGGTGGACGTCCTTTTCTTCCTTCCACCCATCTGCAGGATGTCCTTTTTACGTCAACCTTGGTAGACGGACATCCTATTTACATCAACTCATCTGGTGACCCTCTCCCTCCCATCTTGGCGGCCTTTGTCTCTACCTTCTTGGCAGCCATCCCATCTTGGTGGACGTCTTGCTCTCTTCCTCTCCTTCAGCTGTCCGCCCAGTCCATCGAGTTGTGCTTTATCCGCGACTACATCTGACTGTCCGCCGCCATCCTTCTCTATCCTCGACCATCCGCCCTGCACCCTTCACGGCTGTCTGCCGGCCCGCACCCCCTCGCCTGTCCAACTCTTGCCACTCCCTGACTGTTAGGGACGTGCCCACTCCACGGACCCCTTCCCCATCGCTTGCCCGCCACCTCCCTCTTTTCCCTCATCATCCACCATCTGTTCCTCTCTTCGCCGCTTAACTCAACCAACCCCACCCGCCTCATCGGCTGTCCACCCCAACCCCCTTCATCGGCTGTCTCCACCAAGGGGGCCCACATGGACTGTCCACCACAACATGGAGTGTCAACCGCAAAGCGTGATTGGTGAGTCAACAGAGGCACCAAGCATGGATCATCAAGTGGAGACGTGCGCACCACCACACAAGGAGGTGCATTGAAGGCTCCAACGGCACCGACTGACACTCCATCGCATCTCCACTGACTGACACTCCACCGCATCTCCAGCGATAGGAGATTCCACTAGAGGGTACGCTGCCATCCAAGGCATCCACTAAGGATAGGAGATGCCACCGTCCCGATCTCAGGCATATATGGCCCTCGTCCCACCTTAGAGGACATCCTTATCCTCGACATCATCCTCTCACCTTGTAGGACATCCTTATGCTCTTCCCTCATACCACTTGTACCTTTGTGTTTGTCATCAGTGTTGGAGCTGTGTCGTCCTCTTCACTATGCCCTCTGTTGAGTGTGCACGGCACAGTGAGAGACTTGTATCAAGTGTTCTCCAATTAGTGCAAGCGTTCCGTTCCTTTCGCAGTCTCGTCTCGTCTCTTTGTGTTGTGTTTGCTATGTAGGGTCTCGTGTGTTGAGCTTACGTGATACACGGTGAGCATAGAGGAGGACTCCGGACATACTTTCTGGAGGAGAGCTACCACAGTGTGTACCGGGTATCTTGGATATATGGCTTGAAGCTTAAAGTTACGGACAACTTTTAAAAAGCTGGAGAGGATGTCACCAGCCTGGACATTTCCCAGTATGAAAGGGTTCTAAGGGACTCCATGTAACATGCGGAAGCTCTGGGTAGTCTTCTTTCAGCCCTAAACACTATTGGAAACCTTCTGATGCAAAAACGCACCATCTGATGCAAAAACGCAGGTAGAGAGAGAGTAGAGATAGAGAGTGAGAAGTGCTGGAAATTCAGTATATACTATGGTACAAAAAGGGTACATATCTGCAGCCCTTGGCTGCCTTCTTGAAAAGGTGGTAAAACACCCAAGATTCTGCCCTAGACTAGGACTCCTAATGACTCAAACCCCTAGTGGGCTGAATGAATAAGACATTGAGCAAGGGGGGCTATTTATAGCCCCTTGGAATACATGGTGAACTGGCCGACTGCTGGTCGGCCAGTTACAAGTTCATTAAAGTCCCTTTAATGCAGCCTGACTGGATCTCATCCATGTTCTTGATGCGCCTGCTGCTGTCCACTCTGCTGACGTCAGCCGACAGCTATTCTGGCAACCAACATCCTCTTTCTTGCAGCCGACAGCCCTTGTCTGGATCATGTGCTTCAGCCGTCTGCTTCCCTCCATGGTCCCACTTGTCCTGCTCCATGTTCACCTCATATGATACACCTGAAGCTCTGATCATTCTGGTTCTACCTATCTTCTACTGGTTCATGGTCTTTATCTGTTTGCTTCTTCTGGATCTAGCCCTGAGAATGTCCATGGCATCTGTGATGCACATGACATCCCCCTCTGCTAAACTTGATGACAGGAATCCAACCTGCTCTTGGATGACTGTCATCATCCCAATCCTGTCCCGAAGTCCCTCTGTCATCATCCATCCCTGGCAAACCTTTTTCTCTGAGGTGCAACAAGTATGAGTGGTAGACTAGCAAGTACACTTGAAATAGCAAGAACACCACCATAGAAAAGCTAGAGAGGTAGAGTATCCTTTTGTAGTGGAAAGTAAAGTAGTGTAGAGACTCTCCATAGAGTGTTGTAGACAAGAATGCAAGCAGCCAACATGTTAGAGGCTAGTTTGCAACAATGGAGCTGCTCAAATGAAGAAAGAGGGCTTCAATCTATAGATTTGGGGCTCTCATGAGCTAGAATGGCAAGTAAAAGCTATACTAACAAATGGAGAGTTGAAGTGATAAGTGTGAGGCTACTTGTCTCACTATGATCCACAATTCTGTCACATGTTCCAATTTAAGAGATGGTTCCCTCCATAAACTTTATCTCTAAAAATATCTCAACTCGGAGACATTCTGTCAAAGGTGCTTCAAGTTTCAACAAGTTTTTCCATTTGCTTAGCTTACGGATGTAATGACACGAATATAATTTCCATTAGGGGGTGTCCAAAAATGTCTGTATCTTTTTTACGAGGGTAGTGGTACAGACTCTGCTATTTTCATTCGTAGAGGTATTGCCCAACATGGTTTGTTGCAGGATGTCCCTCACTCTGATTATACACCGCCCAGACAGAGGATTGACACCAATTGGGAGATTATTGCCAGTATTACAGCATGGTTGATCTGGAGAGCTAGATGCACGAAGGCTATTGAGGGTGTCCAGATCTTTGGGTCCAGTGCAGTAGTACTATATGAGGTGATATCATTCATAGTGTCGTGGCTGCTTGGGCTCGTATTTAGGGGTCTTCTTGTTCCGCGCAAGCTAAGCGCGCTATATTTATGCGGGAGTGGAACCATGACATTTTCTTTTCCTCTAGTCCCACAGGTCCCTTATGGCATTATGATGCTCCTCAGTGGTTGAAATCACCTTACATATTGGGGTGATCCTATTTTTTTCCGGCTTATAGCCGTGATTGTTGTATGCCTTTTTCATACTTAATAGAAGTCTCTTTCTTGAAAAAAAAAAAGTAACTCTCCTAGATTTTAGGAGTGTGCTCCTTTGTATTCCTCCTTATTAGAAATGACTATGTAGAAACATGTTTCAATGCTAGATCTCTCCCAAATCCTCGGGAGCTCGCCATATATGCTTTCCACTTCACACTTGAGCACCAATGCCAATGGCCCTATTCAGGAGCTTGCATCTCCCAAACAAGAATTGGGAAAAATCCCTCAAGACAACTTCTGTAGCCCTCTAAATTCTACAGATTTTTGTTCTTGATGCCTTTAGAGCAAAATCCTTCGTTTTAAGCCCCAAAACTCACCTGCAAAATTGTGGCACGAAAAGCTATGCAAATAATGAGCTATAAATGAAACGTGTACAAGTTTGGAGGGCAGATTTGGACACACTAACAAACGAGTCAGGCCAGGGTCTACTTTGCAAATTTTTCTACTCTAGATTATCAACAAGTCTCTGATACAAACTTTTTTCTAATTTAAATTCTAAACTGCTCAAAAACAGCCCACAAAACAACAAAAATCACTCTCAGACACTAAAAGTAAAAGTTCTTATTATTCCAAAAAGCATCCAAACGAGATCATAGACTCACATATACATTCTAAACTCTCAAGACATGAAGGTTCTCAAAATTTTTTCAATTCCAAAAACTCAAGCATTGCAGCTGATCTGGTGTTTCTCTGTCTCAGCCACCTCAAAAGTGTTATTTTTTTCCTCGAGTAGATCCTTTTGTAGTAGTTACTTAAGTGTCCACCTAAAGGTGGCTTGGTGTCTCACTTGAGGCGATACAATTATGACCGTAAACACCTTGGATGCCACCAGAGAGCCTATATGGATTTGAACTCAAGATTTCCCCCTTCCCCATCACAAACCCTCACCAATAGGCTACATGTAATGCTCCAATTTTTGGACTTGAATGTTGGTGCACAAGATTGGGCTATAATGGGAGGCAAGAGTACACAAAGCTAAGAAAACATGAGAAGCTTTAATAAGGATTAAATCTAAACTAATAAAGCCAGATACATGAGAAACTACATCTTTGCAAGTGTTGTTTTACATATAATGATAGTCCATTATATAGGAGAGACCCCCCTTACAAGGTGTGGCCATAGGCTGCCACCACTTATGCCACATGTCAAGATGAGGTGCGTGTCCATTGAGGTGTTACCTTTACACATCATTGCTTACGTAAGTCCTTAAGGAGGTATTCCCATGTACAAAGGACCCTTGCACACTTAGCAGTTGTTCACACACAGGACATGCTTTATTTACGGCCTAGTTCACATACACTTATACAAAACTCCTCTTATGCTGATTTTCCCAACAAACCCTCCCTCAATGAAAAGGAAGTATAAGCCAAAGATAGCCTCTAATACAAGCTCAATCTGGAGCTAAGGGAATGATGGAAGCTACGGGATGTCAAGCCACACAAACAATCTCCAAAACTAGCCTCGAGCAGGATCGTGCTTTTGCACCAAGCTTTGAATGTGCCATGAGTGAGGATGAGACCACTAACAGAGCCCTCCTAGAACTGGAAGTTCGTAGAAGAGTGGCGAGGGATGGAGAGGTTGAAGTGGATGAGTGACTTGCTTCATCACAAGCAAGGGAAACATATGGAGTATGACGGGAAAATGTCTGTATAGACCAGACAAAATTACTAGATAAGCCTAAAACCCAAATCACTAGACAGCTGAAATGCCCATTACAAGATTTCGCCAAAAGCACTACAAGATACAAGAGCAGTCGAACAAGATTATGATGACAATCTCTAGATGATTTATGGGACCAATGTACAAGATTGGTGAGCAACAAGAACCAACAAACTGGCAGAGGCACAAAGTCACACCTAGTCACAAGACTGGAGCGTCGGATAGGACTGGTTACAGAATCCCAATGCCTTAAATTAATGGGACATTGCAATAAATGAACAAGACTGCAACTCAACTAGATAGAAGAGAGATGGTTTCTTCGACATAATAGGGACTTCTCTCTAGATCAAAATGGCCGTGTCTAAATCTTCTCCCTCGTACATAACTTGAGGATCTGATTGTCTAACCTACCTATACCAGGGATCTCCAAATGATGTAGCTAGATTCTCTCATCCTACCAATCAAGTGTACACTACGAGTCTACCTTGCTAGATTTTTTAGGTCTCTTAGCAACCCCATATGGAATACTAAGTGGACACGAAAGTTGTGAAGTATTGCGGGCATTTGGGATCTTCGTTAAGTAGGATTTCTATATTTTTTTTAGCATTTGGAATTTTTTTTCTCGAGGTGGGGGAGGGGGGGAGAAAAAAAAAACTTGTACTGTACGATATTGTACAGTACCGCATCGTACGAACCGTACGGTACGAATGGGAACATTACCGGTATGAGAAACAGCTATGAGTGTCAGTCAGCAAGAGGAGCTTATGATGCAAGTTAATGACTTTCTTAAGAAAGGGCTAGCACGCCCTAGCTCTTCTCCCTATTGTTCGCCAGTTTTATTGGTATAGAAGAAGGATGTTTCGTAATGTATGTGTGGATTTTCGTGCCTTGAATAAAATCATGATTAAGAACAAGTTTCCGATTCCACGCATAGATGATACTTTGGATAAACTGGGAGGAGCTGCTTATTTTAGTCGCATTGATCTCAAAAGTGGCTATGATCAGATATGAGTGGCACCTCAGGATGTTCATAAGACGGCTTTTCGAACTGCTTTTGGGTTGTATGAGTTTTTGGTAGTGCCTTTTGGCCTTACTAATGCCCCCACCACATTGAAGCAAATGGACCACATATTCAGGAAACACTGGAAGTTTATTGGCACATTCTTTGATGACATCATTGTCTTCTCAAAGAATGAGCAAGAACATAGAGAACACTTGGCGACAGTTTTTGAAGAGCTTAGACAACATAAGCTCTACATAAATGGTAAGAAGAGTGAATTTTTCTTATCTGAGATTTATTATCTTGGTCATATTGTATCCAAGGATGGGGTACGCATGGATCCAAGCAAAATACAGGCTCTTCAGGATTTGAACTTGATCCACCAAGTCAGAAGTTTTCTTGGATTATGTGCATACTACATGAGGTTTATCAAACATTTCTCTGAGATTGCCTCACCTTTGCATGATCTCACTAAGAAGAAATCTGTCTTTAAGTGGAGTGATGTAGAGAAGGAAGCTTTCCATAAGCTGAAAGCTTGTATTATATCAGCACTGGTATTGATTATTCCGGATTTACATAACCCTTCTCAGTTGAGTGTGATGCATGTGGGGACAGCATTGGAGCTGTTTTGAATTAGGAAGGACATGCCATAGCTTTTGAGAGTAGGCGTCTTCAACATGTAGAGCTCCACTTGCAGGTTTATGAAAAAGAGCTTTTGGCAGTGATTTGACCTTACTGTATGGAAGCATTATCTTCTTGGGACTGAATTTGTTGTCAAAGCGGATCACAGAGTTTGCGATACTTTTTGACGCAAACTAAATTATCAGAGAAGCATATGAGATGGGAAAATTTCCTCTCTATGTTTCATTTTAGATTTTGCACACACCTGGTAAAAAGAATGTAATGGCAGATGCTCTTTCTAGAAGGCCATAGGTTCATTCTGTCACTGTTGCCTATCATCAGGATCTTTCCGATATGCGAAATTCATATGATTCCGATGATGATTTTCAGCTTGTATGGGCTGATTTACAGTAGGGCATTTCAACCCATAGAGGAATTCTTGCCACTATGTAGGCTTTGGAGAGGTACTTTTCTGGCCAAACATGCACAAAGACATAGATGTTTATGTGCGTGAATGTATGGTTTGCCAGAAAGTGAAGTTTGACAGGCATAACCGTTGCCTAATCGCCATGGGAGTCCATAGCCATGGATTTTATCATGGATTTGCCAAAAACCAGGGGAATGGCAGGTTTAGCAAGAAGGCTCATTTCATTCCTGTGCGAAAGAATATTAAGCCTGAGCACATGGCGAGGATATTCTTGGCCCAGATTTTCAAGCATCATGGTATGCCCAAGACTATTGTGGGAGGCTGAGATCCGAGAACCATAAGTTTGTTTTGGCGGGCTTTATTTTATAATATGGGCACAAAGTTGAATTTTTCATCAGCTTATCATCCTCAAACGGATGGGCAGAGTGAAATTGCAAATTCAGTTGTACTTGATTTGCTCAAACGTTAGGTGGCTGAGCGGAAATCAGATTGGGAGAAGTACTTGCCTCTTGTGGAGTTTGTTTACAACAAGACGGTGCACACCTCGACTGGGAAAGCACCCTTTGAGATTGTTTATGGCAGGGTGGTGCTTCCACCTATCCTTCAAACGAAGGATGAAATCTTTGTTGTGAATGAGTATGTTAGAGATCTGGATACATCTTTCTCATAGGTATGGACAACCATACAGAGAACTCAGGAAAAGCATAAGAAAGCTGGAGATAAACATCGCAGACAAGTGGATCCAAAGAGGGTGAATGGGTGCTTCTCAAGTTTGAGAAGGCACGCCTTCGGAAGCAACCTGGCAAGGAAGGAAATGTCCACAGCTGTCTCCTAGGTACTATGGGCCATTCCAGATATTGGAACGGATTAATGAGGTGGCTTTCAGGCTTACTTTGCCTGAACATTGGCGCATACATAATGCTTTTCATGTTAGCCTCCTCAAGAAATATGTGGGTCTGAGCCGGTTATTGAGAACCAACCCGAAATTGATGAGCTTGAAGAAGTGCTTCAACCGGAACAGATTGTGTTTCATAAGGAAGAGAAAGCTGTTGGTGCCAGGCTTATCTGCAGGTTCCTTGTGAAGTTTAAGAACTATTCCGCTCTGGATGCAAAATGGGTAGATGAAGACTACTTCAAGGATTATCCGGATCATCTACAGGTTTATTTAGCCGCATTTTAGTTGCGGACAACTAACTAGAAGCCGGGGCGATGTCATATTTCTGACTATACACATGTGGAGGAACACCATGGAAGGGTAGGTATAGACCCTGGTGTGTGTTCCAGGCATGGTTTAGTACATGTGGAAGGACTCCATGGAAGGATTGAGATCCTTGGCATGATTGGTTACATGTGGAAGGGCTCCATGGAAGGATTGCTATCTTGGTGTGAGTTCTTGGCATGACTCAGTACATGTGGAAGGGTGGATACTCTGGTGAGAGTTCCTGGCATGCTGATGAAGTCTCATGAAAGGGTGGACACCCTGGTGAGCATTCTTTATACCTGTATGGGCAGTGCCCGAGAAGGGTTTGGTACAAGATGAATAAGTTGGGAGATGGAATCCAGAATATTATGCATAAAGCATGTGTGTGTGTGTTGACATGCATGAATGACTTGTCTCGACTGCTTGGACAATACCTGGTATTTCTGCTTGTGATTGTCCATGGGCTTCGAGGACGCTTGGAAACCCTGTGGACACGTGTGTGCACACTTGTTTGAGACTAAGGCAGTGGTCTTATGTGTTTTGCAGATGGTGAGTGACCCCAAACTCAATTTACAGCTTATATTTTATTATATTAAGGTTTATGAGTTTAGGTGTTCACATACACTTAAATTTGGGTGGACAAATTATAAAGTGTTCACATACACTTAAGTTTGGGTGGACAATTTTTAAAGTGTTCACATCAAGAGGACCAATTTTTAGTAAAACTTGGCCATTACTCAAGGTGGGCAGCCCAACAAGCCAAGAAAGCTGCACGAGTTGCTATTCTTGGAGGGGAGGGCCAAAATCAGCTAGGTGCCCCCCTTTTCTGCTGTTTTTTGGCGGTGGAACATCCTGGGCTTGGGACAGGTGTCAGTTTGGCATGCAAAAACAGCTCTTGAGGGCTGGTCGACTCCAGGCAGGGCTGCTACATAGCTGATTGCTTGCCTCCATAGCTGCTACAGGCAAAGGCGATTCTTCTCTCTCCTTGGAAGCAGGCGACCACTTCTGGCCTCTCTACAGGGCTGGTCGACTGCTGTACAGCAGGTTTCTGGGCTGAGTTTTCATGCTTTGAAGGCTCGGGATTCAAAGCAAACAACAGGGCATCCATCTCATCTTTTGGTGTGACCTGTACGGCATGTTTGTGGGCTGAAAACAGTGCTGTTCAGCCCAGTTCAGCGGGGTTCTTCACGAGAGATTTGAAGGCAAACAGTTTCTAAACCTACGTGAAGCTTGTGGCTCTAAGGGTGGAACCTTCAGGTGGCCAGAGCCAAGGTTTTCATGGCTGGTTATTCAGGACAGCACCACTGCTAGAGGGTGTGATCACGTACTAGAGTGTGGTTGTGCCTGAAGAACTCTTGGAAGCTTGAGTTTGAGGACTCAGGCAATTGTTTGATTTGTTTTCATATTATTATGGATGTATCTGGTGCCAGTTTGAAGAGTGTTTACTCTTTGGCACCCCTTCTCTTGTACTGGAACACCTTGTTAATAGAGATACCTCAGAGGAGGGGAGGCTGGCCCAACTTCAGCTCCTAGTGTTGTGCCGTGTGCAGATTTTTATATTGCGTTTCTGTGGTATCAAAGTATGATGATGATGATATTGTCAGATGCTATGTATGATGCCATGATGTTTGTATGGGATAAGGTTTTCTGTGCCTACACTTCCGTATTTGTGACATCATCTTCTTTGTAGTAGACCATTAAAAGGCCCATGGGTCTTCATAGTCAGCAAAGTTTGCATTGTCCTTGTAGGTTTCTTCTTCCAGTGTAACATTGGCATGTGCTCTCTTGTGAAAGCAATCCTTCTCATTGGTCTTGGCATAGCACTCCTCTGCATGATTGTTCGTACCACAAACACTTTTTACCTTTAAAGTTTTCTTCTTTGTGAAGAAGCTGGCCCCTCCGTTGCTGCGTTGTTCCTGAACTTCCTTTCTTCTTTCTTGAAGGAGGTTATGACTCCTTCCAAGGTAAGGTTTGACAAGTTTTTCATTGTGGTGATGAGGTGCCCGTAAATCTCTTCAGGCATAGAATTTATGAGCACTGCTAGGGCCACATCTTCTTCAACATTAGCTTTAAGACCTGCAAGCCGGATCATTAAGAACTTCATCCTATTCACATGAACATCAAAGCTCTCATGTGGTTGCATTACAAGACCATGGAACTCTATCTGTAAAGAAACTTTAGAGTTCTTTGTCTGAGCCCCAAAAAGCTTGTCCAGCTTTTCTTATGCTTCTTTGGGGGTTGGGAGATTTACAACATGGTGTATAAAATTATGAGAGAATCCTAGCCAAAGGGTCTTTGATCTCTTAGCTTCCATGATTTTTGAGTTGCATCTTCATTTTCAGCCATCTTCTCTTTCTCTTCAATGAAAAGCCGAGGGCCCTCCCTCATAAGACTAAACTTCAACTTAGTCTGCCAAGTGTGGAAATTTTTCCCTTTGAATTTTTCAATGAACATGCGGGTAGCTATGATATGCTATGAAACTGGGAAGGTCTTAATAGAGGAGAGTTTCCAATGCCAGTGTCTAATCCCTTACAGAAAATGCCGAGGAAAGAATTAGGGTTTCCAAACGAGGGGGTTTTGATCAATAATGTTTTAGCATGCTATAGAGACACTTTAATGCTAGATTTGCACCCTCAATTGTGAAAAACAACAAAGTAATAAAGGTTAATTACGTTGAATTGGAGAAATTGGAAAAGGCCCAAAATTGACTTTACCTTCCTAAGGTTGCCTCGTGAACTGGTGCGTGTGTGCTGATTTGTGCACGTGGTTGGTTGCTACTTGAGATGCGTGCATAGGACTGGGCTGCCTCACTGCTACTGACAGAGTATGGAGGCTGTACGGACTGTTGCGCCTGTATGGACTGTTGTATGGATGGTGGCGCATGTGTACAAACAAGTACAAAAATTTGGGCACTAAAGCTCGAGGTAGAATCGACCTGGCTCAGATACCAAATGTAGAAAACAATGAAGTGGAGGCTATGGTGGATCATAGAGATACATGGCTATGGCTCTGGCAAACAAAGCTTAGAGGACCAACATGCAAACTTGTGCTAGTGTGGGAGCCATGGACACGGGAAAACAAATCACCCAAAAGGATGTCAAAGGAGATAGCACTGAGATCTAAGATGTCTTGACGGATGCAACTTGATGGCATATCTCTAGGGGCTAACCTGTTTGCTTGCAGCATGAAAGATTTCATTATCAGATTGGTAATACTTTGATTCACATGTATGCCAAGTGTGACTGAGTTGTGGATGCATAGGAAGTGTTTGACAAGGTGTGAGTCTAAGTTATTGTT
The DNA here is from genome assembly GCF_041138505.1 of Cibotium barometz. NCBI lineage: Eukaryota > Viridiplantae > Streptophyta > Polypodiopsida > Cyatheales > Cibotiaceae > Cibotium > Cibotium barometz. The sequence continues at coordinate 30,642,753 of NC_141071.1, forward strand.
TCATGGACAATAGTGATAGCACGTTATGCTGAGCATGGATTTAATCAAGAAGTGTTGAAGTGGTTCAAACATATGCTACTGGATGTGATCTCCCTGGAGCATGTAACCATAATTTCACCCTTGGAGCCATCATTGACGTGGCTGGATCACGTAAATGACTCTATTGCTGTTGGGTGGATTTCCGTAAGGCTTTTGAGTCAGTATACAGGGCACGATTCTTCAAGGGCCTCCAAGAGCTTCATTTTCCACCACACATGATTTGGAGGGTCAAGGCATTGTACGAGTCAGTGATAGTTGGGCCTGGGCATAGGGAGCTTATTTAGAGAGGCAAGCAGCACGATCAGGGTCAAACGAGGGTACCCTCTCTCTCTAACTCTTTTTGGACTACACATTGATGAGTTATTGATACGATGAGAGGCCAAAGCTTGTGACTAGCCTAGAGAATAGCGTCTTTTCTTTTGTATGCAGATGTGGTAGTTTACGTATTGGGCTCCTAGATTCTTGGTCAAAGTCATGTTCCTTGCACTATGGTGCCATCGTATGAGTTATATGTGGACCGTTGGCTTGGCTATAACATCAAAAGACCTCTCTCTCTCTCTCTCATCCAGCTCCCAAATAAAGAGATTTCGGGTTCAAGTCCCATCCCTGCACTTTGGTGCTGTCATATGGATCATACATGGTCTGTTAGCTTGGCTGTGACATTAAAAAAACTCCTCCTCCTCCTCCTCCTCTCTCTCTCTCTCTCTCTCTCTCTCTCTCAAATTAGCCAAGGTTCAAGCAGCTCGCAAAAAAGAAGGCAAGTGGGGCAGTCTATTGTGAGGGTAGAGCCTTCATTGAAGATTTTGGTAAACCCAAAATAAAACTAGATTTCTTTTAGTTGAGATGAATGTGTCTTATGCTTGGCATCGCAGCTCTACTAGCATGTCAATATCATTTTGGCCTTTTGTAGGCATTAATATAATTCTCTCTCTCTCCCTCTCTCTCTCTCTATATATATATATATATGTGTGTGTGTGTGTGTGTGTGTGTGTGTGTGTGTGTGTGTGTGTGTATATATATACATGTGTGTGTGTATGTATATATATATGTGTGTGTGTGTGTGTATACATATATATATACATGTGTGTGTGTATGTATATATATATATATACACACACACATACACATACATATATGTATGTATGTATATGTTCCTTGCTTGCTACTTTGATTAATATTCTCTTACATCTTGATGATTATGCTTGTTAGTAAAAAAAATGGTCTTGATAATATGTTTTGGACATGCAACAAAAATTCCCATCATTTTTTCACAGGAAAGAGGTGAGAGATGGGAAAGGCGTAGCACTTTGCTGCTCTATTTGAAGCAACAACTAGAAGAGCTCGATATTGGTTATCAACTTGCTCAACAAGAAATAATAGTCTGAGGTATTCACGTGACAAGTGATTCTAATGCTTGATGTAGCTTTGAGCCCAAACATTTTGATCGAATGGATTATTGGCTGAATGGACTTTTTTTTTCGTATCTCATAAGCACCCTAGGCAAATGTTTAGTGTTGTTCTATAATGTGTGACCTCATTTTGGATACCCATTTGCAACCAACCATAATTTTGTGTCGGGTTACTAACATTAGATTCCATTTATGGTTCCCATACTAGCCTTGATTGTTTTTATATTTTTTGTAGAACATTATGATGATGGCAAATAAAACCTTTACCCTTTACTCAAGGGTAAGTAGTTTTCTAGGTACTCTTGGTTTCAGGATGCACCATGAACATCACCATCTATATTGGCCAATCTCTAATATGATCTTACGACGCAATCGATGCTGAATCTACTGGGTTTTTGGGGTCTGAATACAGATTTTCTTTACCGAAGCAAGTCTCCACTAAGTATGTGTATGTTTGTTAAATGTGGTGGTGTGCTTTGTTTTGGTGAATACATAGGTGGTGTCAAATATGAAATGGTAAATCTTAAGTTTGAAAAAAACTGTTTTTGAAGCAATCTCTTGTAACTATTGCTCAACTCATGTAACCAATCTTGTGTAACCATTGAGAAAGTTCATGTGAATTTCAAAGAGGAAGCATGCCAATACGCTTCCACGTAATGTCATGTATGGGGTGATAAGCATTTGGAATTGTGATCCTTTGAAGAGACCATATTAATCTGCGTAGTATCCATCCAATTGTTTTAGACACTCCTCTCTTTATGTTTTAGTTTCAATTTGAACATGACATACATCCACCTCATGTCATGAAGAACCCTATTGTTTTGCTATGAGGCACTCAAGGAAATTGTACTTTTCCTTTCATTGGTTTTGGCATCAAGAGGTATTCGATCTCCTATCGTATTGTCTTCATAGAAAACATGAAAATTCACTCAAAAGCAATTGAACAAAGAAGAATCGAAGATGAACACGTCATTGGCAAAGCATGTATAACCTTTTTTAAGGGATATGATTCCTTTTGTAGTGTTATTATTAAGTTGTCACTCTTCATCTTCTTGACATAGAGCTTTTATACTCTAGGGGATGCCTTTTGGATTTTGAGAGATTGTTACATAATCATCCTAGGCAACTCTACTTCAAGGCCCACCAACGCCACAGTTGTTAGGTTCACAAAATCAACCTCTTGTGGGACCTTTTGGAGGACTTGTCTGTGATGACCTTTGAAGACAAAAAAATTCTAGCAAATCAAGATCTATGAGCATGTACTAATTCCAAAGAAGAAGACTCATGAACACGGCAAACATTGAGGCTGCTTACCATCGCAAAGCACATGAAGAAGTATTGAGGCCATGGTGCACTAAAGTACCTACAAGATTTTGAGACCAAATGCGTTGTGGTTGTGAAACGTTTCAAATCCTCTCTCTCCTTGGTCATGGCTTGTAGGACTTTGCCCTTGCTTGCCAAGTCCATGCCCACCTCACCTATTGTTTCCTTGACCTCAGTCCCAGACTGAGTCTTATGCTGTATGCAAAATTGGCATGAGCCACATCAAACTCCAAGGCATCAAGACATGTTGAAAAGATTGATTTGCAATGGCATAAGGAGGAAGTAATTGATTGATTGAGCATGTACAACTTGAAACCAAAGTGTTTACATGCATGATTTGCAAAGGGTGGATGAATAAGCAAGTGGAAGAGACGCCCCCCTAAGTCTACATCCACCAAGAGCAAGCAGTCCACTCATGCCAAGATGGGATAAGTTTTCACAGTGCTCAACAAATATTTGGAGGATCAGTTCATCTCTTGCCCCATGGAAAATTGTCTTTGAAGAATTCACGAATATCCAATCTATGTGGGTTGAACCATGGGTTAGCCTCCATATAAAGCACTCTCTTGAGAGAAGCTCATAGTCTACGATTTTCTTCACACGAAAAGTCGAGCTAATGATAATCTCCAGTGTTGCCTTGATTGAGAGAGAGCCCAATATATCAAATCCAAATTGATCATAATGACAATATCTCAACCCTAGAGAAGGCCCTTTTGAAGTGTTGGATTTTCTATCTTGCCTTGTTGAAGGGAGATCTGCAAACTCATAATACTCTACTTATTCACTAAAATTCTAGGTCTTGTGCAAACATACATATTGTACACAGAGAAAGATAGATAACAAGAAGGACATTACTATGCCTGAATGGGCTTGTTAATACAAGAGGTGCCTATCGATTCACTTCTAGTCTTACTGTAAATGACTTTAAGGTTTAACTTGTGTTATACTAAGGTCATAACTAACCTTTTCACACACCCCCTTTTAGCACTGGCAGTAAACCTTTACATAAGGCCAATATTTCTGTAGCAAGCATCATGTTTTATTTTCGTTGTAGGCTTTGTTAGAAAGTCACCCCATTGATCGCATGTAGATGTAGAGAGAAAATGTGTAGCATGCAATAGGTTGATCGTTCATAACGCGCAACGATGCCTTTTTATACTCGTGAGTTTATTCAATTCCACTTTAATTGGGAGAAAAGAGAAGAGAGAGAGAGAGTTGACACAGTATTGGGTCCCAATTACCCATTGACGGGCCCCAGTAACTTTGTACAATGAGTATGAAAGATGACTGAGGTCTGCCAAACGCAAGGACAAAGTAGACCGAACACAGGCTAAACCATATGCTATCCAAGCTCCTTTGAATAACTCTTCGATGACCACTATGCAAACCCAAAATTGAGGGATGCACATATGCTGGGTAAATGCTAAAGAATGCTCTTCATGGAGGCCTTGGGACTGTAGCACAATAAGGTGCTGAATATTGAATGTATGCTCAAAAAGCCAGAGGCTCTAGGCACACATAACTGCTCTTGTAATGTTACAGACTGGTTTTATGAATGATGATTTATGCTATGGCTGATACGTTTGTATTTATATAGATTGTAGTTATTGGTTGGTTCACATGAGTAGAACTATTGGCCTATTTTATGGGACAAAAAAAGGCTAGTTTATAGCATGAAATGTTGCGCACTTTATCATGTTATCCCCTTTATGCTGGCCGACTGTTTGAGGATACCTGATTGTTGGTGTATATCCCTTTGCTAGCCGATTATAGCCTATAAGCAAGTTATGGTAGACAACAAGTAATGTTGTGATCTTGCTTCAATGAATAATACTTGTGGCTGGCCATCATGTTGAATATACTGGTTCTGCTGGTGTGAGGTGGCATAGGGTGTAAAGAGCCCTATGCAAGGTAGCCCCTATGATGGGGTGCCTTATGGACTGTCCCATAGGCTGACCCATGTGTATATGCCCCTAAGATGCTTGCTATGTAGGTTCTGACTACAGGGCCAATCTATACGAGCTTGAATTCCAAAGAATCATCGTATTGTGCCTTCATACTATCAAGATCTTTTTCTTGCATTTCAAGCTCAGTGGACTCTTGCAAAATTTGAATTGTGCCTTTATGACTCAGAGCATCGGCAATGGGGCTATTCAAGCCAGGAATGCATTCAATCATACCTCCAAACTATTGGAAGATCTAACTCCATTTGGCTTGTCTGTCATTCCATTGTTGTTTTTGCAACCATTTAAGTGCCTGATGATCTACCTTAATTGTGAAATCTCTCTCATTTAAGGAGATGTTGAAAATGCTTAAGAGTTGTCATCACCGCCAATGACTCCTTGTTGTACACGTAATAATTCTTTTCTGCGTAATTTAATTTTCAGTTGTAATAAGCCACTGGGTGCCCTTCTTGTTCGAGGGCAGCTCCTATGACTAAGTTGTTGGCATCGGTAATCAGCTTGAAAGGATCATCCCATGAATTCAATTTGAGAATGGAGACTCGGAGGCATCTTTCTTCATTGCATGAAATGCCTCAAGTGCTTTGCCCATGAGACTGACACACCTTCCCTCAACACATCTTCATGCCCTTGAACAGATCTATGAAAGAGGTGCTGCAAGGTTGGAAAACTTGTCCATATGTAAATTGTATGCTTGGAAGTGACCTACAAAAGAGTGGATCTCTCAAGCGTTTTTGGGAGCATCCCATTCAATAATTTCCCTTACCTTTTAGTCGAGGCTAATCCCGTTTTGCACTAATAACATATCCTAGATAATGAATTTATTCCACTCCAAATTCACTCTTTTTTGCATTGATATAGAGTGCATTATCTCGCAAAAGTTACAAGACCTTTTGAGCATCGTGCTTGTGGAATAGTAGAAAAGATGAGTGTATCATCTAAAAAGATGAACACTCACTTTTCTATAAGCTCCACAAAGTTAAATGTCGTCAGTGCATTGGTGACGCTGAATGGCATCACCACAAACTCGTAAGTGGCTATGTTCAATCTTGAAGGTTGTTTTTGGAATGTCAGCCACCATAAAGATCTAAACCTAATGATGATAGCTACTCTTGAGATCTATCTTGTTGAGATGTCAAGCTCAATACATGAGCTGACACTCATGACGTGCCTAGGTGACCATTTCACATTTACACCATTGGCGTGTTTGGTAGCTGACATGACGGATCTTTGCCAGTGATTCTACAGCTGGACTATATCTATCTAGTCCAACTGAGTTATGGCATACTTATCTTGCTAGCTCAGCTACTTAGTGTGTTCATAATATAGACTTCCTATACATAGTTCTCTAGTACTTATGTTAGTTTTCACTTATCTTTTGTAGACCTCTTTTGAGACCAACAAGGAGAAGAAGATTTCAGCCTTCCATCTTTGTGTGTGTTATTTATTGTTGTGAGAGTGTGTGTGTGCTTATAAGAGCTCAAGCTCTCTCTCCTCTCCATCTTTTCATGGTATCAGAGCTTAGTTTAGGCTAAGGAGCTGAGTGGCAAGAAAAAGAGGCTACAAAGGCAAAGGAAGCGGTACACGGGTAAGAGCAACATCATCTCTTTTCCTTCTTATTTTAGTACGACACCCCCTTGGTAGCGTTGGGAGCTATAGACTGAGGAGCCATCTTTGTAGCATGGAGGAGCATGTATGGTGCATAGTACTTTGTACTGAGATTTTGCAGGAAACCAAATTTGCATTTCAAGTGCGTTTTGATCTCCATATGGCCACTATAAGGGGTTTTCGACCATTTCTGGGAAGTTCCGGTTTGCAATTATTTTTGTCCAAACACTGGTTATTGCAATGCACATTTTGGGTGTGTGTCTAGACAGTGATTGCACATGTATTGCGGATTGTGGGTGTATGTACATGTACTCTGGTCATCTGTTGTGATGTACATGTATCGCTAGAGGAGCTACAACAGATATTGCTATGTTGCAGGTTGTATACATAAATTGTTTATTTATAGATTTTAAATTGTTGTAAGTAAAGATGCCTAACAACATCAATCAAATTGTTAGTGAGATAAGCTTGACAAGAATAAATTCCATGCGTGGACGTTCAGATAACTAATTTCCTGATGGGAAAAGGATTTAGAGACTATGCTGAAGGAGACAATGAGGAGTCTCTGGAATTGCCTAAAGAGAATGCAACTCCAACAGAGATAAAGGTGTTCAAAGACTGGAACTAGGGTCAAGGAAAGTCATATATTAGCTTTCAACAAACACTATAATAAGGCATATATAGGATGCCAACACTCCAGCAGTTGCATTGCAAAACCTAGTGAAGATGTTCCTAACAAACACAAAAGCAAGGAAGTCGCAGCTAAAACAGGAGTTGTGTATAGTGGATAAGAAGAACATGTCTATCAATGAGTATGCATTGAAGATCAAGGGTATTGTTGAATCCCTTGGATCTATTAATGTCTCAATGTAAGATGACAACTTGGTGAGCGTCTGTTTGAATGGGCTTTGCAAATAATATAAGCCATTCAAGATCTCTATTGTTGTAATAAGAGAGAATGTTCCCAAGTTTCGGAATTCGGTGTCTATGTTAATCATAGAAAAGTATTTGGGTGAAAAATCTTCCTCCCAAAGCAAGAACACTTCAGAACAGACCTTCTACTCAAATTTAGGTATAGGTAGAGGTAGAGGTCATAGCCAAGGCCAACATGGTGGTTGTTTTGGAAATCAGAATTATGGACAACAACAGTTCAATGATTCGTTGTAGCAAACACATGCAACTGCAAGAGGTGAGTCTTCTCGGGGAGTTCACCTAAAAATATGTAAGTATAGCACGTGAGTTCAAAGGAAGGAGTTTTTTAATTCAAAATAATAAGATAAACTTACATCAATAAATTTAGAGTAGGGGTTTTTTTATCTTGAAATAAAACCTGTAAGTGTATAAAGAAAAAGGAGTCATTTTATTCATGAAAAATTCACAGGTAAGGGTTTTTTAAATACTCCTTAAACGCAAGTGATATATAAGGTTTCTTAGTAGTGCACCCCCCGAGCCAGTCTGAAGGCAGGGGTACAGATGTTACAACCCTGTCACACATGAGACACTAGGTTGTGCTTCCATTTGAGTTGTGCTTCACTTTGTAGATCTACTTACATCCAATAGCCTTTTTACCTTTAGGCAAAGGAAGTGATTTCCATGTCTTATTTATATCCTATGTAGCCATTTCTTTATCCATGGCTTCCTAATGTAAACGTCCAACAGCATCCTCAAAACATGTGGGCTCAACCTCCTCCACAACCTTTGCCATGTATGCATAATGGTGAGCTACATAACCATCATAAATCAATATGCGAATAGGGTTTTTGACCCTACTTGCTTGGCCTTGGATCTATCCTTGGCTTTCTTGTGCTTGCCTTAGCCTTCCTTGCACCATCTCATCCTTATCTCACGTGTGACAGGGTTGTAACATCTGTACCCCTTTTACTCAAGGCAGGCTAAAAAGGGGGGTACATATGTTACAACCTTGTCACATGTGAGATGAGGGTGAGCATGGATGTTGTCTTTGATGAGATGAGCAGTTGGTATGATGCTACAAAAGACTCGATTGGGGCTGATACACAGGAGCACGTGGTTGTGCAGAATACAGGTTAGCAATTACAATCATTGAGTGGATTAAGAGAGTCCTCTAGCAGTGGGTCTATTGATAAACCATGGAGTGACAGGTTACATTAGAAAATTAGTCCTATAGGTTCAACAGTGTATCATATAAAGGTAAAGAGAAGGTTAATGAGTCTCTTGGTATGCCTAGTATTTTAGCAGGGCATTCATATGTTGATGGAGAGTCTAGTGACTCAGAGCAAAGCCTTGATAAAAGTTTGGGATTCTAGCTATTAGGGCACCTGGTAAGGTAACCACAAGGACAGATCCAAGACCATGCAAATTGGGTAGAGTCAAAAACCGTGTTTCGAGATTGATGTATGATGGTTATGTAGATCACCATTATGCATACATGGCAAAGGTTGTGTAGGAGGTTGAATCCACACATTTTGAGGATGTCATTGGGCATGTACATTGGGAGAAATCCATGAACAAAGAAATGGCTACATTGGATATAAATCAGACATAGGAATTAGTGACTTTGCCTAAGGGTAAAAAGGGTATTGGATGTAAGTGGGTCTACAAAGTGAAGTATAACTTAGATGGAAGCATTAGCAGGTACAAGGCGAGATTAGTTGCCAAAGGTTATGCTTAGACCTATGGTATTGATTATGAGGAGACATTCATCCCCGTTGCCAAGATGGCAACTGTGAGAGCTGTTATTGTAGTGGGGCTGGGCATCAAAAGGCTAGGTTTTACATCATCAAATGGATGTAAAGAATGTGTTCTTGCATGGTGAGCTACAAGAAAAAGTATATTTGGAACAGTCACTTGGTTATGAGGATTTGAGTCACCCAAATTATGTGTGTAGGCTATGTAAAGTCTTGTATGGCTTGAAGCAGACACGGAGAGCATGGCATGATAAGATTTCACAATATCTTATCACCATTGGTTTTCATATGGCAGATGCTGATCATTCACACTATGTGCGAAAGAGTGACATGGGGATTGTGGTCACCACCATCTATGTGGATGACTTGATTATTGGGGGTGACAATGAAGAGGAAGTTGAGAATGCAAAGGGTCTCCTCAAGAAGAAGTTTGACATGAAGGATTTGGGTGAGCTGAGATACTTTCTTGGCATTGAGGTCATCAAGACGCTTGAGAATATATGGCTATCACAAAGATAATATGCATTGGACATGTTGTCCAAATATAGTATAGCTGGCTATAAGCCTATTTTTATGTACCATTGGATCAGAATGGCAAGCGGAGTGCAAAAACGGGTAAGATTTTGGAGAATGCCAGTATGTACATGAAGATAGTGGGCAGCTTAATGTAAATGACAATTACGAGGCCAGACATGAACTACACAGTTTGGTTGGGGAGTTAGTTAATGTAGGTTTCTTAGAACCCACATTTGGATAGTGTGAGGTGCACATTGCACTATGTGAGGTTAATAGTGGATTATGTTTAGCGGGTTTATGTTTTCCTTTGGAAGAGATGCTATTACATGGAGCAGCAAGAAGCAGGCACAACAATAGTTACCTTGTCGAATAGAGAGGCAGAGTACAGGGGTGCTGCGATGGCAACATGTGAGGTAGCTTAGTTACACAAGCTAGTTAGAGATTTGGGTTTGCTTTTTGATAGGTAGATTGTCATCTATTGTGACAACCTTAGTAGCATACAATTGGCCAAGAACCCAATGTTTCATGCACAGACTAAACACATAGAGGTCCATTATCACTTCATCAGAGAGAAGGTCTTCACAGAGGAGATATTGATCTCATGTACGTAACCAACATTTTCACCAAGGCCTAAGGAGCATAGAAGATTTGTAGATTCCACACTATGCTTGGAGTCTTAGGGAGATGAAGTTGAGCCTGAGAGGCAGTGTTGAGGTGTCAAGCTCAACGGTTCACGGTGTGAACAGCTGTAATGGGGTTCACATCGTGAACTGCTTTTTTTTCTACAGTTTCACGTGAAATGCATAAGATCAATTTTTTTGTTCTTTGTGCTCACGTAGTCAAACATGCACATGATGAATGATTGATGCATTGCTTACCTTGTACCCATTTATGCATTCAGTGGATACCTTTTGTTTATCGCCATGAGAACCAAGGGGTCACTTGGGTACTTTTGGGCATTTGCTAATGCAGTCGTTTTAGTTCCATGTGGGAGTTTTTTATTATTCCTTCCACCCAACTGAACAATTTTGTTGTTGTGTCTGATTGTGGAGGGCTTCCATCTGCATCTCCTTGTTGGATTCCTTTGTTTTTACCCTTAAGTTCCCTACTCAGTTCTGTAGCCAAAGTGGGTACTTTTGTGGCTTTGGGAGTTCCCCACCCATTCGGTTGAGGTTGTTTTTTCCTCCACACAAGGGTTGGTGTGGGGCTAGCATGGCTTGGAAGTAGACGTTGCACACTGTTACCACCGTCTTTTTGATGACTTGATCTGTTTGTGATATTCACTGAGTTTGTTTGGGTACCCATATTGTTGCATTGCCTTGGTAGTACCCTTGTGCTTGCAGTAGATCCTTTCGGACCCATTTCTCACGTGCTCCTTGAGGTTTCTTTGGAATTTTGGAGTCCTATCATTTGGTTTGAGTCCACAAAGTCTGATTTTTCTTCTTGGCTTCCTTATATCCTTTATGGTGTCCATCTTGTGTGGTTGATCTGTTACTTGATTCTTGGGCAGCCACTTCTGTGTACCCTTAGATGTAGAGTATTTTGTGGTGGGTAAGCATCGCGGAACGATTGCTGGTCCTGTCCTCTGAGGTGTTCCCATTGCACTAGTTGTTTACTCCTCAGTTATGATGTGCTTTCCTCTATTTGTCGAGCTCCATAAGGGTATGGAAATGACCTTCTCACGTGTGCTTATTAATGTTGTTCGTTCTTCCAAAACTGGATGTTGCATTTACTAGCACAAGTTTACCTAATGCTACCCAGGTTTTATATGAGATCAAGTTATGACTTGACCCCGTATCTATTAATGCAATGCTTTTTGCATGGCCTTTAGCTGAAGTAAGTCCCACCTTGAGTTGTGTGTTGGTTCGACGTTTAGTTCCCCCTCGTCCAAAAGGGTCACAGAAGCCATGTTGACATGTAGCAGTCTTTTCTGAAGTAATTGTTTAGCTTTGATCTCTCTAGCCTTAGCCTCTTCTTGTGCTTGCTGTATCTTCTCTTTTGCAAGTTGTTTTTGTTGTTTTAAAAGATGTTCCTATAGGAGCATCTCTTGGGTCAATGGTCTAAAATATTTTTTAAATTTACTTCCATTGACATAACCCTCCATTTGGACGTCGTTAATTGTCTCAATTCGGACAGACCCCTGAGAGGTGTGATTTTCGATACTACTCAGAAAGGTCCCAGGCCTCGGTATTTAAGTTTCTTTTTTCTGGCGCTATCTACACCATACATGAGGACAAGGTCCCCCGTTTTCAAGTTCTTTTTGCTTAAGGTTTTTGTCAAGCCAGTGTTTCCTTCGTAATTTTTCAACCATGAAGCCATGTGATGATATCAATCTGGTCTCATCAAGCTTTTCTAAATCAATTAGCCTTCCGGCGGCTAATGCATTCTCCGTTAGCCACTTTTGTACGGCGATCCTTAAGCTTGGGACTAGGTATTCTATAGGCATAACTGCTTCCACACCATAAGCTAGATGTGTTGAGATATCGAGCTCATCCAGTGAGGCGGTGGACACTGATGACCCGCCTGGGGGGATAGGCCCCACACTTACACCACTGGCATGGTTGGTGAGATCATGGGTGATATGCGGCCAGTGGGATGATAGGCTGTGTGACAGCCATTCTAGAGACTGGCATAGTTATAGCGCCAGCTCATTTAGTTGGGTTCACACTATAGAGAACCCTTGTATGTATTGGTTGAGTACCTCTCATATTGGGTGTGTACTCTTATCTTGTATAATGGTGTGTTGAGTGTTGAGTGTTGATGAAGAAGAAGATTTTCAGCCTCTCACCTTGTGTGTTCTCTATTAGGGTTTTGTGAGTGTGTGTGTGCTTGCAAGAGCTCAAGATCTTTTCTCCCCTGCATCTTTTCATGGTATCAGAGCTTGGTTCGTGCTAAGGGCTAAGCTGCAAGCAAGAGAACCACAGGAAGCGGTACGAGGGTAAGAGCTTCAACTACTCTTCCCTATTTGTGTTGGTGACTACACCCTTGTCGGGAGCTCTACGAGAGGCACCGGCAAACGATCTCTGATTGAGGAGCTTTCTTCACGGGAGTAAATCTATAGGGCAACTATACTGTCCTATCGGTCCTATCAGACAACATTTTTCAGGCAAAAACGCGTTTCGGGCGCGTCTGGACCTCCGTTTTTCAGAAAGCAGGCGATTCCGAGCACTGCGGGTAAGTCATTGATTCTTTGCAGAACTCTGTTTTAAGAACTGCAGGAAGACAGATTGGCTGTGCTGTAGACACTGTGTGTGCTGCAAAAAGGTTAACAGTTGCCATTGGGTGTATGTATGCACATTGAGGTCACTGGTTGACATTTGAGAGTACTACAGTACCGTTGCAGAAAATATAGCAGTTTGTGTAGGACAAACTAGAGTGCTGTTTTTGGTAAATTTGTGTGTCTGGCAAGATGTCAAATGATGGCATAACCCAAATTGTGGCTGAGAAGCTTGATAAGAACAACTTCCATGCTTGGAGGTTCAGGTTGACGAATTTCCTGATGGGAAAGGGCTATTGGAACTACATAGAAGGTGAGCATGAAGAGGCACCGGAGATACCGGATAAATCCGACTACTGATGTGAAAGAGTTTAAAGACTGGAACCAAGGAGCCAGGAAAGTTATATATTAGCTCTCCATTAGTATACAGGACACCATGATTGGGCACATTCAGGATGCCAAGTCCCCCAAGGAGGCGTGGGACACCTTGGTAAAACTCTATGAAACAAATACCAAGGCACGTAAGATACAGTTGAAGAATGAACTTCATACTGTGGAGAAAAAGAGCATGTCTGTGAATGACTATGCATTGAAGATAAAGAGTATTGTGGAATCCCTTGCATCTATTGGTGTGTCAGTAGATGATGATGATAAGGTGGAAGTCTGTCTACGTGGTCTCGGGCCACAATACAAGGCGTTCAAGACGTCTATTCAGACTCGGGAAAACATTCCCAACTTTACAAATTTGGTGTCTATGCTGATTATAGAAGAGAAGAGCTTGGGTGAAGACCAACAGTCTTCACAAAACAAAAATAGTTCAGAGCAACAGGCCTTCTACACAAGTTCAAGAAGAGGACGAGGTAGAGGAGGCCGTGGACGCGATCAAGGAGGTGGCCGAGCAGGTAATCAGAATTATGGCCAGCAGCAGCAGCAACAACAACAGTCCCAGAATACATAACAACATCAACAACACACAGGTGGAAGGGGCAAATTCAGAGGCAGGGGGAGTCAAAGAGGACGTGGAAATTGGCAAAGGCAATATAATGATGCACGTGAATACTTTTATTGTGGTAAGCATGGACATGTGCAGGCAGAATGTTATAAGAAGCAGGCTGACATGCAAAATGGGAAAGTGCAACAGAACAACTATGCATCCTCAAGCAGAAACAATGAGGATAATGAAAGGTTGTTTGCTATACAGCATGTCGTGAATACCATGTCTGAAAATGTTGAAGCAGCACAAAAAGATGATGTATGGTATGTGGATTCAGGTGCTTCGAACCACATGACAAGTCATGGGGAGTGGTTCAAGGAGATGAAAAACCTTGAAAGACCAGGTTTTGTGGAAACAGGGGATGACACTGCTCATCCAATTGCCCATGTTGGAGATGTGCCATTGTCTATGCAGGATGGCAAAGTGAAGTACCTTGCAGATGTACTTCACGTTCCGAACATAACAAAGAATCTGGTTTCAGTTGGCCAGATGATTGAGCAGGGTTTGCAGGTTCGGTTTAACCCTGATGGTTGTTATGTTGAAGACTTTAAAGACAAGTGCAAGTTGGTTGCAAAAGGCAACAGAGTGGGCAGAATGTTTACGTTGAATGTAGATATGCCTGAAATGAGTGCTGCGATGTTTGCAAATCGTTTAGGAATTGTTGTAGACATAGACATTTGGCATAAAAGAATTGGACATGTGAATGTGTAGAGAATGAAGTCTATGCAGACTAAAGGAATTGTGATAGGGCTGCCAAAGTTTAAAGTGGAAGGTATGCAGAGAATATGTGAAGTATGTCAATTTGGAAAGCAAACAAAACATGTATTTCCACGTAACACATATGTGAGCAGAAATGCACTAGATGTTGTGCATTCAGATGTATGGGGTCCTACGAAGACCATGTCTATGGGAGGCTGTAGGTATTATGTGACATTCATTGATGACCACACAAGGAAAGTGTGGGTATATTTCATGAAGGAGAAGAGTGAGGTGTTCACTCACTTTCAGAATTTCAGAGTTTTGGTTGAAAAGCAAACATGGAAATATGTAAAGTGCCTAAGGTCAGATGGAGGGGGAGAGTACTTCTCCAATGAGTTCTAGAAGAATGGTATTCGGAGACAGTTTACATGCAGATACACTCCGCAGCAAAATGGAGTTGCTGAGCGAAAAAATAGGCACATTGCTGAGATTGCGCGAGCATTGATGGAAGAGAAAAATATGCCGCATAGCTATTGGGCTGAGTCTGTTTCTACAGCAGTATACATCATGAACAGGACTCCAACTGCAGCCATACATGATGTAACTCCAGAGGAGAGGTTTATTGGCAAAAAACCTGATTTGTCTCATCTAAAAGTCTTGGATGCATTGCATATGTGCATGTGCCAGATGAGCTGAGAACTAAGCTGGATCCAAAAGCTGAAAATGTGTGTTTATTGGATATTCCCTTGAGCAAAAGGGATACAGGTGTTATAACCCTGCACGTGAGTTGAGGGTAAGCAGGGATGTTGTCTTTGATGAGATGAGTAGCTGGTATGCTGTTGAAAAAGAAGCTGTTGGGGCTGATGTGAGTGGAAGTGTGGTTGCACAGAATGCAGGTCAGCAATCACAGTCTTTGAGTGGACCAGGAGAGTCCTCATCTACTGGGTCTGTTGATAGATCATGGAGTGGCAGGCTGCGTCGTAATACCAGTCCTGCAAATGTGATTAGTACATCACGTAAAGGAAAAGAGAAAGTGGTTGGTATGCCTGACATTTCTGCAGGGCATTCTCATGTTGATGGAGAGTCTAGTGGCTCAGAGATGAGCCTTGATGAGGAGCTTGGGATCCTAGCTATGAGAACACCTGGTGTAAAGAAGGCTATGGAAGCCATGAATGACAAGCTGCGAAGATCTGGGAGAGTGAAAAACCCTATGCGCAGAGGTTTGCCTATGATGGTTATGTGGCACATCACTATGCATATATGGCAAAGGTTGTGCAGGTTGTAGAGCCCACATGCATTGATGAGGCTGTTGGAAATGTGTGTTGGGAGAAAGCTATGGATGAGGAGATGGATGCACTATATGGAAATGAGACTTGGGATTTAGTGCAATTGCCTGAAGGCAAGAAAGCCATTGGTTGGATGCAAGTGGGTGTACAAAGTAAAACATAACAGTGATGGAAGCATAAACAGGTATAAGGCTAGATTGGTAGCCAAAGGGTATGCACAGACATATGGCATTGATTATGAGGAAACTTTCAGCCGAGTTGCCAAGATGGCAACAGTGAGAGTTGTGATAGCAGTGGCTGCGTCAAAGCAATGGTCTTTACATCAGATGGATGTAAAGAATGCATTCTTGCATGGGGATTTGCAGGAAGAGGTGTATATGTTGCAGCCACTTGGTTATGAGGATGTGAGTCACCCCGAGCATGTTTGCAGGTTGAAGAAAGCCTTGTATGGCTTAAAACAAGCACCAAGAGCATGGTCTGACAAAATTTCTGAATATATTATCACTATTGGCTTTCATGTAGCCAATGCAAATTTCTTGTTGTATGTGAGACATGGTGATAGAGGGGTTGTGCTTGTTGTCATCTATGTAGATGACTTGATCATTACGGGGGACCATCAAGTCATCTATGTAGATGACTTGATCATTACGGGGGACCATGATGCAGAGATCTTTGATATAAAGATCTTGCTTTGACAGAAGTTTGAGATGAAGGATCTGGGGAAGCTCAGATATTTCTTAGGCATTGAGGTGATTAGGTCACCACATGGTATTGGATTACTGGCAGAGACACTATGGCTTGGACATGTTGTCCAAGTATGGTATGATAGGCTGTAAGCCTATCTCAATGCCATTGGATCAGAATGGCAAGTTGATGAGTGCAGATTCAGGAGAGATTTTGGAGGACCCTACTATGTATAGGCGCATAGTAGGAAGCTTGATCTATATGACGATCACCAGACCAGATTTGAGCTATGCTATTGGGTTGGTGAGTCAGTTTATGCAGGTTCCACGAAAACCGTATTTGGATCTGAAGGTGAGTAGCTTATTAAAGATGACAAGTATGACACTAATGAAAATTCATTTAATAGAAGGAAATACTACATATTATCATTGAAATTCTAGTGGCACTTTATCTACACACACACACACACACACACACACACACACACACACACACACACACACACACACACATGCACACACATTTAGAGATACTTATTACAATATTGATTAGACATGGACTTTTAAAGTATAGTGGGTGTCATTTTGACTTCTGGATAGAATATTTAAATATCTTCTCTTTGAAGGTGAGTAGCTTATTAAAGATGACAAGTAACGACACTAATGAAAATTCCTTTAAGAGAAGAGAATAGCACATATTATCGTTGAAATTCTAGCATTCAGTGGGCCTAACAATTCTAAATGAATAATTTGGACTCATTATAGTTTCAGTAATGCACCACAAATGAAGACCTACTACCTTTGGTTTCTTCAAATAAATTCATTGAGCCAATATGCCATAATGATTCTGATTATACATCTACCTCATCTTTAAGAAGTGGAATAAGAATTTTTATTACTCGAGGAGACATTGAAATATTAGACTTAGAGATATTAATTGGCATGTATGGATTTATTGCGAAATGTTAGAATTAGAGATAGATCAATTGGCATATAACGATTTTTTGCAAGATGGGATTGATGAAGATAACAATTAAAGATGCAAAATATTGTTAGACTTACAACATTCTAGTCAATTTTTATTTTGTATTCATACACCCTTTTATGCTCTCTTTTTTTTAATTTGCATAGGTGTCACTCAAGCATTGCTTGTAACATCACTTAGTAGTATTACATGCAAATAAGCACCCCTATGTATGTCTTTTTTTGTAGTGGCACTTTATCTACACACACACACACACACACACACACACACACACACACACACACACACACACACACACACACACACACACACACACATGGACACACATTTACAAATACTTATTACAATATTGATTAGAGATAGATCAATTGGCATATATCAATTTTTTGCAAGATGGGATTGATGAAGATAACAATTAAAGATGCAACATATTGTTAGACTTATAACATTCTACTCAATTTTTATCTTGTATTCATACACCCTTTTATGCTCTCTTTTTTTTTGGCATAAGTGTCGCTCAAGCATTGCTTGTAACATCACTTAGCAATATTACATAAAGTGTCGCAAATAAGCACCCCTATGTATGCCTTTTTTTGTAGTGGCACTTTATCCACACACACACACACACACACACACACACACACACACACACACACACACATGCACACACATTTAGAGATACTTATTACAATATTGATTAGACATGGACTTTGATAGTATAGTGGGTGTCATTTTGACTGCTGGCTAGATTATCCAAATACTTTCTCGTTCAAGGTGAGTAGCTTATTAAAGATGACAAGTATGACACTAATGAAAATTCATTTAACAGAAGGAAATACTACATATTATCATTGAAATTCTAGTGGCACTTTATCTACACACACACACACACACACACACACACACACACACACATACATGCACACACATTTAGAGATACTTATTACAATATTGATTAGACATGGACTTTGAAAGTATCACATCATTTTCCATCTCATCACATCTTTCCTCATTTATTCTCATCACATCTCACCCACTCACATCAACCCATATTCACATCCCATCACACCTCATTCATTTCACATCTATCTCAATTTACATCACATCTCATCTCATTCATTTCACATCTCATCTCATTCATTCTTATCCCGATTCACATCTCATCCATTCACTCACATCGACATCACATCCTTTCACATACACATCCACATCCATTCTTCGACATACACATCCACATTCATTCTTCTACATACACACATCTGCATTCATTCTTCCACATACACATCCACATCCATTCTTCCACATACACATCCACATTTATTCTTTGACATACACATCCACATTCATTCTTCCACATCCATTCTTTCGCATACACATCCACATACACATCCGAATCCATTCTTCCACATACACATCCACATTCATTTTTTTGCATACACATGCACATACATTCTTCCACATACACATCCACATCCATTCTTCCACATACACATCCACATCCATTCTTCCACATACACATCCACATTCATTCTTTCGCATACACATCCACATACATTCTTCCACATACACATCCACATCCATTTTTCCACATACACATCCACATTCATTCTCATTACATCACATCTTATTACATCCTATTTTCATCTTATCACATCCATTCACATTCTATCACATCCCATACACATCCATTCACATTGTATCACATCCCATACACATCTTATCACAGTCATTCTCATCCTATCGCATCCCGTTTACATCTTATCACATCTCATACACATCTTATCGCATCCTATTTTCACCTTATCTCATCCATTCATATGCTATTCCCATTTAATAGCTTTTTCTAGGTTGATCCCGATAATGGGACTTTTTCTAAATTTTTGCCAATTGCTTGGCCTAATTAAAGGTTCTTTTTCTCGCCGACTATTTCCATATTCATTCTCAATTTCTCAAATGAATTATATTTAATATTCCTCTTTTGAATAAAAAAATTCATGGGATTTACAGAAATCAATTCTACCCATATTTCCACTTTTGATAAATAATCATAAATTAAATTATACTAAAAATTCCTCTTCTTCTCATTTAATTTCTTGGATCTCAAATACCATGGGAATTCCTCTTTTTACATTTAATTAATTGCATTCCAATGTCATGGGTATTCCTCTTTTATCATCAAATATTTCTCATAAAGTAATTTCATCTAAAATAAAATACCCATTAATTCAATATGCTAGGAATTTCTCTTTTCCCATCTAAATGATGGAATTCCAAATGTCATAGAAATTCCTCTTTTACCATTTAAATATCTCTCATAGATAAAATAAATTTATCTAAAATTCATCTTTGAATTTAAATAAAATATCCATTAATTCAATATGCTAGGAATTTCTCTTTTTCCATCTAAATGATAGAATTCCAAATGTCATAGGAGTTCCTCTTTTAACATTTAAATATTTCTCATAGATAAAAATAAATTTATTTAAATTTTATCTTTGAATTTAATTAAAATACTCATTAATTCCAATATGCTAGGAATTACTCTTTTCCCATCTCAATGATGGAATTCCAAATGTCATAGGAATTCCTCTTTTAACATTTAAATATATTACTAGAAATTTCTCTTTTTGCTAACAACTATTTGTGCATAAACATTAAACTCAATTTATCCATGGTTATGATGAGAATTAATCAATTAACCTAGGATGATTAATCCTAGAATATGATAAGAAGTCCTCTTTTCATATTGTGAATGAAAATGATTTATGTGTTAATTTTTCAAAAATGTTGCCATAGCTCCGCTACTATTACTGATAATTCTCAATAATTTTGAAAGCATAAAACTTAGTAATATCATATGATAGAATAACCATTAATTGGATCACTATCCAATTATGGAATTGATTCCTAATTTCTCCATAAATTAAATAGCATAAAAGCATTAAAAAGCCACTTCTTTGGCCTCTAATTTGTCAAGCATAGAAATTACTTTTAGATTAGAGAATTGCTTCATGAGAAGTATCATTTGAATATAGAATAGGTCATAGGAATGACCATTCTGTGGGGGAGAGAGAGACATGCTTTAAAAAATATTTTATTTAAGCATAAATAAAAAATTATGAGTTTTATCACTATAATTCATTAAATAACTTCAATTGTATTAAAAGGCCATTCAATTAAATGCTTCTCAAGCTTGAGAGGGGTTGAGAAGAGAGAAACATTTGGAGATTTAAAAAAAAGACCATAAACCACACTTTACCTCCTAGATTGCTTGATTCTTTAATCAAAGTAGAGGCCCCTAGCCAATCAATTGGTTTGGTATGTTGATGAAGACTCTAAGGAAGATTGAAGAGAGAGAGAAGCTCCAAACTCTTCATTTTGTAGAGGATTTTTAGAGGATAATAGAAAATATCATTATTTCAGTATAATACTGGCATGGTATAGTTCTCATATTTTTTTTACAAAGGGCTAAGGATCTTTTTATAGGTGAGGGACGCCTCTAACCAAGTCCAACTATTTTCTAGAATTTTCCAGGTTTAGGCTGAATTTGGACAAGATTTGGACCTAGTTTGGCTCCCTTTTGATTTGGTTTGATCTAGGATAGAGGAGAGATAAAAATATCACAATATTTTTGAGTTTAAAACTCCACCACACATGTGAAACAGGCACCTCCTTGAAGACCCCCCTTCTCCCTACCAAGGTGTCAAAATTGAATCATTATACCCAAAATATCTCATTTTTTAGTAATATTCATAGTTTTTTACTAATAAACCTTGTCCTTAGTCAACTCTTCATCTTATGTGAGCATTTACTCATTTTTGGGTATTTTTCTTTTATAAATTAGATTTATCTTCTCCCCACACTTGGATTGATCCAATTGGCCCATAGGAACCTTAATTGGACCATAATCCAAATTTTTTTGAAAATCTAGACCCCTAGGCTAAGGTCCTTTATACTTATTTTTAATTAATTCCAAATTCACATTGGAAAGTTCTTTTTGAATTTCCGTTTCAGGGGAAACCATTTTAGACACTAGGAGGATTCTTATATCCAAAAATATCTCAATTTTAGATTATCTCTCTCTAGATATTTTCTCTCTCTAGGTCAAAACAGGGTAAAATAGAATCTTTATTTTATTTTAAAGAGGGAAATAATTACAAGATCAGAAGGGGAGGTTCTTACACCTGTACACCTCAAAAGCTGGAGGGAGGAATCTTACAAATAATATTAAAAAAACATAGTTGGAAAAGTATGATAATATGGACAATCGTCGAGAATTGTGTCTCTTACATATAGTTTCAAGAGTGTGAGATTTCACATTTGCACTTATGATAAATGCATACTGTATTAAACCTTACGTTGAGACTTATGAACTATATTTCAAGAGTGTGAGATTTCACATTTGCACTTATGACAAATGCATAATGTATCAAACCTTACGTTGAGACTTATGAACTATATTTGAGATTTGCTATTTGATCCATTTGAAGTAAAGCTGGACATAAATATATTTTTTATTTGATGATGAATATTTTGTACAAGGATCATTGGCAATTGACATTTTTCTTTTGACTGGACTAGGATATCAAACTATGGATATAGTTTGGTACTGAGTTAAAAGCCATGTTGTAACTATACTTAAGACAACATAAATCTATCATGCTTTTACCATTTAATCTTTTGGAATCTATACAACTAGATTGTTTTCTCTAATCAAAATATATTAAGAACTGGTTTTAACAACAAAGACTAGCATGGAGAAGGTAAGTGATTATGAAACTATCTTCTACTTAAATGGATTTGGTCAAAACTGCAATTCTCTTTTTCAACATCTCCACTTTGTGGGTGAAGGATGATTCTGCACTTCATAAAGGCCTAGATTGGACAATAGCAACATTCTTAGATCTCTCTCTCTCTCTCTCACAAACACACACACACACACACATGTATCAAATGCTTCCACTTTGGTTTGCATAGATGAGACTTGCAATGACTTGACACAAAGTGACAAAATATCTCATCACGTCTCTTATATCATACATATACACAATCATGTTCTCTTTGTGCGTGCGTGTGTGTGTGTGTGTGTACGTGCATGCACAAACATAGATATGAGCATGCAATACGATGTTTTTTGTCTATGATATTCATTGAACCCCACTCCCATCATCAGTGGTATGACAAGATGTCCATTGGGGCTAAAAATGTAAAGTCACTTTACTTCACACTCTCTATGCATGCACGTTGTTCTTTCTCTCTCACACACACACTCACTCACTCTCTCACAGACACACACACATGTGACATACATATATACACATAAGCATGTGTTCGGATGATGTAAATGTTTAAATGTATGTAAAGATCACATATGTGATCCCCTCTTATGCATGTCAAAATATATAAAACAAATATATACCTCCATGCTATAACTCATCTCATGTATAATGATGAGGATGAACAAATAATGTCACATGTACCACATGGGAAGAATAACTATGTCCAGGAAAAATAAGTACATTACATTTTATCTTCTTCATAATGACAGATAAGTGGATCGAAAAATATGAGGATGCAAGAAAGAAAATGAGAGAGGAGAGAGGACCCATTAAGAGATCAACACAAAGGCTTATGGTAACCTAAAGACTCTTCCAAAGAATTGCAATATTGAATGGCACCCTAGAGAGCAAACTGAATGGGTGAGAGAGAAGATTACAAGAGAAGAGTGGGAATATGAAAGAGGATGTAATCACCATGTAAGTAAACTTGTAGTAAACACACACACACACACACACACACACACACACACACACACACACACACACACACACACACACACACACACACACACATATTGACAAGATAATGCTGAATGTTAAATTTGAAAAGATGCAGGGGAGAAGGAAGCTTGAGCTCTTGCAGGCACACACACACTCTCACAAACCCTAGAAGAGAACACACAAGGTGAGAGGCTGAAAATAGTTCTTCTTCTTCTTCAACAAAAGAGGTTTACAAAGGAGATAAAGTGACTAACACACATACTAGAGTATATACAAGCAGTCCATAATGTGAACATGCTAAAGTGGAGTAGGTAGGTGTGGACTAGTCAGTGTAGTCCAGATGTAGAATCTTTGGCGAAGATATGTCGGTACTAACTACCAAACCCGCCAGTGATGTAAATGTTGAACGGTCACGCATGTGCCTTGTGAGTGTTAGCTCATGTTGAGCTTGACATCTCAACACTCCCCCTCAACCTGAAATCTAGCTTGTGAACTCAAAGAATATCTTGAAATCTATGGAGCTTCTCAACTTCCAAGGCCTTCATGAAGATGTCAGCGACCTGATCCTATGTGCTGATGTAGGCCAAGTTGCTTTTGTCCTGCCAAGACTCCCTCCCTGATGAAGTGGTATTGTACCTCATCGTGTTTCATCTACACTTGGAAAACTGGGTTTTTGGCCAACTGTATACTACTAAGATTGTTACAATATATGACAACCTTTCTCTCCACATGCAACCCCAAATCAGCAAGTAGCTTGCGTAACCAAGCTACCTCACACACTGCCACCGCAGCTCCTCTGTACTTTGTCTCTGTACTCGATAAGAGAACTATGGGCTGCTTCTTTTTGCTCCACGTTACAGCAACACTCCCTAATGGAAACATAAATCCACTGGTAGATCTTCTGTTTGAGATGCTACCTACACCCCAATTTGCATTTATGTACCCATATAACTCCAATGGCACACCTGCTGCATAGAATAATGCATAATCAATAGTGGCTGGGTGAAAGCATGATAAGGTGGACTGAAAACTTATGTCCTAGACAATGGTTTACAACTGGTTATGAAACACTTTTATGCAAAGTTAGAGAATTAAAACATGGTTGTTTACTCTTGTTTCACATTTATGATATCTAAAAGGCACTAGATAAATTGCTAAATACATATTATGATGATATTAAATCCAATAATATTGGTTGTCTTCAAGTGTGGTAGCTACTAGCAACCAATGCAATTGGTAGAAAGTGTGTACCACCTTATCATGCTTTCACCCGGCCCTCAAATACCAAAGTGTGCATCACACACTATCAAGATGTGGTTTGCGTGGAACCTGCATAAACTAGCTCTCCAAGCCAACAATGTAACTCAAATATGGCCTGCTGTACATAGATCAAATTCCCCAAAATCTTCTTGTACATAGTGGGGCCTCCAACACATAACCTGCATCCTCTCACTGAGCTTGCCATTTTGATCTAATGGCACCAAGATTGGCTTACAAAACCAGCCATCCCATACTTGGACAACATGTCCAATACATAGTGTCTCTATGATAGCCAAATATCATTAGGTGTGCGAATGACCTCAATGCCCAAAAAGTACATCAAAATGGATTATTATGCATAAATAGATGCATAAAAGAATTTTTTTATTATAAAAGTGTTAGTTTCATCAAAATTGATTTTTATGTATAAATAGATGCATAAAAGGATTTTCTTTTATATAAAAGTGTTATTTCCATAGAAGTTGGATTTTATGCATAAAAAGATGCATACATAATTTTTTTAAATATCAAAATGAGAGTTCTCTTTAATCATTTTTAAATCCCATGAATATTGGTAAATGAATAAGTAAATACTCTTTGAAGGAAAATTCTACTATTTCATATTCTCTAGAATGGTAATGAGAAAATTCAGAAGATCTATCGAAGTCGAAATTTTAGATAAATGATTAATTTATTCCTCATAGGAATACGTGTTTAGTTTTGAATTCAGTTAAGCAAAATACTCAATGAATGAAATTGAGTAAAGTAGTAATTGAAATATTACCCTTCGAGAAAGATAGTTCAGGGAGAATCTTTCCAGACTCGAACCCTGAATCAGACTATGACCAAACGACTGAATCTCCTTCGTCAGTTTCAAGAAAAGATGATGTGACGAGTTTAGGAAAATTCAATCAAATCACCCACCGAATCTGAAATTAAATTGAGACCTTTGATTTTGATCTGAGGATCAAGATTACAGAATTCAAGGAATTCTGCTTGGGAATCTAGACCTATGATCTAGAAGTCTTGGGATACGAAATTAAGATATACTCATTGTATTCAAAAGAAATTTAAAACAAAAAACTTGCATAGAAACCCTGTTTTCTTAAATTACTGTCTTACGCCAGAATGCTGTGGAGGGAGCATTTGGTATATGTGTTTTTCTAAGGGAAGTTCGGTTACAACAGTTAGCGGGGAGTGTTCAAAGGACCACTCACGCAGCAAAAACCTGCCCAGGTCTTGACCAGCCTAGGTATGGTAAAAAATGGTGTGCTTCCGGTACAATGGGCGAGGGCAGACGAAGCGGTCCTCCTTGAGTAAAGTGCCAAGACATCTAAGGAGGATCCTAGAGGGTTCTGACCAGGCGATGCACGGGCTCGCGGTGCTTAGGACACCCATGCGTATGTCGTGGAAGATATATATATGTATGATAATGAGAAAATTATTGTAATCTATTACTGGATCTTGTTGCTTACCTGCTAGTCTCAACGGAGAGTCGAGAGTGATACTGTTTTGTGAGAAAGAAGGTTTGAATGGAAATTTTGAGTTATGACATCTGTAACCAATAATTGTTTGTCAATGGATTGTTTTAAAAGTTAAAGTTTAAAGAGGAGTGTGTGCGTATCTGTATTCTAAAGCAAAAGTTAAGAAAGGCATTCAATTATGGGTGGGTGAGTACTTGTCTGGTTCTACCAATTCCAGTGGATGGGCGGTGGCTAACCCATGGGCCGGATGGACTGGAATCAGTAGAGTTTTAATAATAAAATTGATCAATAGGAATACGCTTAGATTTCGAGTAGTTAATTAAAAGCTTGAAGACTTTTCTGATGAATAGATCAACGGCTGTGCCTAATTCAATTAGAAAAAAAGCATTGATTCCTTCAAGTTAAGTCTGTAATAGTTTCTCTTCTATCTGATTTAATCAAATGAAGGTTAGTTCAGTATCTTGACCTCGTTAAAGAAATTCGTTAAGAAAATAAAAATGGTGAAATCGTCTCCGTTTTTCGGGCACAAGAAATTTTCTCGGTTTCAGTTTTCGAAATGATCACCAGCTTAGTCTCGTGCCCGGACATTCGAGGGTGAGGCCCCGAGTGAGAAACCCTACCCCGCGCAAGAGGAAGTTACTTTCACTGCTACTACCATTCGAGAATCCGGTGTGCAGAGGGGGCGGTGGGATCTCACAAGGACTGCGGTTATATTGCTCCAAATTCTTCTTTGTGCTGTCCTTCAATCACGCGTGTGTTGTTCTTTGGTGATCTTCCTCATTGTTTACTTTGAACGCACCATGGTGAGGGGAGCTGAGGGCAAGGATGGGACAAATCATACACATGCTAAATGCATGTTGAGCTACATGGGACATCATTTGAAAAAGCATTCACTCGAGACAATATTGAAAAAATTGACCAATTTTTTTCTTGGTCCAGAAGGGTGCAAAAATAGCATGTCAGGCCACCCTGCATAGTGTATTTTTGCACCCTTCTAAACACTTATCACAAAGCATCGAAACACATGAACATGAGGAATACAAAGCATGTCATTGATTTCAAACGTAGATTCTTTGATCACATCGGACTTCGGACTTGAATCAATCACCATATTTTTTTTAAATGACCAAATTTTTTTGGGCCCAAAAGGGTGCAAAAATTGAGTGTCCGACCACCCTGCATAGTGCATTTTTGCACCCTTCTGGACCGTCATAACACAGCATCAAAAAACTTGAACATCATCATTGCACCCTTCTGGACCGTCATAACATGGGAATATTTCAAAAATCAGCATCTTTGGACTTCTTTGAGTATTACAAAGCATCATAAATCTTGGGGATACAATTTAAGTCATAAAAAAAAATATTTAAATGTATCAAAAATGAGTTGGGCTTGCTGTTTGCTACCTATCAAACCTAGCAAGGGAAGTATATCAATCTAAATTCACAGTTGAGGAAACCAAGGGGGACTCCAAATACCATAACAAATTTTGCACCATAGACTACTGGTGCTTTGTAATGTTCCTAGCAAACCACAATGCCCTCGTGCAGTCTGTTTGTGGTATGGCGGGGTCATTACATATCCTCTCACCCGTCAACATGGAAGACTGAGTCTTGTTGATACTGCATGCAAAAACAAAATTGTCGATACGGACAGAAAGGTTGTGCAAATCCTTGACTTGAGCACGCACTAATTGAACACGGTCTAGCTCCTCGCGGCGGCTGAGAGGGAATCCTCATCAGGTTGGATGGGGACCTTGATAGAGAATAAGTATCGTGCAAGTTTGGAAGCAGTGATCGTTCCCATGAGGAGTTGAGTGCTTGTGCTCTCAAAGTGCTTGTACAAAATGGACAAAGTGTAAGTTTGGAAGCAGTGATCGTAAAGTGCATTAGAAGAAGAAATCTGTTTTGCAAACCTTTATTTTAAAAGCATTATATTACCATGTAACGCACAATATTCAATTCACCCAATGTGTGAAGCATGGCTTTAATGAAGCTTTGCAACTCTGCTTAAAATTGTTTGTGGTTTTCCTTTGTTGTGCTGCTCTGATTCATCAACTGCACTACCTTATTGAAATTTTCCCACTCTTGCTAACGCAAAACAACAATGTTTGCATCCAAGAAGTCCAAAGTAGTACAAGCACAAAGTTCTTTCCACAGCTCTCATCTCTTGAAGAATTCGCACGAGCTTTGTTAGAGCATGGAATCAAAGTTTGGAGAGGGTTCTGTTAGAGCTTTGTTAGAGCATGGAATCAAAGTTTGGAGAGGGTTCTGTTATCCTGTCTTAACAGATTTTGCGGTTCAGTATGCAGCCAATGGAGACAAAAGCGGCATGCGGGGATGGAGACAACCAGGGAAATGGCACTAATATATGCTTTGCTTAACTAATTGACTGCAATTATCTAGCAGTGATAGCAGCCTACAGTGGTTCACAGCACATGCTTCTTGTACAGTAAGCAGCAAGTGTTTCATCTCACTTCAGCATAGCCTAACGCAACGTCATCAGCAGTAAGCGTCCAAGCAGCAGCATCAACCAAGCTTCCGGTAACGAAAGCAGCCATCTCGGTGACCATCTACAGTGCCTACAATCATCGCTACGGTGACCATCTACAGCACCTACAGACAACATCGCTCAGCGTCATTCAGCCACATAAGTGCCTACATTGCAATCCTGGGCAACAGGCTCAAGACCTTTGTCTTCGTGATCTTCTCGAAGCATCATTAACAATCAAAAGCCTCTCGTCAAACAGCGAAAAAAACGTGTGACTGTAGCATAGCATAGGCACCACAACCTGCATCATCACCTCATTCCAGGCTCATCCACAGACACGTCTGGTTGTAGCACAATGTGGAAAGCACAGTCCGCATCATCGTCGTGTTCAAGGCTCAGCGCACAAACAAGCGTTCTTAGGGAGCGTTAATGTCTATTTTCCTTGGTCTGAGCCTTGTCCTCAAGAGGAGGTGGGCACATTGCCTTGAAACTTACCACTCAGCAAGAGCATCATAGCCTGAGAGACTCAGCAAGCAAGAAAGCAACCCAGCTCCTACCCTCACAAGGAGAGAAAAGAGGTGCAGCTGCAGGAAGCGAGTGAGGAAGAGAAGAAAGAACATGTAGTCTTTTGCTTTAACCCTATTCAATCATCTTTTTCTTTAACCCTATTCTCACTCACTTCACGTCTTGTCCCTTCATTTTTTAGGTTTTTCACACTAGCCCATCTTGCCCAGTTTTGTAGCTTGTTCCCACGTAGCTTTTTTCATGCTCTTGTGCCAAAGTATTTTCAGGGGTTCCTTCTTTGGATTTGGGTTTTGGTGCATTTGGGTAGTGTTCACACACACACACTTTTGGCCATTTGGTTTATTTTTTAGCATTCACATGCACATCTTTTACCATTTGAGCATATTGGTGCTTTTTTCACACATGGTGTTGCATTCTTGAGCACATTTGGGGGTGTTTTCACACTTTCAGGCATTGGCGGGACGACATGGGGATCCATTACTACCTCCACCCACCTACGATCGTTGTGCTACCCACCATCATCGTCGTCGACATCACTATGTCTCCATCCCAGATGCTAAATGTGTGGCATCCACTCATACCCTATTGCTCTAGCTCTATGCCCGTCATCTTGATTTACCATTTCAGGTGAGGAGATGCATATCATTTGCCGAGTTCATACATACATTTGGCACATCGCGGCTTCGATCTCTAGATCCTTCTTCACCGACATCATGCTATGATGACACATTATATTCATGTCATTTATGGATGTTTAAGCTTGAGATGTTGTTGCCTAGCCAGTTTAGACACTTATTTGATGAGGGGGATGTCCATGCCAGATGGTCCAGACGTTCTACACATGGTGATTTTGTTAAGGATCTATGTGGTTGTCTTTACAGGGATGGCTCGACATTTCTTGCATGGGATGATGTATGTGGGGACTTGATTGAGTGTCCTACATTTGTGAGCAGAGATGACTATATACCTGAGAATGGGTATCATTATGACATGCATTCAAGGGATGATGATGTGAATAGTGATGATGATGATGTTCATGCTATGACTATAGATGATTATATGGGTGGTGATGATCATAGTGATCATTCATGGGACACATTTTGTGAGTTATGGCATGATAGGTTTGGATCCTTGGAGGACATGGATCGAGCATGCTACCACTTTCATTGCTATCATAGTGGTGTTCACATGGGCCTTAAGAGCTTCTATGACTCGCCCACGACATCGACTAGCCATCATCTCATTGGTTCTCATTTACTTAGACCGAATCATTCATTGTATTATGATGGGGATGATGAGGATGATGATGTATTGTACACACACACACATGATGATATTGATGTATTGCACACACATACACATGATGGGGATGATGAGGATGATGATGTATTGTACACACACACACATGATGATATTGATGTATTGCACACACATACACATGATGATAGTGATACATGTGCACATGATGCCACTGACACATGCACATAATGATGATATATGTGATAGTGATAGTGAGAGTGATGTGTGTGAGTCAGATCATGTGGGCATGATCTCGAGGGCAGAGATGGCAGCAGCGAGCACATCGAGCATTGCGAGCATCATAGAGCTACCTATCTCTATTCCTAGTGATAAGAGGGATACATTAGATGATCATAGTGATGGATCCGATGATCTTGATAGGCATTGATCACTCGGCTAGTCATACATCCCTAGTTATACATGGGGATGACACTTCACATGCCATTGAGCACATCATAGACCATGAGGAGCATAGACCCGAGGTTCTAGTATTAGATGTGTTGGGCTACTCCTCTAGAGTTGCTACATGTGGAGAGATTTTGGATACGACCACTACTCCTAGTTTTCATAGTATTTTCGACAGCATTCATGTGGATCGAGTTGTTGTGATTGAGCAGTCAAGGGTAGTGCATGAGAGTAGTGATGAGTTTGTGGAGGTGAGACATTCATGTAGGAGTATGCATATCGATCATATTTTTAGCATAGCCTATGAAATTGACCTCGAGAACTTTAAATTTGATCTAGTTATTTTCTTAGATCCATGGTTATTGGAGATTGATTTATCATAGGATTTAGGTCATGTAGGGACACCATTGATGGAGATTGTCTATACTTTTAGGGATGACCTTAGTGGCCTTGGAGATTCCATTAATAGTGAGTTGTTTGATACCACTTATCTCTCTTGTGTAGACACTTTGTCAATACTTAGTGATGATGATCCAACTTTTATTTTAGAGGAACACACACATATAGAGTGTTTTGCACATGGAGATATTGTGCATGGGTCAGATCATACTCATACATACATTAATATGGTGGATCATGTCTTTGACTTTTCGAGTGGTGCTACATATGACAGTGGCGTGAGTTCACATTTGACTCTACATGAGGCCAACCTTGAGATATGTTATTTTGGCTCCTATGGATGTCAACACAAGCCTATGTTCTTTGGATCGAGGACATTTGCCTTTGGATGCATTCTTTGCAATTTGAGGAGCATAGTTTTTGGATATGTGGCTCAACATTTAGATGCATCTATGATGTGAGATCCCACTTCTCCCTCCGCACACCGGATTCCCGGTAGCTGGCAGAGCGGAAGCAGCTCCCTCATGCACGGGACAAGGTTTCCCACTCGGGGCCTCGCCCTCGAATGTCTGGGCACGAGACTAAGCTCGTGGTCATTCCGAAAACTGAAACCGGGAAAATTTCCCATGCTCGAAAAATGGGGACGATTGCACCATTTTAAATTTATTAACAAATTTTTCTAACGAGGTCAAGATACTGAACTAACCTTCATCTGATTAAACCAGATAGAAAGAAAACTATTACAGACTTATCTTGAAGGAATCAACGCGTTTTTCCTAATTGAATCAGGCACAGCCGTTGATCTATTCATTTGAGAAGTCTTCAGGTTATTATTTAACTATTTGAGTTCTAAGCGTATTCCTATTAATCAATTTTATTATTAAAACTCTACTGATTCCAGCCTACTATTAATCAATTTTATTATTAAAACTCTACTGATTCCATCCGGTCCATGGGTTAGCTACCGCCCAACCACTGGAATTGGTAGAACCAGACAAGTACTCACCCACCCATAATTGAATGCCTTTCTTAACTTTTGCTTTAGAATACAGATACGCACACTCCTCTTTGAACTTTAACTTATAAAGCAATCCATTGACAAACAATTATTGGTTACAGATATCATAACTCAAAATTTCCATCCAATTCCTTTTTTCTCAAAAACAGGTATCACTCTAGACTCTCCGTCGAGACCAGCTGGTCAGCAAACGAGATCTAGTAACAGATTACAATATTTTTTCGTCACATCATACATATATATCTTCCACGACATATGCATGGGTGTCCTAAGCACTGCGAGCCCGTGCATCGCCTAGTCAGAACCCTCCAGGATCCTCCTTAGATGTCCTGGCACTTCACTCATGGACCACTTCGTCGGCTCTCGCCTATCGTACCGGAAGCACACCATTTTTCATCATACTAAGGCTGGTCAAGACTTGTGCAAGTTTTTGCTGCGTGAGCCGTCCTTTGAACACTCCCCGACCGCCAACTGTTGCAACGGAACTTCTCTTAGAAAAACACATATACCAAATGCTCCCTCCAGCATTCCGGCGTAAGACAGTCCTTTAAGAAAATAGGGATTCTATGCAAGTTTTCATTTTTGATTTTCTTTTGAATATAATGAGTATATCTTAAATCCGTATCCCAATACTTCTAGATCGCAGGTCTGAATTCCATCAAAATTTCATGAATTCTGTAACCTTGATCCTCAGATCCGAATCAAAGGATCTTAACTTGATTTTAGATTCGGTGGGTGATTTGAGTGAATTTTCTTAAACTGGTCACATCGTCTTTTCTTGAAACTGACAAAGGAGTTATGTCTTGGTCATAGTCCGATTTTTGAGTCTAGAAAGGTTCTCCCTGAACTATCTTTCTCGAAGGGTAATATTTCAATTACTACTTTACTGAATTTCATTCATTGAGTATTTGCTTAACTGAATTCAAAACTAATCACGAATTCCTATGAGGAATAAATTAATCATTTATCTAAAATTCTGTCTTCGATAGTTTTTTTGAGTTTTCTCATTACCATCCTAGAGAATATGAAACGGTAGATTTTTCTCTCACAGAGTATTTACTTATTCATTTACCAATATTCATGGGATTTAAACATAGGATTAAAGAGAACTCTTATTTTGATATAAAAATTCTGTATGCATCTATTTATGCATAAAATCCAACTTCTATGGAAATAACACTTTTATATAAAAGAAAATCCTTTTATGCATCTATTTATGCATAAAAATCAATTTTGATGAAAGTAACACTTTTATAATAAAAAAATTCTTTTACACATCTATTTATGCATAAAAATTAATTTTGGTGAAAGTAACACTTTTATAATTAAAAAAATTCTTTTATGCATCTATTTATGCAATATCAATTTTGATAAAAGTAATACTTTTACATTAAAAAAAATCTTTTATGCATCTATTTATGCATAAAAATCAATTTTAATGAAAATAACACTTTTATAAGAATAAAATTTCTTTTATGCATCTATTTATGCATAAAAATCAATTTTGATGAAAGTAACACTTTTATAATTAAAAAAATTCTTTTATGCATCTATTTATGCATAAAAAATAATTTTTATGAAAGTAACACTTTTATAATTAAATAAATTCTTATATGCATCTATTTATGCATAAAAATCAATTTTGATGAAAGTAACACTTTTAGAATTTAAAAAAAATTCTCCAATATGCATGTTTCTATGCATAGAAATTAATTTTAATGAAAATAACACTTTTATAATAAAAATATTTCTAATATGCATTTTTCTATGCATAGAATGAAAATAACACTTTTAGAATACACAAACGGTGGGGATTACACTTTTTGAATAATAAAATATAAAACTTATTTCACAAAATTTAAGAAAATTTTGCCATAACCTCCTTTGTATGGCTGACCATTTTTCAACTTTTTTTCATTCTCAAGTTACTTAGAAATTATCCCAAATGGTTTAAAGCATTCTAAACTAATCAAATTTCACTTTTTAAAGAGAAACAATATGAAAAGTTTAATTCTAAGAATTTGATTACATATCTAGGATAAAGAAAGGCTGAATTCAAGAATGAAGAGAGGAGGAAAGCCTTTCCAACAAGGCATAACATCATTTTTCATTTTAAAGAAAACAAAAATTAGAAAACCATTAAATGGAATAAAGAAAAAGTAGGATTTCTAGCTTACATGAATTTTTGTGAGCTTTCCTTTGGCTTGATGGTTTGAGGGATCTACTCTTGTGTGCAACAAGAGTAGCCACCATAAGTCACCTACTTTCTTTGTAATCAAATATGGCCCACAATATCTCGGGGATTGTACTTCCCAAGAGATAGAGAACTTCTTTTGGGGCGTACTTGAATGAAGACCATATCTGCTTCTTCGAATTTTCTGTCTGTCCTCTTCTTATCTGCATAGTATTTCTGTCTATCTTGGGCAGCTTTTATATCTTTGCAAATTGACTGCATCTGTTGCTCCATGTCGTCAAGCATCTGTCTGGACATCTCGACCCAAATCAATGGGTTAGACCAAGTTAATGGAGTTAAGCAATCTTGTCCATACAGAGCTTTGAAAGGGCTCATCCCGATATTTTGGTGATAAGAAGCATTGTAGGCGAACTGGACTAGGTGCAAATAACTTAGCCACTTCTTGGGGGTTCCCTACCACAGCATGATCGAAGTATATCTTCGATTACTTGGTTTACCCTTTCTATTTGACCGTCGGTCTCGGGGTGGTAAGCTGTGCTGAGATCCAAGAAAGTTTCTATTGTTTCAAAAAATGTAGTCCAGAATCTTGACGTGAATTTGGGGTCTCGATCACTTACTATTGTTCTCGGTAGGCCATGCAATCTGAAGATTTCCTTGAGGAACACTCTCGACACATCCACTGCGGTGTAGGTTTCTTTTACTGAAATCAGATGGGCAACTTTGGTTAGTCTATCAACTACCACGAAGATGGAGTTGTAACCTGATTGCATTGAAGGTAATCCAGTAATAAAATCCATACTGATACATTCCCACTTCATCTTGGGGATGTCTAATGGATGTAACTTCCCATGCATTTTTACTCTCTCGGCCTTGACTTTCTGACATGTCAGACATTGACGTACATGATTAAGTACATCCTTTTTTAGTCCAAGCCAAAAGAAGCTTTTCTTCACAGACATGTAGGTTTTGATGAAACCTGGATGTCCTGCAATAAGGTTGTCATGGGCTTCATTAAGAATTTGACCCTTAGTTCCCTCATCATTGGGAATGCATAGCCTGCGATTATAATACATAATTTCATCATCCAGGCTGTACCCTTGAACTCGGTTCAACTCCTGTGGAGTTTTGCTTTCCTGCATAAGTAGGGTAGCAATAGGGCCAAAGAATCTATCCTGTATGATCTTCTCTCTTGCTTCAATAATCAAAGGATTTAGACACTACAGTAATTGCAAGCAAGGAGGCTTTTCTGCTGAGGGCATCTACTACCACATTTTCTTTGCCTGGGCGGTGATTGATTTCACAATCAAATTCCTGCAGGGTTTGCATCCACCTTCTTTGGCGCATGTTGAGATCCTTCTGAGTGAAGATCCACTTTAAGCTCTGATGATCTGTCTCATCAAAGTGAATCTTTGACCCAGTAGGTAATCTCTCCAAAACTTCAGGGCATATACTACTGGAAGTAGTTCCAGGTGTTGTGGACAGCATAATTCCTCTCATGCGTTCTGAGTTTTCGGGATTCATAGGCCACTGCATGACCTTCCTGCATGAGTGCACCTCCCAGGGCAAAACCACTGGCATCAGTTACTACCTCAAAGGGTAGAGAGAAATCTAGCAACTTCAGAACGGGATTGGTTATTACCAAGGCGGTCTTCAGCTTATCAAAAGCACTCTGACACCTGGCAGACCATTGAAACGGGGTATTCTTCTTAAGAAGATTAGTCAGGGGGGAAGCTATGAGAGCATACTTTGGTATAAAAATTCTATACCAGCCAGTCAATCCCAAGAATCCCCTGACTTCTTTCACTGTTTTTGGTTCAGGCCAATCTATGACTGCTTGGACTTTTGTGGAATTTGGAGAAATTCCATCTTTGGATACCAAAAAGCCCAAGTATTCAACATGGTCAACAGAGAAAGTGCATTTGCTCCTTTTTGCAAAGAGTTGGTGCTTCCTTAGAATCTCAAGAACTTTTCTGACATGAGCTTCATGGTCAGCTGCATTCTTTGAGTAAATCAAAATATCATCAAAGAAAACAAGAACAAATTCATCCAAGTATTCTCTGAGAATGTCTTGCATTAGGCGATTGAATGTAGCTGGGGCATTTGTTAATCCAAACGGCATGACAGTGAATTCATAATGCCCATACCGAGTATTGATGGCTGTCCTCGGGATATCTTGCTCATTAATCTTGATCTGATAATACCCTAATTTGAGATCTATCTTTGTGAAGATCTTGGTTCCACTTAGCCTGTCCACCAGAAGCTCATCAATTCTTGGGATAGGATAGTTAT
Source organism: Cibotium barometz (assembly GCF_041138505.1). NCBI lineage: Eukaryota > Viridiplantae > Streptophyta > Polypodiopsida > Cyatheales > Cibotiaceae > Cibotium > Cibotium barometz. The sequence goes on from NC_141071.1 coordinate 30,679,282, forward strand.
TCTTAACTGTCAGCTGATTGAGACCTCTATAGTCCACACAGAGTCTTAGCGTTCCATCTTTCTTAACTGTCAGAGCAGGAGCTGATTGAGACCTCTATAGTCCACACAGAGTCTTAGCATTCCATCTTTCTTTTTTTGAAAGAGAACTGGCGCACCCCAAGGTGAAACAGTGGGTCTTACAAACCCTTGTTCTAACAGTTGGCTAAGTTGTTCCTTGAGTTTGATGGTTTCAAGAATTGGCATTTTGTACGTGTGCAGGGCTACTGGTGGCTGAGCTACGGGGGTCAATTTTATCTCATGATCTACTTCTCGAATCGGAGGCATCTCAGTTAATTATGCTGGGAATAAATCATCATAATCACTTAACCATTCAGGTTCTTTAGCTTTTAACTTTGAGTCTACTGGATTCATTTTGACAACATAAATGAGCTGCTTCTTTCTAAGTCCTTTTAGTAACTTAGAAGCTTTTACTAATTGCAGACTTGGGGATCGTGAAATTCCGGTCCCTTGAACTTTATTTCCGTGAAGGTCACGGAAGGAAATGGTTCCATTATGATAGTGAATGTTAGTTTGATTTTTGTGGAGCCAATCCATTCCAAGGATCCCGTCGAAAACTCCCAAAGGTATAACTCTGAACTGACAGTCAATTAAATTCCCATCTAGATTGAACTAAATACGATCTGTCTCAAGGTGAGTGAAAAGAATCTTCCCACTAGCCAATTCAACTTGCATAGGTTTCCCTGATTTCTGTTCTAAGAGACTAGTTTACGCAAGCATCCTGGGGAAATGAAAGGATGAGTATTGCCTGAAAAGGCTACTTTGGACAGAGGCAGATGGCTGAGATGGAGTTCTCCTAGAATTTCCCTGATTTGGGCGAGACGACGGACCCTAATTTGACTGCTACAAAGGGATTGGTCTATGCACTCTGGGTCCTTGACTTCCCTGTCCCCTTGACATGGCAGGAGTTGAGAAGTCTTTCAGCTGGTGACCAAAACCCTCGCATCCAAAACACCGATTCTCACTTCTGAGCTCGTCCCTTTGAATCCTTGAAAGAGGTGGGGCTCCTGAGAAAGTGTTCTGGGGTAAGGGTCTTCCTTCACTTCTGAACCTTCCCGCATCCTTATTCTGAATTGGGCCTTGCTGCCTCTTTGGGGGTGGAAAGTTTGAAGTACTTCCTGAGGTTTGGAATCTTTTAAAATCAGAGGGTGCAGGCTTCAGCGGGACCTTAACTACAAAGGCTTTGGCAAAGTCCTTTTCCATTCTTACTGCTTCGGCCATTGAGACAGGTTTGGCATTCTTTACTAAGGTGTCCAATGGCTCGTTCATTCCTCGAATGAACCTGGCCCCATCAGCTGCTCTTCATCCAATTGTGGAGAATATTTGAGGAGAAGGGCAAAAGCTTGATGGTACTCTCTCTTCAATTGTCCGGCTATCTTGCTTTAGTTCCAAGAACTCATTCATTCTAGTTTCAAGGAAGCTCGGAGGACAAAACCTCTTTCTGAGGTAAGCTTTAAGATCGGTCCAGGTGTGGGTATTTCAGTCGAGATGGTTTGGTCTTGCAGTGATTCCTCCAAGCGACCCTGGCCGTTTCCACAATCTTTAACCTGGCGAGAGCCATCTTGCTTCTCTCATTGTAGCTAGTTACCTCAAAGTATTCTTCCATAGCCTCAATCCACTTTTCCACTACTTCACCTAACTGCTTCCCTTCACCCTTAAAGGGACCAGGTTAGGATCTGTGCAGTGCTTTTCAAACATCGAGATCTAACTCTTCGTCCTCATCGGTTAGAGGATCCGGTTGCCTTGCACGGGCCGCGCGCCTCTCATGACTCTGACAAAACGAGATTTTTATCAACTTAACTTTGACAATAGATTTATGATTATTTAATTTTTGAGATTTATCTTTAAACAGATAATTATTTCATCATACTTCTTGAACAAGATTAACCATATTCACAATCATGAAAGCAATTTGGAATTTTTATTTTTTTTTACAAAACCTCATTTATTATCAAAAGTTTTCAATATATACATAGAGCATCACGACCCCAAAGTCACTGCCTCAATCGCGTACACATAAAGAAGCGAAACTGCGAAGGAGACATGCCATGGTACACACGATTCATTATAGAAAGAGGTGCTATAATTCAACTTCTAGGGAGAAAGCGGCTAAGAAGCCTAAAAACTCGGCATGAAATTCTGAAGTTCCTGGGTGAATGATTAAAGAGTTGTACATATGCTGAACAAACTTTAACCTTATCAGAATCATGGCTAAGGAAATATTTTGCCTAAGCCTCTGACGTTGATTGGTGCTGATATTAATACATCATCCTCCAAAGAACCACATATACCGATGTCGCTCTAGAGGATCAGGAAAGTAAAGACTCTCAAAATGATGTGCGAGTTTCACTCTGCTTACTCGGGTCATCGCAGAGTTGATGAGGTGCTCGAATGCAAAGGTTATCATATCCTGATTCTGGGAGAGTTCAGGAATGCCAGATAGATTCGGGGTATCCATCTATAAATTTACAATTCAATTTATGAGTTTTCTATTTTTGAAGTTCATTCAATATAATATAAACAAGCAAAAATATTATTTCCCAGATTTACTTTAAAATTTTAAGCAATTTCTGTTGCTGTTACGTAAATTTACAACAGCGCTCTAATACCAACTGTGAGATCCCATTGCCCCCTCCGCACACCGGATTCCTGGCAGAGCGGAAGCAGCTCCCTCATGTGCGGGGCAAGGTTTCCCACTCGGGGCCTCGCCCTCGAATGTCTGGGCACGAGACTAAGCTGGTGGTCATTCCAAAAACCAAAACCGGGAAAATTTCCCATGCTCGAAAAACGGGGACGATTCCACCATTTTGAATTTCTTAATGAATTTTTCTAAACGAGGTCAAGAATACTGAACTAACCTTCATATGATTAAACCAGATAGAAGGAAAACTATTACAGACTTATCTTGAAGGTTTTTGCCGCGTGAGCCGTCCTTTGAACACTCCCCGCTAGCTGTTGCAACCGAACTTCCCTTAGAAAAACACATATACCAAATGCTCCTTCCATTCTGGCGTAAGACAGTCCTTTAGGAAAATAAAGTTTCTATGCAAGTTTTTATTTTTTATTTTCTTTTGAATATAATGAGTATATCTTGTAAGATTCCTCCTCAGCCTAAATATCAAATAAGCCTCTACTTCAATCCCTTGTAATCATTCTATGATTCTAAATATAAGAAAATATCATTTTTCCTTGTTTTGCCTAGTGAGATAAAAAAAATTCTAGAGAGTGGTAAATCAAAATTGGAATATTTTTGGATAAATAAATTCTTAAAATATCAAAAAAATATTTTCTTGAAATAGAAAATAAAAAATATTTTCCAAGGTGCAATTGGAATTAATTAAAATTGATTCAAAAGACCTTAGCCTAAGGGTCCAGATTTTTGAAAAAAATTTGATTATGGTCCAATTAAGGTTCCTATGGACCAATAAGATTAATCCAAGTGTTGGGACAAGATAAATCAAAAGAATAAAAGAAAATACCCAAAAATGAGTAAATGCCCACATAAGATGAAGAGTTGACCAAGTACTAGGTTTATTAGTTAAAAATTATGGTGTATTAATAAAAAAAATGAGATATTTTGGAGTAATCATTCATTTTTGACACATGTGTAAGGAAAAGGGAGACCTTCAAGGAGGCGCCTATTTCACATGCTTGGATGAGTTTAAAACTCAAAAATAATAGGATATTTTTTTATCTCTCCTCTCTCCTAAATCAAACCAAATAAAAAAGAGAGCTAAACTGGTCAAAAACTTGTCCAAATTCAACCAAATTGAAGCTGAAAAATTCTAGAACTCAATTGGACTCAGTTAGTGGCCTCCCTCTCCTATAAATAAACCCTCATTCCTTTGTATTATTATCTATGAACTAAACTATATCGGTATTACTCTAAACTAAGCTTCATTTCTATTATCCTCTAAAAACCTCTACAAAATTGAAGATATTGGAGATTCTCTCTCGCTTCAATCTTCCTTGGTGACTCCTACGACATTTTGGTTGGGGGCCTCTACAGTGACTAAAGAATCAAGCATTTTAGGAGGTAAAGAGGTGGATTATGGTCTTTTTTTTATAATTTCTAAATGTTTCTTTCTTCTCAACCCCTCTCAAGCTTGAGAAGCTTTAATTTGAATGGCTTTTGAATATTACTGAAATGCTTTAATGTATTGTAATAAAGAAATACATAAGTTTCTATTTATGCTTAATTTTAATGATTTCTAAGCATTTCTGTCTCTCCTCCCAAAGAAAGGTCATTCCTACGACCTATTCTCAATCCAAATAAAGCTTCTCATGAAGCATTTCTCTAATCCAAAAGTAATTTTTATGCTTGTCTAATTGGAGGCCAAAATAATGGCTTTTTAATGCTTTTATGATATTTATTTCATAGAGAAATTATGAATCAATCCATAATTGGATAGTGATCCAATTACTGGTCATTCTAATCATATTAATAATATTAAACTTCATTCTCTCAATTAAATTGAGAATTATCAGTAATAGCAGCGGAGCTATGGTAAAATTTCTGTAAAATAAACACATAAAACATTTTCATTCATAATATGAAAAGAGGACTTCCTACCATATTCTAGGAATTATCATCCTAGATTAATCGAATGATTCTCATTGTAATTATGAAGAAATTTATTTTTATGATTATGCATAATTAGTAAATTAGAAAAAAGAAGAATTTTTGGTAATTTATTTTTATGTTAAAAGAGTAATCCCCAAGACATTGGAAATCCATGTATTCCAATGATTTAGAGAATAAAATTGGAATGCTAAAATAATGTATAATTTATGAAAGATTTTAGTTAAATTTATCTTTTTGTATAGATAAACTTTTATGATGAAAGAGGAATTCCCACCATATTGAAATTCAAATATTTAAATAAGGAAAGTATATTTCCTAGTGGAAAAAAAATTAATGAAGATTTTTATTTAATTTTTAAGAGAAAATATAGTTAAATTTATCTTTTTGTATAGATAAATTTTTATGATGAAAGAGGAATTCCCACCATATTGAAATTCAAATATTTAAATAAGGAAAGTATAATTCCTAGTGCAAAGGAATTAATGAAGATATTTTTTTAATTTTTAAGAGAAAAGATAGTTAATTTTATCTTTTTGTATAGATAAATTTTTATGATGAAAAGGAATTCCCACCATATTGGATCCAATTAATTAAATGAAGAAAATGTAATTCCTAGTGCAAAGTAATTAATGGAAATTTTTATTTAAATTTTAAGAGAAAAAATTAATTAAATTTATCTTTTTGCATAGACAAGTTTAAACGATAAAAGAGGAATTCCTACTATATTGGAATTCAAATGTTTAGATAAGAAAAGTGGAGTTTTTAGCTTAAAGGAATTAATGATTATTTTTATGTAATTTTTAAGAAGAATTTTAATAGATTTAATTTAGGGAAAAGAGGAATTCCCATGATAATTGGATTGCACTCATTGAAATGAGAAAAAGAAGGATTTCAAGTTTATTCAAAAAAATAGGTATTGATATTTTAGTTAAAAGATGAATTTCCATAATAATTGAGAAAAGATGGATTTGAATTAAATTCTAATGTCAAAAGATGAATTTCCATCATAATTCTACCTAATGAATTAAGGTTGAGAATTTATGTGGGAAAAAGAAAATCTTGGATAATTGAATTGGTAAAATCACTAAATGGATATTTACCCAAAAACTAGATGTTTAGTTGAAAGTAATCCTGGTAGAACTAAACTGAATGAGTTTAGTTAGACTACGAGAGGTCGGACAGTAAACCTAATTGTCCTTCTCTCGATCTCTCTCGATCTGAATCAAAAACTTCGTAACCAATTCGAGTTACTAAATCCAAAGAATAGACTACCGAAACTAATCTAGTTTTTCCCTAACCAATCTCACCAAGAATCTAGTTGGATAAATGGAAAAAATGACGGGTAGATTACCCTCATGAGAGATCAAGGATCCTCATTATGAAACTGGGAATTATTGGAAAAAGTGTCTTTGGAACCAATCTCAAACTGGAATCTCACTTGCATTGGAAACTCTGTTTTTCATTCAAAGGACTGTTTTACGCCAGAATGCTGGAGGAAGCATTTGGCTTATGTTTTTCTAAAGGAGGTTCGTTGGAACAGCTAGCGGGGGGAGTCGTCAAGGGATGTCGCCCGCGGAAAAGTCTACCGAGGTCTTGACCAACCTCGGTACGGTTAAAATGGTTCGCTTCTGGTACGATGGGCGAGGGCCGATGAAGCGGTCCTTGAGTGAAGTGCTAGGACACCTAAGGAGGATCCTAACTAGGCAATGCACGGGCTCGTGGTTGCTAGGACACCCAGGCGTACGTCGAGGAAGATATCTGATGGACAAAAAGGAAAGTTTTTTGGGAACAAAAATTTGATACTGGATCTCGTTGGTTGGCCAGCTGGTCTTCAACGGAGAGTTCAAATGATGCATTTTTGTAATACAATGGACTTGGAATTTTGGAAAATGATGATCGAAAATATTATGATTTTTTTCAAGGATTGTCTTAAAGCCAGTCGAATCTGTTATAAATGGCAATTTCATATTGGGTGTGTATGTGGTGTGCCTATTTGATTTTTGTATGAATCGCCGGCTAGGGGGCCTGGGAACTCTTTTCCTCGGTACCCGGGCAAAAACCCAATCAAATCTTCATAAAGGAATCCCACCGATTCAGTGGTCGTGTGGTTGGCTAACCCATGGGCCGGATGGGGTTAGGCTGGATCGCGGAGGATTCCTGAGAAACAACTAAATACGATTAGTTACATTAATCAGTTTTAAATCCCAAGAAGACCTTGTTCTGTGGGAAGGGATCATCGGCTGTGCCTCGAAAATGAGAAAAAAAGAGGTGATTCCATGGACCAAGTGCAAGTCTCTTCTTGATTTGACCATGTGACTTCAGGCTTGGTTAGATCAGGTTAATTTAGTCAAGACTTGACTCGTTAGAGTAATCTCCTAGTTAAAAGATCTTTCACCTTCCTGGCGGAAGCGCTCGTGTCTTCCGGGCGAGGGGAATCTTCTGGGCCCGGTCTCGGAGGGACCGCTCCCTGGGCTAGCCTCTCATCCCGAACATCCGGGGGCGAGGCCCGAATGTGCAGGACCCCCGCCCCGCGCGGGAGGCCGACGTCGCTTCTGTCGCCGGGAGGAGCCCCGGAGCAGGCGGGCGAGGACCTCACATATCTTAAATACGTATCCCTATACTTCTAGATCGTAGGTCTGAATTCCAACAGATATTCATGAATTCTGTAACCTTGATCCTTAAATCTGAATCAAAGGGTCTTAACTTGATTTCAGATTCGGTGGGTGATTTGAGTGAATTTTCCTAAACTGGTCACATCGTCTTTTCTTGAAACTGACAAAGGAGTTATATCTTGGTCATAGTCTGATTCAGGGTTTGAGTCTGGAAAGGTTCTCCCTGAACTATCTTTCTGGAAGGGTAATATTTCAATTACTACTTTATTGAATTTCATTCATTGAGTATTTGCTTAACTAAATTCAAAACTAATCATGAATTCCTATGAGGAATAAATTAATCATTTATCTAAAATTTTGACTTCGATAGTTTTTTTTAAGTTTTCTTATCATTACCATCCTAGAGAATATGAAACGGTAGAATTTTCTCTCATAGAGTATTTACTTATTCATTTATCAATCAATATTCATGGGATTTAAACATAAGATTAAAGAGAACTCTTATTTTGATATAAAATTTTGTATGCATCTATTTATGCATAAAATCCAACTTCTATGGAAATAACACTTTTATATAAAAGAAAATCCTTTTATGCATCTATTTATGCATAAAAATCAATTTTGATGAAAGTAACACTTTTATAATTAAAAAAAACTTTTATGTATCTATTTATGCATAAAACTCAATTTTGATGAAAGTAACACTTTTATAATAAAAAAATTCTTTTATGCATCTATTTATGCATAAAAATCAATTTTGATGAAAGTAACACATTTATAATTAAAAAAATTCTTTTATGCATCTATTTATGCATAAAAAATCAATTTTGATGGAAGTAACACTTTTATAATTTAAAAAAATTCTTCTATGCATCTATTTATGCATAAAAATCAATTTTGATGAAAGTAACACTTTTATAATAATTAAAATTCTTTTATGCATCTATTTATGCATAAAAATCAATTTTGATGAAAGTAACACTTTTATATTAAAAAAAATTCTTTTATGCATCTATTTATGCATAAAAATCAATTTTGATAAAAGTAACACTTTTATAATTAAAAAAATTCTTTTATGCATAAAAATCAATGTTGATGAAAGTAACACTTTTAGAATTAAAAAAAAATTCTCCAATATGCATCTTTCTATGCATAGAAATTAATTTTAATCAGTTAAGTTCACTTTTTGGATCCAGTTTTGGATTAGGAGAGAGGAGAGATGAAATATCTAATTTTATTGATTTAAAATTCAAAAGCAATGATGAGAAAAAGGTGCCTACTTCATGAGGGGGAATCCCCACTCTGAGGTGTCAAAAATTCATTTTTTTAGTATTTCCTTTGGTCCTTAGTCCACTCTTCATCTTATGTGAGTATTTACTCATTTTTGGGGGGATTTTCTTTATTTCTTAAATTTACCTCCTCCCTACATTTGGATTAATCCTATTGGTCCATAGGAATCTTAATTTAAAATTTTCAAAAAATCTGGACCCTTAGGATAAGGCCTTTTGAACATATTATAATTTATTTCTAATGCACCTTCTATAATTCTTTTTGAACTTCTGTTTCGAGGGAATTTATTTTAATAAGATGAGATATTTTTCCATCCAAAAATATTTAAAAACTAAATCACCTCTCTCTAGAAGATTTTCTCTCTCTAGGACAAGTAGAAACAAGATCTTTTATATTTCTGAAGAGGGATTTGATTACAGGGGAAGATACTGGACTTCTTAAGAGGCTGAGGAGGAATCTTACATTCTCTCCCACTTGAAAAATGGGAGATGTCCTCATCTCGCAAATTGGGAGTAATCCCGCAACAGTTTGGCTTCTTTCTCCCTGGTGGCATCTTCAAAAGGATAGAACTTCCATTTAACCAATAATTCTCTCAAAATTCTATTCCTGAGAACCTTCTCTCGAACATCAAGGATTTCTTCAGGTTGGAGTTCCATCTGCCCTTGGGTTGAAGAAGTTAAGATTTCATCATCAAGCACATGTTGGTACATACTTTTTAAGTAGGCTGACATGAAATACATTATGTACTTTGAGATGAGGAGGCAGAAGAAGTTCGTAGGCTAAGTCACCTACTTTCTTTGTAATCAGATATGGCCCACAATATCTGGGGGATAACTTCTTGTACTTCCCAAGAGATAGAGAACTTCTTTTGGGGCGTACTCGAATGAAGACCATATCTGCTTCTTTGAATTTTCTGTCTGTTCTCTTCTTATCTGCATACTGTTTCTGTCTATCTTGGGCAGCTTTTATATCTTTGTGAATTGACTACATCTACTGCTCCATGTCATCAAGCATCTATCTGGACATCTCGACCCTGATCAATGGGTCGGACCAAGTTAATGGAGTTAAGCAATCTTGTCCATACAGAGCTGTGAAAGGGCTCATCCCAATACTTCGATGATAAGAAGCATTGTAGGCAAACTCGACTTAGGTGTAGATAACTTAGCCACTTCTTGGGTTCACAGCATGACTGAAGTATATCTTCGATTACTTGGTTTACCCTTTCTGTTTGACCGTCGGTCTCGGGGTGGTAAGCTGTGCTGAGATCCAAGAAAGTTCCTACTGCTTTGAAAAATGCAGTCCAGAATCTTGACGTGAATTTGGGGTCTCGATCACTTACTATTCTTCTGGGTAGGCCATGCAATCTAAAGATTTCCTTGAGGAACACTCTCGACACATCCACTGCAGTGTAGGTTTCTTTTACTAGAATCAAATGGGCAACTTTGGTTAGTCTATCAACTACCACAAAGATGGAGTTATAACCTGATTGCACAGAAGGTAATCCAATAATAAAATCCATACTGATGCATTCCACTTCATCTGGGAGATGTCTAATGGATGTAACTTCCCAAGCATTTTTACTCTCTCGGCGTTGACTTTCTGACATGTCAAACATTGACGTACATGATTACGTACATCCTTTTCTAGTCCAGGCCAAAAGAAGCTTTTCTTCACATACATGTAGGTTTTAATGAAACCTAGATGTCCTGCAATAAGGCTATCATGGGCTTCATTCAGAATTTGACCCTTAGTTTCCTCATCATTCGGAATGCATATCCTACAATTATAATACATAATTCCATCATCCAAGCTGTACCCTTGAACTCGATTCAACTCCTATAGAGTTTTGCTTTCCTGCATAAGTAGGGTAGCAATAGGGCCAAAGAATCTATCCTGCATGATCTTCTCTCTTGCTTCAATAATCAAAGGATTTGACACTACAGTAATTACAAGCAAGGAGGCTTTTCTGCTGAGGGTATCTGCTACCACATTTTCTTTGCCTGGGCGGTACTTGATTTCAAAATCGAATTCCTGCAGGGTCTGCATCCACCTTCTTTGGCACATGTTGAGATCCTTCTGAGTGGAGATCCACTTTAAGCTCTGATGATCTATCACATCAAAGTGAATCTTTGACCCAGTAGGTAATGTCTCCACAACTTCAGGGTATATACTACTGAAAGTAGTTCCAGGTCATGGACAGTATAATTCCTCTCATGCGTTCTGAGTTTTTCGGGATTCATAGGCCACTACATGACCTTCCTACATGAGTGCACCTCCCAGGGCAAAACCACTGGCATCAGTTACTACCTCAAAGGGTAGAGAGAGATCTGGCAACTTCAGAACGGGATTGGTTACCAAGGCGGTCTTCAGCTTATCAAAAGCACTCTGGCACCTGGCAGACCATTGAAATAGGGTATTCTTCTTGAGAAGATTAATCAGGGGGAAGCTATGAGAGTATACTTTGGTATAAAAATTCTATACCACCAGCCAGTCAATCCCAAGAATCCCCTGACTTCTTTCACTGTTTTTCATTCAAGCCAATCTATGACTGCTTGGACTTTTGCAGAATCTGGAGAAATTCCATCTTTAGATACCAAAAAGCCCAAGTATTCAACATGGTCTGGCAGAGAAAGTGCATTTGCTCTTTTTTACAAAGAGTTGGTGCTTCCTTAGAATCTCAAGAACTTTTCTGACATGAGCTTCATGGTCAACTGCATTCTTTGAGTGAATTAGAATATCATCAAAGAAAACAAGAACAAAATCATCCAAGTATTCTCTGAGAATGTCGTGCATTAGGCGATTGAATGTAGCTGGGGCATTTGTCAATCCAAACGGCATGACAGTGAATTCATAATGCCCATACCGAGTATTGATGTGGCTATCTTGGGGATATCTTGCTCATTAATCCTGATCTAATAATACCCTGATTTGAGATCTATCTTTGTGAAGATCTGGGTTCCACTAAGCCTATCCAGAAGCTCATCAGTTCTGGGGATAGGATACTTATTTTGCTGATTGAGACCTCTGTAGCCCACACAGAGTCTTAGTGTTCCATCTTTCTTTTTCTGAAAGAGAACTGGCGCACCCCAAGGTGAAACACTGGGTCTTACAAACCCTTGTTCTAACAGCTGTCTAAGTTGTTCCTTGAGTTCGATAGCTTCAGGAACTGGCATTTTGTACATGGGTAGGGCTACTAGCTGAGCTCCAGGGGTCAATTCTATCTCATGATCTACTTCTCGAATCGGAGGCATCTCAGTTAATTATGCTGGGAATAAATCATCATAATCACTTAACCATTCAGGTTCTTAGGCTTTTAGCTTTGAGTCTACTAGATTCATTTTGACAACATAAATGAGCTGCTTCTTTCTAAGTCTTTTTAGTAACTTAGAAGCTTTTACTAATTGCAGACTTGTTGGGGATCCTAAAATTCCGGTTCCTTGAACTTTATTTCCATGGTCACAGAAGGAAATGGTTCCATTACGACAGTGAATGTCAGCTTGATTTTTGTGGAGCCAATTCATTCCAAGGATCCCGTCGAAAACTCCCAAAGGTATACCTCTGAACTGACAGTCACTTAAATTCCCATCTAGATTGAACTGAATATGATCTGTCTCAAGGTGAGTGAAAAGAATCTTCCCACTAGCCAATTAAACTTGCATAGGTTTCCGTGATTTCTGTTCTAAGACTAGCTTACGCAAGCATCCTGGGGAAATGAAAGAATGAGTACTGCTTGAATCAATAAAAAGCTTAAAAGGCTTACCCTGATACTCAGCTAGAGTATGGATGACTGAGAATTGGCGATTTGGCCCTTGGTTTTCAATTGCAGCATAAATCTGTCCTCTTTCCTCTTCCACTACCTCAGTTATTGTGACTGCTCTGGCTGTTGTTGCAGTCTGAGGCGGAACTCTTTCTCTTTGGTTGCCCCAGTTCTGGGAAGGAGTTTTGAGGCTACTCTGGACAAAGGCAGATGGCTGAGCTGGAGTTCTCCTGGGATTTCCCTGATTGGGGTGAGATGGTTGACTGATATGAAGGGATTGGTCTGTGCACTCTGGGTCCTTGACTTCCATGTCCCCTTGACATGGCAGGAGTCGGGCAGTCTTTTAGCTAGTGACCAAAACCCTGGCATCCAAAACACTGGTTCTCACTTCTAAGCTCGTCCCTCTGAATCCTTGAAAGAGGTGGGGCTCCTGAGAAAGTTTTCTGGGGGAAGGGTCTATCTTCACTTTTGAATCTTCCCACATCTTGATTCTAAATTGGGCCTTGCTGCCTCTTTGGGGGTGGAAAGTTTGAAGTACTTCCCGGGGTTTGGAATCTTTTAAAATTAGAGGGTGCAGGCTTCGGCGGGACCTTAACTACAAAGGCTTTTGCAAGGTCCTTTTCCATTCTTACTGCTTCGGCCATTGAGATAGGTTTGGCATTCTTTACTAAGGTGTCCAATGGCTCGTTCATTCCTTGAATGAACCTGGCCATCAGCTGCTCTTCATCCAATTGTGGAGAATATTTGAGGAGAAGGGCAAAAGCTTGATGGTACTCTTCAATTGTCCGGCTATCCTGCTTTAGTTCCAAGAACTCATTCATTTTAGTTTCAAGGAAGCTTGAAGGACAAAACCTCTTTCTGAGGTAAGCTTTAAGATCGGTCCAGGTGTGGGTATTTCGGTCGAGATGGTTGGTCTCGCAGCAGTGATTCCTCCAAGCGACCTGGCCGTTTCCACAATCTTTAACCTGGCGAGAGCCATCTTGCTTCTCTCATTGTAGCGAGTTACATCAAAATATTCTTCCATAGCCTCAATCCATTTTTCCACTACTTCACCTAACTACTCCCCTTCACCCTTGAGGGGACCAAGTTAGGATCTATGCAGTGCTTTTCGAACATCCGGATCTAACTCTTCATCTCATTGGGTAGAGGATCCGGTTGCCTTGCACGGGCCGTGCGCCTCATGACTGACAAAATGAGATTTTTGTCAGCTTAACTTTGACAATAGATCTATGATTATTTAATTTTTGAGATCTATCTTTAAACAGATAATTATTTCATCATACTTCTTGAACAAGATTAACCATATTCACAATCATGAAAGCAATTTGAATTTTTTTTTTTTGCAAAACCTCATTTATTATCAAAAGTTTTTGATATATACACAGAGCATCACGGCTCCAAAGTCACTGCCTCAATCGCGTACGCATAAAGAAGCGAAACTCCGAAGGAGACATGCCATGGTACACACAATTCATTACAAAAGAGGTGCTGTAATTCTGCTTCTAGAGATAAAGCGGATAAGAAACCTAAAAACTCGAAATGAAATTGTGAAGTTCCTGGGAGTGAATGATTAAAGAGTTGTACATGCTAAACAAACCCTAACCTTATCAGAATCATGGCTAAGGAAATATTTTGTCTGATGCTGATTGGTACTGATATTAATACATTGGCCTCCAAAGAACCACATATACCGACGTCGCTCTACAGGATCAGGAAAGTAAAGACTCTCAAAATGATGTGCGAGTCTCACTCTGCTTACTCAGGTCGTAGCAGAGTTGATGAGGTGCTCGAATGCAAAGGAAATATTTTGTCTGATGCTGATTGGTACTGATATTAATACATTGGCCTCCAAAGAACCACATATACCGACGTCGCTCTACAGGATCAGGAAAGTAAAGACTCTCAAAATGATGTGCGAGTCTCACTCTGCTTACTCAGGTCGTAGGAGAGTTGATGAGGTGCTCGAATGCAAAGGCTATCATATCCCAATTCTGGGAGAGTTCACGACGACGAATGCCAGATAGATTCCGGGTATCCATCTATAAATTTCCAATTCAATTTATGAGTTTTCAATTTTTGAAGTTCATTCAACATAATATTAACAAGCAAAAACATTATTTCCCATATTTACTTTAAAATTTTAAACAATTTCTGTTGCTGTTATGTAAATTTACAACAGCGCTCTGATACCAACTGTGAGATCCCACTGCTGCCCCTTCGCACACCAGATTCCCGGTAGCTGGCAGCGAAAGCAGCTCCCTCATGCACGGGGCAAGGTTTCCCACTCGGAGCCTCGCCCTTGAATGTCTGGGCGGCACGAGACTAAGCTGGTGGTCATTCCGAAAACCGAAATCGGGAAAATTTTCCATGCCCAAAAAACGGGGATGATTCCACCATTTTGAATTTCTTAACAAATTTTTCTAACGAGGTCAAGATACTACTGAACTAACCTTCATCTGATTAAACTAGATAGAAGGAAAACTATTACAAACTAATCTTGAAGGAATCAACTAATTGAATCAAGCACAGTCGTTGATCTATTCATTTGAGAAGTCTTCAGGTTATTATTTAACTATTCAAGTTCTAAGCGTATTCCTATTAATCAATTTTATTATTAAAACTCTACTGATTCTAGCCTTACCCCATCCGGCCCATGGGTTAGCCACCGCCCAACCACTGGAATTGGTAGAACCAGACAAGTACTCACCCACCCATAATTGAATGTCTTTCTTAACTTTTGCTTTAGAATACAGATACGCACACACTCCTCTTTAAACTTTAACTTATAAAACAATCCATTGATAAACAATTATTGGTTACAGATATCATAACTCAAAATTTCCATCCAGTTCCTTGTTTCTCAAAAACAGGTTTCACTCTAGACTCTCCGTCGAGACCAGTTGGTCAGCCAACGAGATCCAGTAAACAGATTACAATAATTTTTTGTCATCATACATATATATCTTCCACGACATATGCATGGGTGTCCTAAGCACTGCGCGCCCATGCATCGCCTAGTCAGAACCCTCCAGGATCCTCCTTAGGTGTCGTGGCACTTCACGCAGGGACCACTTCGTCGGCCCTCGCCCATCGTACTGGAAGCACACCATTTTTCACCATACCAAGGCTGGTCAAGACTTGGGCAGGTTTTTGCCGCATGAGACGTCCTTTGAACATTCCCCGGTAGCTGTTGCAACCAAACTTCCCTTAGAAAAACACATATACCAAATGCTCCCTCCAGCATTCTAGCGTAAGACAGTCCTTTAAGAAAACAGGGTTTCTATGCAAGTTTTCATTTTTGATTTTCTTTTGAATATAATGAGTATATCTTAAATCCGTATCCCAATACTTCTAGATCACATGTCTGAATTCCAACAGAATTTTGTGAATTCTATAACCTTGATCCTCAGATCCAAATCAAAGGGTCTTAACTTGATTTCAGATTCGGTGGGTGATTTGAGTGAATTTTCATGAGCTGGTCACATCGTCTTTTCTTGAAACTGAGACAAAAGAGTTATGTCTTGGTCATAATCTGATTCAGGGTGTAAGATCCCCGTCCCCATCGCGCAACGGATTCTGGGTGCTAGCAACGGAAGTAGCACATCTTGCGTGGGGTAGGGTCCCACACTCGGGGCCTCGCGCATGGATATCCAGACAAGAGACTAAACCAACGATTCTTCCAAAACCGAACCCGAAAAAACTTCCCTTGCCCGGAAAGCACGGGCGATTCCACCAAGGTAACTTTTCTTTAACGTAGTCAAAAGCCTTAACTAGCTGAACTGATCTGATCGAACTCATAAGTTCCATAGTCAGATCAAGGGATAGACTGCACTTGGATCATAGAAATCAACGCTTTTTTCCCCATCAAGAGGCACAGCCGTTGATTCCTATCCATAGACTATCCAGGATTTACTTCATCTAATGTAATATAGCAGAAAGGAGTCTCATTTTACGGATCCATCAGTCCAGCCTAACCCCATCCAGTCCCATGGGTTAGCCAACCACCCAACCACTGTAGTGATGGGATCCAATTAAGAGTTTGGTTAGGTTTTGTCCCGGGTACCAAGGAAAAGAGTTCCCAAGCCCCCTAGCCGGATGTTCATGCAAACAATAAAACTAGTCCACCACTTACACACCCAATATGAAATTGCCTTTTTCTCAGCATCAGCTATCTTTAAAACAATCCTTTAATGAAACCATTATATCACTAATCATAATCCTCCAAAATATCCGGTTGAATCTTAATTTCCAATCATTCCTTCATCGGAGTATCTATGGCATCATTGGCAACCAGAACGCTCACCACTTGCTCACTCAGGGGCCTTTTCGATAGTCCCTAGCTCATAGTACCCAACAATATATTCACTTATAAAAATCAAGATGGAATCTCCGTTGAAGATCAGCAAGATCAACCAGCAGATCCATATAAAAGAGCCATGGACTCATCCGTTGAGGACCAGCAAGGTCAATCAACCAGATCCATGCCCGGTTTCAAAAAACAACTTACTCCTTGTTCCAATATCTTCCACGACGCACGTGTGGGTATCTTCAGTGACCCAGAGCCCGAGCACCGTATGGTCAGCACCCTCTAGGATCCTTCGCTGGTCACCTAGCGCTTCACTCATAGGCCGCTTCCTTGGTCCCTTATCCACCGTACCGGAAGCTCACCATTTAAATCGAACCGAGGCTGGTCAAGACCTCGGCCGACCTTGCTACGTGAGACGTCCTCTATTGACTCTCCGTCAACAGTTGCAACTTTATCAGATAGGTCTCCATAACCTCATTCATAAGACGGTCAAAATGCTTCCCCAGTATTCTTGACATAAAACAATCATTTAAAAACAGATTTCGCATACAGATACAGTTCTAACAAAATTTCAATATTTTCTCATCATTCCCCAATTTTTCTTCATGGATCCCTATCACATTACATCATTCCATCATCCACACATCAATCCACATCAACCATACATCCATCCACATCAATCCATATTACTTAACCCAATTCTAAATCATATGCGTATCCATTCTCAATTAGATACATCATTTTCCATCCTATCACATCAAATTCATTCACTTCACATAACCTCCATTCCTATCTTTCTTAATTTACATAACATCTCATCATTCATATCTTATATCATTCATTCACATTTCTGATTCACATGACATCGCATCTCATCCATTCGCTCATATCGATGTCATATCCATTCACATACATATTCGCATTCATTATTCCACATCCATACATCCACATTCACATCTACATCCATACATCCACATCCACATCCACATCCATTTTCACATCCACATTCATACATCCACATCCACATCCATACATCCACATCCACATCCATACATCCACATTCACATCTACATCCATACATCCATTTTCACATCCTCATTCATACATCCACATCCACACATCTACATTCACATCCACATCCACATCCACATCCATACATCCACATTCACATCCACATCCATACATCCACATCCATACATCCACATTCATATCTACATCCATACATCCATTTTCACATCCTCATTCATACATCCACATCCATCCACATCCACATTCACATCTATATCCATACATCCATTTCCACATCCTCATTCATACATCCACATTCACATCTACATCCATACATCCATTTCCACATCCTCATTCATACATCCATATTCACATCTACATCCATACATCCATTTCCACATCCTCATTCATACATCCACATCCACACATTCACATCCACATGCACATTCATACATCCACATCCACATCCACATCCACATCCACATCCATAAATCCACATTCACATCTACATCCATACATCCATTTCCACATCCTCATTCATACATCCACATTCACATCTACATCCATACATCCATATTCACATCTACATCCATACATCCATTTTCACATCCTCATTCATACATCCACATCCACACATCCACATCCACATCCACATTCATACATCCACATCCACATCCACATCCACATCCATACATCCACATTCACATCTACATCCATACATCCATTTCCATATCCTCATTCATACATCCACATCCACATCCACATCCATACATCCACATTCAAATCTACATCCATACATCCACATCCACATCTATACATCCATATTCACATTCACATTCACAAACATCCTTATCCACATTTCATACGTCCATTTCTACATTCACATTCATACATTCACATACACCTTCACATCTGTTCTTTTATAACACATCCATTCTCATCCTATCACAGCCCATACATATCTTATCACATCAGATACACTTCTTACTCATCCCATACACATCTTATCACATCCTATCACATCCCATACGCATCTTATCACATCCTATCACATCTCATACACATTTTATCGCATCATCTCATCTAATCACATCCCGTACACATCTTATCATATCAGATACACATCTTATCACATCTATTACACATCTTATCACATCTGATAATACACATCTTATCACATCCCTTTTACATGTTATTACTATTTAATAGCTTTTTTCTAGATTGATACCGATAATAGGACTTTTTTCTAAATTCCTACCAACTGCTTGGCCTAAATTAAAAATTCTTTTCTGTGGATTATTTCCATATTGCTTCTTAATTCCTCTATTTGACTAAATTCAATATTCTTCTTTTGAATAAAAGAATTCATGGGATTTATAGAAATCAATTCTACCCATATTTCCTCTTATGGTAAAATAATCATAAATCGAATTTATACTAAAAATTTCTCTTCTTTCCATTTAATTTCTAGGATCCCAATTACCATGGGAATTCCTCTTTTTGCATTTAATTAATTACATTCCAATGTCCTGGGAATTCTTCTTTTCCCATCAAGTATTTCTCATATAATAAATTCATCTAAATAAAAAAATCCATTATTTCAATATGTTAGAAATTTCTCTTTGCCCAACTAAATGTGGGAATTCCGAATGTCATAAGAATTTCTCTTTTGACCTTTAAATATTTCTCATAGATAAATAAATTTATCTAAAAAATTTATCTTTGAATTTAAATGAATTATCCCATAATTCCAATATGATAAGAATTTCTCTTTTCTCATCCAATCATGGAATTCCAATTGTAATGGGTATTCCTCTTTTAACTTTTAATTATTTCTCATAGGTAAATAAATTTATCTAAAATTTTCATCATTGAAATTAAACGAATTATCTCATACTTCCAAAATGATAAGAAATTCTCTTTTCTCATCCAATCATGGAATTCCAATTGTAATGGGAATTCCTCTTTTAACATTTAAACTTATCTAAACAAAAGATAAATTTAATAAAATTATTCTCTTAAAATTTAAATAAAATCTCCATTAATTCCTTTGCACTATGAATTACACTTTCCTTATTTGAATATTTGAATTCCAATATGGTGGGAATTCCTCTTTCATCATAAAAATTTATCTATACAAAAAGATAAATTTAACTAAAATCTTTCTTTAATTATTATTTTTATATAAATTATACATAATCTTAGCATTCCAATTCTTTTCTCTAAATCAATGGAATACATGGATTCCCAAGGTCATGGGGATTACTCTTTTAACATAAAATTTAATTACTAGAAATTTCTCTTTTTCTTGATTCAATAATTATGCATAAACATAAAAATCAATTTTTCCATGATTACAATGAAAATCTTTCAATTATTCTAGGATGATAATTCCTAGAATATGGTAGGAAGTCCTCTTTTCATACTTTGAATGAAAATATTTTATGTGTAATTTTTACAGAAATTTCGCCATAGCTCCGCTGCTATTACTGATAAATCTCAATTTATTCTAAAGGAATGAACTTTAACATTATGGATATGATTACAATGATTCCCTAATTGAATCACTAACCCATTATGGATTGAATCATAAATTTTCATGAAATAACTAACTTAAAAGCATAAAAAAGCCATTAATTTGGCCTCCAATTAAACAAGCATAGAATTTATTCTTGGATTAGGGAAAAGCTTCATGAGAAGCTTCATTTGGATTGAGAATAGATCATGGGAATGACCATTCTTTGAGTGAGGGAGAGAAATTTCATAAAAACCATTAAAAATTAAGCATAGATGGAAATTTATGCATTTCCTTACTACCATTCATCAATTAACTTCAATAGCATTAAAAAGCCATTCCAATTAAGCTTCTCAAGCTTGAGGGGTTGAGAAGAGAGAAACATTGAGAAATTATGGAAAAAGATCAAAATTCACACTTTACCTTACAAATTGCTTGATTCTTTGATCACGGTAGAGGCCCCCAACCAATCAATTGGTTTAGTATGCTGATGGAGCCACCAATGGAGATTGAAGAAGGAGGGAAGCTCCAATTTATTCAATTTGGAGAGAATTTTAGAGAATAGTAAAAATTATCATTATTTCAGCATAATTCTGGCATAGTATAATTCTGGCATAGTATAATTCTCCTATTTTTTTACAAAGAGCTCATGTTCTATTTATAGGAGAGGGAGGCTCTAACCAAGACCAATTGATTTCTAGAATTTTCCAGATTCAGTTTGCTTGAATTTGGACTAGATTTGGACCTAGTTTGGTTCCTTTTTTATTTGGTTTGATCCAAGAGAGAGGAGAGATAAAAATATCACATTATTTTTTAGTTTAAAACTCATTCAAGCATGTGAAGTAGGCACCTCCTTGAAGGGATCCCCTTTCCTTACACACATGTCAAAATAGAATCATTATACCCAAAATATCTCATTTTTTAAATAATACTCGTAGTTTTTTACTAATAAACCTTGTACATAGTCAACTCTTCATCTTATGTGGGCATTTACTCATTTTTGGTTATTTTCTATTACAAATTAGAATTGTCTCCTCCCCACACATGGATTGATCCTATTGGCCCATAGGAACCTTAACTTAAAATTTTTCAAAAATCTGGACCCCTAGGATAAGGCCTCTTGAGTAGATTATACTTGATTTCTAATGCACCTTCTGGAAATCTTTTTGAACTTCTGTTTCAGGGAAACTTATATTAAAATGATGAGAAATTTTTCTATCTAAAAATATTCAAAATCTGAATAATGTCTCTCTAGAATATTTTCTCTCTCTAGGCCAAAACAGGCAGAAACAAGATCTTTAAAATTTTTGAAGAGGGGATTGATTACAAGGGAAGATACTGGACATCCTGAGAGGCTGGGGAGGAATCTTACACAGGGTTTGAGTCTAGAAAGGTTCTCCCAGAACTATTTTTCTAGAAGGGTAATATTTCAATTACTACTTTACTGAATTTCATTCATTGAGTATTTGCTTAACTGAATTCAAAACTAATCACGAATTCCTATGAGGAATAAATTAATCATTTATCTGAAATTCTGACTTTGATAGTTTTTTTGAGTTTTCTCATTACCATCCTAGAGAATATGAAACGGTAGAATTTTCTCTCACAGAGTATTTACTTATTCATTTACCAATATTCATGGGATTTAAACATAGGATTAAAGAGAACTCTTATTTTGATATAAAAATTATGTATGCATCTATTTATGCATAAAATCTGACTTCTATGGAAATAACACTTTTATATAAAAGAAAATCCTTTGATGTATCTATTTATGCATAAAAAATAATTTTGATGAAAGTAACACTTTTATAATAAAAAAAATTCTTTTATGCATCTATTTATGCATAAAAATCAATTTTGATGAAAGTAACACTTTTATAATAAAAAAAAAATCTTTTATGCATCTATTTATGTATAAAAATCAATTTTGATGAAAGTAACACTTTTATAATTAAAAAAATCTTTTATACATCTATTTATGCATAAAAATCAATTTTGATAAAAGTAACACTTTATAATTAAAAATATCTTTTATTCATAAAAATCAATTTTGATGAAAGTAACACTTTTATAATTAAAAAAATCTTTTATGCATAAAAATCAATTTTGATGAAAGTAACACTTTTATAATTAAAAAATTCTTTAATGCATCTATTTATGCATAAAAATCAATTTTGATGAAAGTAACACTTTTAGAATTAAAAAATTCTCCCTTTCTATGCATAGAAATTAATTTTAATGGAAATAACCCTTTTATAATAAAAATATTTCTAATATGCATTTTTCTATGCATAGAATGAAAATAACACTTTAAGAATACACAAACGGTGGGGATTACTCTTTTGAATAATAAAAGATAAAACTTATTTCACAAAATTTAAGAAAATTTCACCATAACCTCCTTTGTATGGCTGACCATTTTTCAATTTTTTTCATTCTCAAGTTACTTTTAGAAATTATCCCAAATGGTTTAAAGCATTCTAAACTAATTAAATTTCACTTTTTAAAGAGAAACAATATGAAAAGTTTAATTCTAAGAATTTGATTACATATCTAGAATAAAGAAAGGCTGAATTCAAGAATGAAGAGAGGGGGAAAGCCTTTCCAACAAGGCATAACATTATTTTTCATTTTAAAGAAAATAAAAATTAGAAAACCATTAAATGGAATAAAGAAAAAGCAAGATTTCTAGCTTACATGAATTTTTGTGAGCTTTCCTTTGGCTTGATGGTTTGAGGGATCTACTTATGTTTGCAACAAGAGTGGCCACCAATTCTTTTGAAGAGGAAATGGTCAAAAACTAATGAATTATCAATAAATTCACTATCTTTGGCTCTGGGAGGAGGAGTAGAGTAATAGTGCATAAAGTGTTATTCCTACTAAAATTATCTTTATGCATAATAAGATGCATATGAGATGTGCTAGGATGTGATAAGAGGTTTATGAGATGTGCTAGGATGTGATAAGATGTGTATGAGAAGTGATAGGATGTGATAAGATGCATATGGAAAGTGATAAGATGTGATAAGATGTGTATGAGAAGTGATAGGATGTGATAAGAGGCGTATGGGAAGTGATTGGATGTGATAAGATTTGTATGAGATGTGCAAGGATGTGATAAGATGTGTATGAGATGTGATAGGATGTGATAAGAGGTGTATGAGATGTGATAGGATGTGCCATCGTAATGAAATGAACACTTTTAGAATAAAAATAAATGTTTTATGCATCTAACTATGCATAAAATCAAAATTGATAAGAATAACTCTTTTGAATTAAAAATAAAATTCTTTATGCATCTTTCTATGCATAAAATCAAAATTGATAAGAATAACTCTTTTGAATTAAAATAAAATTCTTTATGCATCTTTCTATGCATAAAATCAAAATTGATAAGAATAACTCTTTTGAATTAAAAATAAAATTCTTTATGCATCTTTCTATGCATAAAATCAAAATTATTGAGAATAACACTTTTGGGTTAAAATAATTTCTTTATGCATCTTTCCATGCATAAATCTAATTTAGTAAGAATTACACTTTTAGAATAAAAGAATTTCTTTTATGCATCTAACTTGTGCATAAAATCCATTTATGATGAAAATATCACTTTTAATATAAAAAAAATCTTTTATGCATACAAATCATTTATGATGAAAATCATTCTTTTAATATAAAAGAATTTCTTTTATGCATCTAATTTATGCATAAAATCCATTTATGATGAAAATCACACTTTTAATATATTAAAAAATCTTTTATGCATCTACTTATGCATAAAAATCAATTATGATGAAAATCACACTTTTAATATATAAAAAATTTCTTTTATGCATCTACTTATGCATAGAAATCAATTATGATAAAAATCACATTTTTATAATAAAATATTTCTAGTATACATTTTTCTATGTCTAGAATGAAAATAACCCTTTAAGAATACTCATACGATGGTGGGGATTACTCTTTTTAACATAAAATTTAATTACTAGAAATCCTCTTTTTCTTAATTCATCAATTATGCATAACATAAAAATCAATTTCTTCATGATTACAATGAAGTTCTTTCAATTTATCTAGAATGATAATTCCTAGAATATGGTAGGAAGTCCTCTTTTCATGCTTTGAATGAAATTATTTTATGTGTAATTTTTACAGAAATTTTTGCCATAGCTTCGCTGCTATGACTGATAAATCTCAATTATTTTAAAGGATAAAGCTTAACATTAAGGGAATGATTAGAATGATCCCTAATTGGATCATTAACCCATAATGGATTGAATCATCAATATTCATGAAATACATAAACTAAAAGCATAGAAAAAAGGCATTAATTTGGCCTCAAGCATAGATTAATCTTGGATTAAGAAAAAGCTTTATGAAAAGCTTCATTTGGATTGAGAATAGGTCATGAGAATGACCATTCTTTGAGTGAGAGAGAGAAATTACATAAAAACCATTAAAATTAAGTATAAATAGAAATTTATGTAATTCTTTACTACCATTCATCAATTAACTTCAATAGCATTCAAAAACCATTCCAATTAAGCTTCTCAAGCTTGAGAGGGGTTGAGAAGAGAGAAACATTGAGAATTTATAGAAAAGATCAAAATTCACCATTTACCTTACAAATTGCTTGATTCTTTGTTCACGGTAGAGGCCCCCAACCAATCAATTGGTTTGGTGTGCTGATGGAGTCACCAATGGAGATTGAAGAAAGAGGGAAGCTCCAATTTCTTCAATTTGGAGAGAATTTTATAGAATAGTAAAAATTAGCATTATTTCAACATAATTTTGGCATAGTATAATTCTCCTATTTTTTTACAAAGACTCAGGTTCTATTTATAGGAGAGGGGGCTCTAACCAAGACCAACTGATTTCTAGAATTTTCTAGATTTTAGTTTGGTTGAATTTGGACTAGATTTGGACCTAGTTTGGTTCTTTTCTGATTCGGTTTTGATTCGGTTTGATCCAAGAGAGAGGAGAGATAAAAATATCACATTATTTTTTAGTTTAAAACTTATTCAAGCATGTGAAGTAGGCGCCTCCTTGAAGGGACCCCCTTTCCTTACACATGTGTCAAAATGGAATCATTATACCCAAAATATCTCATTTTTTTAGTAATACTCATAGTTTTTTACTAATAAACCTTGTACATAGTCAACTCTTCATCTTATGTGGGCATTTATTCATTTTTGGTTATTTTTTATTACAAATTGGATTTATCTTCTCCCCACACATGGATTGATCCTATTGGCCCATAGGAACCTTAATTTAAAATTTTCCAAAAATCTGGACCCCTAGGATAAGGCCTCTTGAGCAGATTATACTTGATTTCTAATGCACCTTCTGGAAATCTTTTTGAACTTCTGTTTCAGGGGAACTTATATTAAAATGATGAGAAATTTTTCTATCCAAAAATATTCAAAATCTGAATAATCTCTCTCTAGAATATTTTCTCTCTCTAGGCCAAAACAGGCATAAACAAGATCTTTTATATTTCTGAAGAGGGGATTGATTACAGGGGAAGATACTGGACATCTTGAGAGGCTGGGGAGGAATCTTACATAGCTGAACGAATATGTGGAGTGATGTTACGTTTGACAGAAAGTGTAATCAAGGCATGAGCCTGCGCATCTTTACCATCCCAACGAGCTTGTTCAGCAGTGGGCAAAAAAGCAGCAAACAGTAGAGCTGCTAGAACCTGCAATATCCTCAACAGATCCTACATCCACAAAACCTGGACGTACATCCATACCCTGCACAATGTTCCACACTCCTTTTGCAACCAAAACATGTTGCATCATGTATGCCCAAAGTGGGTAGTTGCTGTCTCCATCCAATTTGTCATCAGCAGACAACATGCGAAATACATCATTGCTTATCAGCCATGGCCACTGACTGAAACTGATGCAAAAGCTACCTATAATGAAGCAAAGATTGAATAGAAAACAACTCGTGCTATGTAGCACGGTCCACAATAGAATACGTATGCCTGTTTTGCAGAAAACTGCACTGTCAAAATTTTTGCACAAAATGACGAAAACACCTGTACCAGAACTTGTAATGCAAAAACGGAGCCCGAAATGACCTGCAAAGTATAGGGACCTGCAAGCACCCGTGAAAGCTCACCTCAATCGGAGAACATGAGTCGAAGGGTGCTAGCGGCGTAGCCCTAGGAGCTGATGCCTACTTTGATACTAATTGTTGGAATTAGGGTTGCAAGAAAGCACATAAAGCTTGGAGAAGAAGAAGCAAGAATGCACACAACACACAGTTTATAGATTGTGTCAATGTACAAAGATAAGTTAGCCCTAGAATGATGGGCGTATATACAAGCCGGGGGAAAAAACCTCCTAAGGAGGGAAAAAGTGCCCCGACGGTCCTAAGTGTGTTCACACACATCACTGCCTATACATATGGCAACAGAGATGTTGTTGCCTAGCCAGTTTAGACACTTATTTGATGAGGGGGACGTCCATGCCAGATGGTCAAGACGTTCTACACATGGTGATTTTGTTGAGGATCTATGTGGTTGTCTTTACAAGGATGGCTCGACATTGCTTGCATGGGATGATGTATGTGGGGACTTGATTGAGTGTCCTACATTTGTGGAGCAGAGATGACTATATACCTGAGAATGGGTATCATTATGACATGCATTCAAGGGGTGATGATGTGGATAGTGATGATGATGTTCATGCTATGACTATAGATGATTATATGGGTGGTGAGATGATCGTAGTGATCATTCATGGGACACATTTTTTGAGTTATGGCATGATAGGTTTGGATCCTTGGAGGACATGGATTGAGCATGCTACCACTTTCATTGCTATCATAGTGGTGTTCCCATGGGCCTTAAGAGCTTCTACGACTCACCCACGACATCAACTAGCCATCATCTCATTGGTTCTCATTTACTTAGACCGAATCATTCATTGTATTATGATGGGGATGATGAGGATGATGATGTATTGTACACACACACACATGATGATATTGATGTATCGCACAAACATACACATGATGATAGTGATACACGTGCACATGATGCCACTGACACATATGCACATAATGATGATGTATGTGATAGTGATAGTGAGAGTGATGTGTGTGAGTTAGATCATGTGGGCATGATCTCGAGGGCAGAGATGGCAGCGAGCACATCGAGCATTGCGAGCATCATAGAGCTACCTATCTCTATTCCTAGTGATCAGAGGGATACATTAGATGATCATAGTGAAGCATCCGATGATCTTGATAGGCATTGATCATTCGGCTAGTCATACATCCCTAGTGATACATGGGGATGACACTTCACATGCCATTGAGCACATCATAGGCCATGAGGAGCATAGACCCGAGGTCCTAGTATTAGATGTGTTGGGCTACTCCTCTAAAGTTGCTACATGTGGAGAGATTTTGGATACGACCACTACTCCTAGTTTTCATAATATTTTCGGCAGCATTCGTGTGGATCGAGTTGTTGTGATTGAGCAGTCAAGGGTAGTGCATGAGAGTAGTGATGAGTTTGTGGAGGTGAGACATCGTAGGAGTATGCATATCGATCATATTTTTAGCATAGCCTATGAAATTGACCTCGAGAACTTTAAATTTGATCTAGGTATTTTCTTAGATCCATGGTTATTGGAGATTGATTTATCATAGGATTTAGGTCATGTAGGGACACCATTGATGGAGATTGTCTATACTTTTGGGGATGACCTTAGTGGTCTTGGAGATTCCATTAATAGTGAGTTGTTTGATACCACTTATCTCTCTTGTGTAGACACTTTGTCAATACTTAGTTATGATGATCTTTATGATGATCCAACTTTTATTTTAGAGGAACACACACATATAGAGTGTTTTGCACATGGAGATATTGTGCATGGGTCGGATCATACTCATACATACATTAATATGGTGGGTCATGTCTTTGACTTTTCGAGTGGTGCTATGTATGATGGTGGCGTGAGTTCACATTTGACTCTACATGAGGCCAACCTTGAGATATGTTCTTTTGGCTCCTATGGATGTCAACACAAGTCTATATTCTTTGGATCCAGGACATTTTCCTTTGGATGCATTCTTTGCAATTTGAGGATCATAGTTTTTGGATATGTGGCTCAACATTTAGATGCATCTATGACATATTCCAGTCTCTGCCTACACAATGATTATTTTGTGCCAAGACAATTTGACAGTTTGGCCAAGAGTTTTGAGCTTCTTTGGCAGATACCTTTCGTATACCAAATGCACACTGTTGTCATGAGGATGGGTTTACGAGTTTTCCTTTTAATCCTAGAGCTACTATCTCTTGGGAGTCGAGCTTTCCTTTTGACCTAGGAGCTATGACCATTTCGGCGTCGACGGTTCGGGATGTATCTCATACATATCCCTTTGATCTTGGAGGATACTCGACTAGCTTCATCATCGAGATAGTGGTTTCTTATCCTCCTCACTTGCACTAGATTATCATGGGACCATTGCCTTGGATTTTGTATGCCTCGGATTTCTTTTCGATCTTGGTGGTTACATAAATAGCCTCATCATCAACACGATCCCTTTATCCTTTCCATTTAACCCAGGGGGTCATATGATTCATGTATGGGTCTTCCGCTACATCAACATTCAGTCATGGATGTGATTTTTTACTTTTGTACATAGCCACTTGTACGACCACCCTTCGATTTCGAGGGCAAAATCATTGTAGAAGGGGATGGTCTGTATTGAAGTAGGTTTGGGTGCACATGCACATCGGGAATGGGGCCTAGGCACTTGGGTTTATAGACATTTACATGTATACTTTTGGGGAGTCTTGGGCTATATTAGGCATAGGGCTCACGGACATTGTACCCTTTTGATCATATTCACTCTGTAGACATTCATGTCTTCTTGGTGCTCATGCCCAAGCTTTCATGGCCTTCTTGGCTATTATGCTAGGATGGTGACCTACACCCATGTTGTTGCTCCATGCTTTGAGTGGCCAACCCTATTTTCTTGCAACAACAACAAGTGACATGATAAGCTCACTTACATACTCTCTCATAAGAGTGTACACACACTCAAGGGAAAAAACCTCTTGAGTAAGAAAAAAGTGGCACGGCTCATTATTAACCTATGTCCACATATTGCTACCATATAAATGGCTACATAACTATGAACAACACCTCATCTATCAAACGCACCATAAGGTGCATTTGAGTTGTGAGTATACTTCTTGGAAAGTTATATTTTCATACATATTGCCTCAATTGCCTCAACTCGAGCCTTCTCAATGGAATCTTAATGGATCTCCTTTAAGACCGCTAACCTCTAAGACCACTAACCTTTAAGCTATATGTTATGTTCAAAGCACCAATCTATAATTGATAAATTTAAAAAACAATTTGTCAACTTAAGATATATATTGTGAGAGCACCAATCTATAAACGGTAAATTAAAAAAATAAATCATCAACTTTAGATACCTACATCATCTTGTGCCAATCATCTGATTTGAGACCAAATAATTAAGGGATACCTTCTTCTTTTTTGAACATGTAAACATTCCCTTTATGCACCCTTTACACCAATTACACCAGTTGATGTATGAAAAGAGGAAATTTGACCCTTGACATTCTTTTCCTCTTGCGTTGTCAACTTTCATGGCACCTTTTGTAAAACATCATTATCATAGAATACCCTTGACCATACGCTTTAACCCTTGACATTATTTTCCTCGTACCTTGTCAACCTTCATGGCACCTTTGGTAGTAAAACATCCTTATCATAGACTACCCTTGACAATGTGCTTTCCTTGCATCAGATATCATTTAGGTCATCCCTCATTGCCTTTTTGTCCATTTTGCCAATTATATGGTCCCAAATCATTGAGCCACATTCTTAAAAATGTGCATTGGATCAAGAAGATGATTAATCTTTAACTTTGCCCAAATTGAATATGGTGGATAGAAAATTGAGTACCTTTTCATGACTATGGGTGGCATGATGGATCTCACTCTCCATCTCTCATCCCAATCTCCATCCATCCATATGCTTGGAAGAATATTGATGTTCATCAACATCGCTTTCTTTATTGCATGTGCTTGATTGGACAAAGTGATAATCCACAAATTAGACATGCATTATATCCTATTGTTGTGAGCTACCGAAATGGCATTTAGAGTTAAAAGACATTCTTATGCATCAAAATAATATATTAGAACTTTAATTACACTTATAAGCATTAATTGAGTGCGTAATAATGTTTGCATAACAATTGTCAATGTTTGCACAAAAATGTTTGCAACTACCAATGGATAGCCCAATCTTTGCATAATAACTCCCAATGGATGGCCAACGTTTGTTATTCTTCTCAACGTTGGTATACGCACACTAAGGCATCATTGAATCGACTCTTATAATGGCACTTATATCGATGCTTATAGAAATACTAGGGAGTTTATAGTTTTTGCTCCTATAAACAAGATGACGACATCCCAATCTTTTTAAACATTCTCAAAATAGCTTCCCACTACCTTGCAACTTTGTACCTTCCCCTCCATCAATCTCCCCCAACATCCTACTTATAATTTCTCCTCCTCTCCTTATTTAACCACTTCTTCTTCCTCCATGGCTATGGTGTGAAAGAAGACAATATCTATCTCCCTCTTCTTCTCTTTTAAGTATTTAGGGTTTTCTTCTATGTTTTTATTATTAGGAGTATTATCATTGTGCAAAACTATAATAGTATTAAGATAAGCCTAATACTATTAGAGCATGCTAAATCCTAATAGTAATAGGCTTCTCTTTAGTAGTAATAGGCTTCTCTTTAATAGTAATAGGCTTCTCTTTAATAGTAATAGGCTTCTCTTTAAAAGGTAATAGACTTCTCTTTATACTATAAGGGTTTTATTGTTTTTCAAATAGGGTATATGGAAAAGCCTAACACTATTAGGGTTTTTAGTATTAGTAAAAACCCTAATATTTTTAGGGTATAAGAAGAAAGTCTATTAGATGAGCTTATCTCTTGGATGTTTGTAATAATGCTCCCCTTAGTACTCTTCTTCCCCTTAAGCTTCCCATAAGCTCTTCTTGTTCCTCTTGGTACTCTTCTTGCCCTCCTTCCCCTTAAACTTCCGATAAGCTCTCTATGCTTCTTTTTGGTAGTAAAAAAGGTATATTTAAAAGTTTAACTAGTTTTTTTTAACTAATCTTGTTACCCTCTTCTTTCTTCTTTTTTGTAGGTTCTTCATTTAAGTTTTCTCAAGCCCTCTTATGTTAAGGTCAAGGGATAGGCTCTACACTCTCCCATTCTCTTTTGCTCTTTTTTTTTCCATAGAGATCTCTATGAGTACTACGCATGGATAAAGAGCTTTATGAGCACTATGCATGGATAGAGAGCTGTGTGCTTACCCTATCCAGGCTTTATTTTTATAGGTTATATCCAAGCTAGGCTCTATACTTTTATGCCATGTTTGGCTTATAGTTTTGCTTGATCCAACTTCATTTCTTGTATATTTTCTTGATCCATGAAATCCATTCACTCTCTCTTCATTATCCAATCATAAATCTCCCATTAAGAGGTATTTTTCTTTGTCCTTGTTTCTTGCTTGTTTTTTTTGCACTCTTGTGTGCCACAATTTTATTTCTATATATTTTTTTCTTATTATAGAACTCTCATTTGCATTGATCTATCCTAAGTTTGTTATTTTTTTTTAGGTGTCTCTCTCTACTTGTAGATTGGATCTTCTAAACCTTATCTTCTCTTCTCATAAGGTAAGACTCAACTCCTCGTTTTCTTTTCATGTTCATGGTGCACCTCCAGGTATGTTGGGAGCTTTTCTATTAAGAGCTCTATGCTTTATTCTATATGCTTATTTTCATCCATTTTATGTGAAAGTAGTTCTAATTAAGTAGTTTCTTCTCTATTTTAAATAAAAAAATTGCAAACCCGTGCTTCGCACGTCTTTTGAGGCTTCCAAAATCAAATGCTACCCAAACCTCCTCAAACCTCCTCCTCCCTTTCCCGAACCTCCAAATTTATGCCACGTGGCAGCTTTGGGAATCTCTTCCTTAAGATGAAATAGAGATGATGTGCCAACAACAATCGATGCACTGCGATGTTGGCAGCAATCTTTTACGCATTATGGCGAGGCTACTAGAAGGAATGATCGGTGCACTACACGATGGACAAAGAAAGAGAGAGAGATGCTTGGTGTTGCACTTCTGTGGCTGCCCGCTTCTCTCCCCCTTGACTGTGCGCTGAAAATGAGATAGGGAAAGCTTTAATGTTTCTTTTTTTTCTTCCCTACTCACACACACCGGCTATGCTCCCCTCTTCTCCACCATACCCCAGAGATATGGCTATGGTTCTTTTGCTTCCTCTCCACCACACACACAATCGTGATCTGAGTAATACAAGTATCCCTCTCCTTTAATGAGGACTCTAAAACAATTGCAATAATATACCTCCTCTATAGCACCCAAGCAACGCATACAACTTACTTTTTGTGTGCAAAACATTAATGGTCAGAAACACTATATGTAAAGATTTGAGATATGGGAGAGAGGAGGCATACTGCGCAAAAGCGTTGCCCACTGAAAGCCGGCCAAGGGAAAACCAACGAAAATAACATTAACATTTGGCCATTCCGATCGAGTACCCTTTAAAATGGTTAAAACATTGCATACCCTATACAAGGTGGACAATGAGCAACTTGGGCAAGTGCAATACTCTATAGTCTGATGCAAGAGAGA
Source organism: Cibotium barometz (assembly GCF_041138505.1). Classification (NCBI taxonomy): domain Eukaryota; kingdom Viridiplantae; phylum Streptophyta; class Polypodiopsida; order Cyatheales; family Cibotiaceae; genus Cibotium; species Cibotium barometz. The sequence continues at coordinate 30,712,161 of NC_141071.1, forward strand.
GCAACAAAGTTAGACATAGGGTATAACTACATGAATCGTTAGCACATAGGATTCTCCCAAGGGCAGTGTAGAATTGAGTAGGAATACAACCGTGGGCATTAAAGTTCCCACCCACACCAAAATCTGAATTATAATAGGAATAATGTTATTAGCATATATATTGAATGTTAAGTCTCTAAGCTATACCACCATCCTTTTGTGTGTGTGTGAGAGAGAGAGAGAGGGAGGGAGAGCGAGAGAGAGAGAGAGACAAAGACAGAGACAAAGAGTGTGGGGGGATAATGTTAATTGTATTTTATGGATATTATTATTAGCGTATATTGAATGTATGTCTCTAAGCTCTCCCATTAGTCCTTTTATATGTGTAAGTGAGTGGGTGTGTGTGTAAAATCTTTTTTTTCCTTAGAAAGTGTTTGGAGAATTTTGAAGGCCTTACTTCTAGAAAGGAAGGCCAAAATTTACCGTTGAGATATCGAGCTCAACTAGTGCTACGACGGCGGACATTGATGACCCGCGTGGATGATAGCTTCCACATCTACACCTGTAAGATCCCTGTTCCCACCGAGCAACGGATTCAGGATATTGGCAGCGAAAGTAGCACTTCTCGCGCGGGACAGGGGTCCCACATTCGGGGCCTCACCCACGGATATCCGAATAAGAGACTAATCCGTCGGTTATTCCAAAACCAAACCCGAAAAAACTTCATTTACCGGAAAGCACGGGTGATTCCACCAGGAAAACTTTTACTCTAACGTAGTCAAACCCTTACTGATCAAACAGATCCGACTGCATCTATAAAGATACTTGGTCAGATCAAGGAAGAAACTTGCACTTGGATCATTGGGATCAACGCTTTTTTCCCCATCAAGAGGCACAGCCGTTGATTCCTATCCATACAACAATTACTATCCGGGATCTACTTTATCTATCGTAGTAACAGAATTTGAGTCTCGATTTACGGATCCATCAGTCCAGCCTAACCCCATCCGATCCCATGGGTTAGCCAACCGCCCAACCACTGTAGTGATGGGATCCAATTAAGAATTTGGTTAGGTTTTGTCCCGGGTACCAAGGAAAAGAGTTCCAAGGCCCCCTAGCCGGAAGTTCATGCAAAAATAAAACTAGTCACACCACTTACACACCCAATATGAAATTGCCTTTTCACAGATTCAACCAGTTTTAAAACAATCCTTTAATAAAACCATAGTATCATTGATCACCATCTTCCAATTTATCCAATTGATTCTTAATTTCCCATCATTCCTTCATCAGAGTATCTATGGCATCATTGGCAACTAGAACGCTCACCACCTGTCCACTCAGGGGCCGTTTCAATAGTTCCTAGCCCATAATACTCGGCAATATAATCACTTATCAAGATGGACTCTCGTTGAAGATCAGCAAGATCAACCAACAGATCCATATAAAGAGCCATGGACTCATCCATTGAAGACCAGCAAGGTCAATCAACCAGATCCATGCCCGATTTCAGAAAACAACTCTTACTCCTTGTTCCAATATCTTCCTCGACGCACGCGTGGGTATCCTAGGCGACCCAGAGCCCGAGCACCATATGGTCAGCACCCTTTAGGATCCTTCGCAGGTGACCTAGCGCTTCACTCATAGGCCGCTTCCTTGGCCCCTCATCCACCGTACCGAAAGCTCACCATTTTAATCACACCGAGGCTGGTCAAGACCTCGGCCGACCTTGCTACGCGAGACGTCCTCCATTGACTCTCTGTCAGCAGTTGCAACTTTATTAGTTAGGTCTCCACGACCTTAATCACCAGACGATCAAAATGCTTTCCCAGCATTCTTGACATAAAACAGTCATTTACAAACAGCATTTACAAACAGTTTACAAATACAGTTTCTATATTAATTCTCATTTTTCCACATTATCCCTCATCAATCCACTTTACTTATTCCACATTCCATTTATATGTGTACTCATCCCATCACATCATTTTCCATCTCATCACTTCAGATTCCTTCACATCACATATCATATATTCATATCCATACATATATCCACATCCACATCCACATTCACATCCATACATCCACATCTATATCCATACATCTATTTTCACATCCACATCTACATGCACATTCATGCATCCTCATCCATACATCCACATCTACATGCACATTCACATCCATACATCCACATCTATACGCGTACATTCACATCTACATGCATACATCCTGCATACATCCACATCCACATTCACATTCACCTCCATACATCTACATCTACATGCATACATCCACCTCCACATTCACATCCACATCTATACATCTACATCTACATGCATACATCCACCTCCACATTCACATCCACATCTATACATCTACATCTACATGCATACATCCACATCTCCATTCACATCCACATCTATACATCTACATCTACATGCATACATCTACATCTCCATGCATACATCCACATCCACATTCACACTCACATCCATACATCTACATCTACATGCATACATCCACATCTCCATGCATACATCCACATCCACATTCACATTCACATCCATACATCTACGTCTACATGCATACATCCACCTCCACATTCACATCCACATCTATACATCTACATCTACATGCATACATCCACATCTCCAATCACATCCACATCTATACATCTACATCTACATGCATACATCCACATCTCCATTCACATCCACATCTATACATCTACATGCATACATCCACATCTCCGTTCACATCCACATCTATACATCTACATCTACATGCACACATCCACATCTCCATGCATACATCCACATCCACATTCACACTCACATCCATACATCTACATCTACATGCAAACATCCACATCTCCATGCATAATAAAATTCTTTTAATTAATCTAGGATGATAGTTCCTAGAATATGGTAGGAAATCCTCTTTTCATGCTTTGAATGAAATTATTTTATGTATATATTTTGATAAAATTTTGCCATAGCTCTGCTACTATAACTAATAAATCTCAATTATTTTAAAAGATAGGTTATCTTTAAGGGAATGATTAGAATGATCCCTAATTGGATCATTAACCCTTAATGGATTAAATCAAAAATAATCATAAACTAAAAGCATAGATTAAAAAAAACTATTAATTTATTCTCAAGCATAGATTAATCTTGGATTAAGAAAAAGCTTTATGAAAAGCTTTATTTGGATTGAGAATGGTCATGAGTATGACCATTTCTTAAGTGAGAGAGAGAAAAAAACCATTAGAATTAAACATAAATAGAAATTTATGTAATTCTTTACTATCATTAATTAATTAACTTCAATAGCATTTCAAAAACCATACCAATTAAGCTTCTCAAGCTTGAGAGGGGTTGAGAAGAGAGAAACATTGAGAAATTATAGAAAAGATCAAAATTCATCATACTTACCTTACAATTTGCTTGATTCTTTGTTCACGGTAGAGGCCCCCAACCAATCAATTGGTTTAGTATGTTGATGGAGCCACTAATGGGAATTAAAGAAAGAGGGAAGTGTCAAAAACTAGTGAATTATTAAAGAATTCACAGTTCTTGGCTTAGGTAGTAGAGTAGAGTAACAATGCATAAGACACTATATATTTTCAATAAGGGGGAGGCTTCTTTTTATAGGAAAAATTGAGCTCCTAACCAAACAAACTGATTCTAGAATTTTCCAAGTCAATTTGGTCACTTTTTGACCATTTTTAGGTCAGTTAAGTTAACTTTTTGGAACTAGACTTGAATGAGGAGAGAGGAGAGATGAAATATCTCAATTTTTATGAGTTTAAAACTCATTCAAGCATGTGAAATATGCATCTCCTTTAAAGAACTCCCCTTCCTTACATATGTGTCAAAATGGAATCATTATACCCAAAATATCTCATATTTTTAATATTGCTCATAGTTTTTTACTAATAAACCTTGTACATTTTCAACTCTTCATCTTATGTGAGCATTTACTCCTTTTTGGATACCCAAAATATCTCATATTTTTAATATTGCTCATAGTTTTTTACTAATAAACCTTGTACATTTTCAACTCTTCATCTTATGTGAGCATTTACTCATTTTTGGGTATCTTCTTTTACAAAATTGGATTTATCGCCTCCCTACACATGGATTGATCCTATTGGCCCCTAGGAACCTTAATTGGACCATAATCCAAAGATTTCTGAAAATCTAGACCCTTATACTAAGGTTCTTTATACCTATTTCCAATTAATTCCAATTGCACATTGGAAAATTCTTTTTGAATTTCTGTTTCAGGGGAATTTATCTTAATTATATGAGATATTTTTCTATCCAAAAATATTCAAAATCTGAATATTCTCTCTCTAGAATTTTCTCTCTCTCTAGATTAAAACAGTTAGAAACAAGGTCTTTATATTTCTAAAGAGGGATTGATTACAGGAGAATATGCTGGACATTTTGTGAGGCTGGGGAGGAATCTTACATTCTCTCCCACTTGAAAAACGCAAGATGTCCTCATCTCGCAAACTGGGGTAATTTTGCAAGATGCACAAATATGAGACTTAGAGAAAAATTTTAATCAAGATTAACCACCAAGAAAAATCTCAAAGAGAGCAAGATTCAAGATAAGAACAAGATTTAAACTTTATTCATTCTCGGAACATATACAGTAAAGATAGAAGAACTCTTTACACTTCCATAAGCGCGTCCATCATATGGTCACAAAAGCAGCACTCACAAGCTGCGCACGTATAAGGTAACTCATCTATGGAAATAATTCTGTTGGTTATTGCTGCACCTATCTCAGTGGTATGAGGTGATCTAACAAAAGGACCTCTGAGAGGCAAGCTAAAAACGGGGTAAAGGCATATCTTCTCATGAGGAAGAAAACACGCCAGTAAGAAGACCCGCTCAGAAAACCCAAGATGCCTTGATCTCATGACGCAGTAGTATCGAGGACCCAAACCCAAAGCTTCAATAACCATGGCCAAGCGGACATTATTACGAAAGTGCTGCTGACCCCAGGGTGTTACCCTAGTTATGTCTTGATAGGTCCGCCCCATTTGGTCTGAGCTACAGAAGTTCCCAAGTGAGGGAAAAGTGAGCGCTCATACTGTTCTATAAAATCCTTCTTCACAGACTCGCTTGCGTCTTGAAGGTGAGAAATCATCATGGATAAAACTAATTCTTGTTGCTAAGCCATGAAGGAGATTAAGAAAGAAAGGAGATCGATGGGAGTAAGATTACTGTGAGCGACAAGTACAAGTTACGACTTATATAAAGGAAGAAGCTAGCGTAACTTAGAAGCCAACGGTAACTTGCCACTGAAGTTTTACCGTCTTTCCATGATTTGGGTTTGGCACATTTTTCTATAGAAGGCATTAAGAACTTTGAGATGAGGAGATAAAAGAAGTTCGTAGACTAAGTTACCTACTTTCTTTGGTCCACAATATCTGGGGGATAACTTCTTATACTTCCCAAGAGATAAAGAACTTCTTTTGGGCCGTACTCGAATGAAGACTAAAACCTTGATATCCAAAACATCGATTCTCACTTCAGAACTCATCGTTCATAATCCTTAAAACAGGTGGAACTCTTGAGAAGTATTCTGGGGAAAGGTTCTTCCTTTTTTTAAACAGAATCTTTCTTTTATTTTAGAGAGAGAATAATTATAAGATCAGAAAGAGAGGTTCTTACTCCTGTATACCTCGAAGGCTGGGGGAAGAATCTTACATTCTACCCCACTTGAAAAGTGCGAGATGTCCTCATCTCGCAAGGTAGAGGACATCTCTTTTTTCTTAAGATCCAATTTTATTCTGGGGTTCCTTATATTCTGGTCAACCCAACAGAATACTGGGATAAATATCCCTTATATAGAACTCATCATTAAATAACAATTCATTTAAATCATATCATTCATATCTTTAACACGATAATGGTCCATTAGACCAAAAAATTCCCTTCTGAACATTCCTCCATGGGAATTTTAGTTAAGCAAGTTCACAATTTGTCATCCCTTAACTTGATCTACCGAGTTAAGTGTTAACCATAGTAATTCGATAGCACAATCCACTAATCTCATAGTGATTTACTGAAATCATTATCATCATTCCAGTTATGAATATCATCACAGGGAGTCGTCCCATTCATCCTCATTATGGTCTCGTTCAGGTTATTATATTTCAACTAAATTTCAAAAATCATCATTTTTCAATCAAAATCCAAATCAATTCATCAATTCTCAAACAGAATTAAAAATCATATCAATCACATTCGAATTCATCATCTGGATAGCATTAACGCTATAATTTCAAGTCTTAGATTTACTCGTATATACTGCCGGTAAAAAGCTGCAGATATACCCTCGGTATATATGAGTCGTCATAATACTTGGAACTATAAGGTAAATACCATCATGTCTAGGCCTCAAGCAAGTCAGGGATTCTATATAATTGCGGTACTTCCATCTGAAGACCCAATTACCAAATTACGAATTTCAGTTTGAATATCAAATTGTATGAATTATATCACACAATTACAATCTTTTTGTGCTTCTTGACAAATTTTTGACATATTTGGCTTCTCAGTTAATCTTTATTAGCCAATTCGCTCTGATACCAACTGTGAGATCCCTGTTCCCACCGAGCAACGGATTCAGGATACTGGCAGCGGAAGTAGCACTTCTCGCGCGGGACAGGGGTCCCACATTCGGGGCCTCACCCACGGATATCTGGATAAGAGACTAATCCGTCGGTTATTCCAAAACCAAACCCGAAAAAACTTCCTTTACCGGAAAGCACGAGTGATTCCACCAGGAAAACTTTTACTCTAACGTAGTCAAACCCTTACTGATCAAACAGATCCGACTGCATCTATAAAGATACTTGGTCAGATCAAGGAAGAAACTTGCACTTGGATCATTGGGATCAACGCTTTTTTCCCCATCAAGAGGCATAGCCGCCGTTGATTTCTATCCATAGAACAATTACTATCCGGGATTTACTTTATCTATCATAGTAACAGAATTTGAGTCTCGATTTACGGATCCATCAGTCCAGCCTAACCCCATCCGATCCCATGGGTTAGCCAACCGCCCAACCACTGTAGTGATGGGATCCAATTAAGAATTTGGTTAGGTTTTGTCCCGGGTACCAAGGAAAAGAGTTCCAAGGCCCCCTAGCCGGAAGTTCATGCAAAAATAAAACTAGTCACACCACTCACCCAATATGAAATTGCCTTTTCACAGATTCAACCAGTTTTAAAACAATCCTTTAATAAAACCATAGTATCATTGATCACCATCTTCCAATTTATCCAATTGATTCTTAATTTCCCATCATTCCTTCATCAGAGTATCTATGGCATCATTGGCAACTAGAACGCTCACCACCTGTCCACTCAGGGGCCGTTTCAATAGTTCCTAGCCCATAATACTCAGCAATATAATCACTTATCAAGATGGACTCTCGTTGAAGATTAGCAAGATCAACCAACAGATCCATATAAAGAGCCATGGACTCATCCATTGAAGACCAGCAAGGTCAATCAACCAGATCCATGCCCGATTTCAGAAAACAACTCTTACTCCTTGTTCCAATATCTTCCTCGACGCACGCGTGGGTATCCTAGGCGACCTAGAGCCCGAGCACCATATGGTCAGCACCCTTTAGGATCCTTCGCAGGTGACCTAGCGCTTCACTCATAGGCCGCTTCCTTGGCCCCTCATCCACCCGTACCGGAAGCTCACCATTTTAATCGGACCAAGGCTGGTCAAGACCTCGGCCGACCTTGCTACGCGAGACGTCCTCCATTGACTCTCTGTCAGCAGTTCCAACTTTATTAGTTAGGTCTCCACGACCTTAATCACGAGACGGTCAAAATGCTTTCCCAGCATTCTTGACATAAAACAGTCATTTACAAACATCATTTACAAACAGTTTACAAATACAGTTTCTATATTAATTCTCATTTTTCCACATTATCCCTCATCAATCCACATTACTTATTCCACATTCCATTTATATGTGTACTCATCCCATCACATCATTTTCCATCTCATCACTTCAGATTCCTTCACATCACATATCATATATTCACATCCATACATATATCCACATCCACATCCACATTCACATCCATACATCCACATCTACATCCATACATCTATTTTCACATCCACATCTACATGCACATTCATGCATCCTCATCCATACATCCACATATACATACACATTCACATCCATACATCCACATCTATATGCGTACATTCACATCTACATGCATACATCCTGCATACATCCACATCCACATTCACATTCACCTCCATACATCTACATCTACATGCATACATCCACCTCCACATTCACATCCACATCTATACATCTACATCTACATGCATACATCCACCTCCACATTCACATCCACATCTATACATCTACATCTACATGCATACATCCACATCTCCATTCACATCCACATCTATACATCTACATCTACATGCATACATCTACATCTCCATGCATACATCCACATCCACATTCACACTCACATCCATACATCTACATCTACATGCATACATCCACATCTCCATGCATACATCCACATCCACATTCACATTCACATCCATACATCTACGTCTACATGCATACATCCACCTCCACATTCACATCCACATCTATACATCTACATCTACATGCATACATCCACATCTCCATTCACATCCACATCTATACATCTACATCTACATGCATACATCCACATCTCCAATCACATCCACATCTATACATCTACATCTACATGCATACATCCACATCTCCATTCACATCCACATCTATACATCTACATGCATACATCCACATCTCCGTTCACATCCACATCTATACATCTACATCTACATGCATACATCCACATCTCCATGCATACATCCACATCCACATTCACACTCACATCCATACATCTACATCTACATGCAAACATCCACATCTCCATGCATAATAAAATTCTTTTAATTAATCTAGGATGATAGTTCCTAGAATATGGTAGGAAATCCTCTTTTCATGCTTTGAATGAAATTATTTTATGTATATATTTTTATAAAATTTTGCCATAGCTCCGCTACTATAACTAATAAATCTTAATTATTTTAAAAGATAGGTTATCTTTAAGGGAATGATTAGAATGATCCCTAATTGGATCATTAACCCTTAATGGATTAAATAAAAAATAATCATAAACTAAAAGCATAGATTAAAAAAACTATTAATTTATTCCCAAGCATAGATTAATCTTGGATTAAGAAAAAGCTTTATGAAAAGCTTCATTTGGATTGAGAATGGTCATGAGTATGACCATTTCTTAAGTGAGAGAGAGAAAAAAACCATTAGAATTAAACATAAATGAAAATTTATGTAATTCTTTACTATCATTAATTAATTAACTTCAATAGCATTTCAAAAACCATACCAATTAACCTTCTCAAGCTTGAGAGGGGTTGAGAAGAGAGAAACATTGAGAAATTATAGAAAAGATCAAAATTCATCATACTTACCTTATAATTTGCTTGATTCTTTGTTCATGGTAGAGGCCCCCAACCAATCAATTGGTTTAGTATGTTGATGGAGCCACTAATGGGAATTAAAGAAAGAGGGAAGTGTCAAAAACTAGTGAATTATTAAAGAATTCACAGTTCTTGACTTAGGTAGTAGAGTAGAGTAACAATGCATAAGACACTATATATTTTCAATAAGGGGGAGGCTTCTATTTATAGGAAAAATTGAGCTCCTAACCAAACAAACTGATTCTAGAATTTTCCAAGTCAGTTTGGTCACTTTTTGACCATTTTTAGGTCAGTTAAGTTAACTTTTTGGAACTAGACTTGAATGAGGAGAGAGGAAAGATGAAATATCTCAATTTTTATGAGTTTAAAACTCATTCAAGCATGTGAAATATGCATCTCCTTTAAAGAACTCCCCTTCCTTACATATGTGTCAAAATGGAATCATTATACCCAAAATATCTCATATTTTTAATATTGCTCATAGTTTTTTACTAATAAACCTTGTACATTTTCAACTCTTCATCTTATGTGAGCATTTACTCCTTTTTGGATACCCAAAATATCTCATATTTTTAATATTGCTCATAGTTTTTTACTAATAAACCTTGTACATTTTCAACTCTTCATCTTATGTGAGCATTTACTCATTTTTGGGTATCTTCTTTTACAAAATTGGATTTATCGCCTCCCTACACATGGATTGATCCTATTGGCCCCTAGGAACCTTAATTGGACCATAACCCAAAGATTTATTAAAATCTAGACCCTTAGACTAAGGTTCTTTATACCTATTTCCAATTAATTTCAATTGCACATTGGAAAATTCTTTTTGAATTTCTGTTTCAGGGAAATTCATCTTAATTATATGAGATATTTTTCTATCCAAAAATTTTCAAAATCTGAATATTCTCTCTCTAGAATTTTTCTCTCTCTCTAGGTTAAAACAGTTAAAAACAAGGTCTTTATATTTCTAAAGAGGGATTGATTACAGGGGAATATGCTGGACATTTTGTGAGGCTGGGGAGGAATCTTACAACACCACTGGCATGGTTGGTGAGATTATGGGTGATATGCGGCCAATGAGGTGACAGGCTATGTGACAACCATTTTGGATTACTAGAGACTGGCATAGTTATAGCGCCAGCTCATTTAGTCAGGTTCACATTATGGACCGACCATTGTATGTTGTAGTAGTTGAGTACTAACCCATATAGTGTGTACTCTTATCTTTATGTTATGTTGGTTGAGTAGAAAAGAAGAAGATAGAAGAAAATTCAGCTATCCATCTCTCTCTTGTGTCTTGCTCTCTCTTGTGTGTGTGTGTGTTTGCTTGCTAGGGTTTGAAGCTATCCCTCTCCCCCACATTCTCTTTATGGTATCAAAGCCTGGTTCGTGTGAGAGCTAAGGAGGCAAGCAAGAGGCAAGAACAAGCAAGAAAGGAAGTGGTACTACACGGGTAAGAGTACCATAATCTCTTTCCCCTACTTGGTTTAGGTACAACACCCCCTCAGTAGCTCTAGGAGCTACACATCTCCAATTGAGGAGCTGTTAGTGAGAAGCTGGATAAGAACAACTTCCATGCTTGGAAGTTCATAATGACCAATTTCCTAATGGGTAAAGGATTTTGGGATTATGTAGATGGATATAATGAGGAGTCTCCAAAGTTATCTGAGGAGGAGAATGTCATTCCTACAGATATAAAGGCATTCAATGATTGGAATCAGGGTGCAAGAAAAGCCATGTACTGGCTTTCAATTAGTATCAGAGACACTATGATAGGACACATACAGGATGCAAACACTCCAGCAGTTGCATGGTAGAATCTGGTTCAGATGTTCCACCAGACTAAAACAAAGGCAAGGAAGTTGCAATTAAAGCAAGAGTTGCATACAATGGAAAAAAAAGCATGTCCATCAATGAATATGCCTTAAAGATCAAGGGCATTGTTGAGTCCCTTGGGTCTATCAATGTATCAGTGGAGGATGATGATTTGGTGAGTGTTTGTCTAAATGGGCTTGGCAAAGAATACAAGCCATTCAAGACCTCCATTGCAGTTAGGGAGAATATTCCCAACTTTTGGGACTTGATATGTATGCTGATCATAGAAGAAAAGGCTTTAGGTGAGGATTCTTCTTCACAAAGCAAGAACACATCAGAACATGCCTTCTACTCTAATTCAGGTAGAGGTAGAGGTAGAGGCCATGGTCGAGGCCAAGGTGGTGGCCGACAAGGAAATCAGAATTTTGGACAACAACAGTCCAATGATTCACAGCAGCAATCATACAAAGGTGGAAGAGGCCACTCCAGAAGTAGGGAGAGCCAAAGAGGCCAAGGTGGTTGGCAAAGAAATAAAAATGCAAATAGCATAGATTGCTATTACTGTGGCAAACGAGGGAGAAAAGTGAGGTGTTTGCTCACTTTCAGAGATTTAAAGCCTTGGTCAAGAAGAAAAAAGGCATGCAAATAAAATGCCTAAAATCAGATGGTGGGGGAGAATATTTCTCCAATGAGTTCAGTAATTTCTTAAGAAAACAGGGAATTAAGAGATAGTTTATGTGCAGGTACATTCCGCAACAGAATGGTGTTGTAGAAAGGAAAAAACAGGCACATTGCAGAACTGGCACGTGCCTTGATGACTGAAAAGAATATGCCACATTACTTTTGGGTAGAAGCAGTAGTAGCAGTACCAATTGTACAGGACACCCACTGCAATTGTTCATGGTATGACTCCTGGAACAGAAGTTTACAGGCATAATATTGGATGTGTCTCACTTGAAACTGTTTGGATGTATTGCATATGTACATGTTCCTAACGAAGTGAGACTAAAGTTGGATCCAAAGGCAGAGAAATGCATCTTCATTGGTTATGCTATGGAGGAAAAAGGTTATAGATGCTATAACCCTACCACTAGTGAGATGCGAGTAAGCAGAGATGTTGTCTTTGATGAGATGAGTAGCTGGTATGCACCCGTAGTGAAGGCAACAGAAGATGTAGATGTAAAAAGTGCTGATGTTGCACCACATGTAGAGCAGCAATCACAGGTGCTGAGTGGACTTAGGGAGTCCTTGAGCACTCAATCCAATGTTAGCCCATGGTCAGGCAGGTTGAGGATTGATGCAGGTATACATGTATCACGAAAATGGAAGGAAAAGGTAGATCAACCTTTTGTGTGCCTGATCTATCAGCAGGTCACTCATATGTGGATGGTGGCTTTAGTGGCTTTGAGTAAAGCCTTGATGAGGAGTTTGGCATTTCCTCTGTGGTTACTCCTAGTGTAAGGAGAAACCAGGGCTATTTTGAGGACACTTGGCAATGATCTAGGTGTACGTAGGTCTACGAGGGTTAGATACCTTGTTGATAGGTTGAGATATGATGGATATACATCCCATCATTATGCTTACATGGTAAAAGAAATACATGAGGTTGAGCTCACTTGCTTTAAGCAATACAGGAGGTTGAGCTCACTTGCTTTAAGTAAGCAATTGGAAATAAGAAATGGGAAGATGCTATGGATGAGGAGATGGCAACATTGGGTGCAAATGCAACATGGGAGTTACTGCCTTTACCTAAGGAAAAGAAGGCAATTGGATGTAAGTGGGTGTATAAAGTCAAGCACAATGCTGATGGTTCAGTGAGTAGGTACAAGGCAAGATTGGTTGCCAAGGGCTATGCGCAAACTTATGGCATAGACTATGAGGAGACATTCAGCCCAGTTGTTGCAAGAATGGCAACTGTGAGAGCTATCATTGCTATGGCTACAACAAAGGGTTGATGTGCACATGATGATAGTGATACACATGCACATGATGCCACTGACAAATATGCACATAATGATGATGTATATGATAGTGATAGTGAGAGTGATGTGTGTGAGTTAGATCATGTGGGCATGATCTTGAGAACGCAAAGACGGCAGTGATGAGCACATTAAGTGTAAGATTCCTCCCCAGCCTCTCAAGATGTCCAGCATCTTTCCCTGTAATCAATCCCCTCTTCAGAAATATAAAAGATCTTGTCTCTGCCTATTTTGACATAGAGAGAGAAAATATTCTAGAGAGAGAATATTCAGATTTTGAATATTTTTAGATAGAAAAATTTCTCATATTATTAAAATGAATTCCCCTGAAACAGAAATTCAAAAAGAACTTTCCAATGTGCAATTGAAATTTATTGGAAATGGGTATAAAGGACCTTAGCCTAAGGGTCTAGATTTTCAGAAATTTTTGGATTATGGTCCAATTAAGGTTCCTTTGGGCCAATAAGATCAATCCATGTGTAGGGAGGAGATAAATCCAATTTTGTAAAAGAAGATACCCAAAAATGAGTAAATGCTCACATAAGATGAAGAGTTGACTATGTACAAGGATTATTAGTAAGAAACTATGAGCAATATTAAAAATATGAGATATTTTGGGTATAAGGATTTCATTTTGACACCTATGTAAGGAAGGGAGTCCCTTCAATGCTCACATAAGATGAAGAGTTGAAAATGTACAAGGTTTATTGTTACCATATTATAGTAGTGATGTGTGTGAACACACTTAGGACCGCCGGGGCACTTTTTCCCTCACTAGGAGGTTTTTTCTCCCGTGCATTGTATATACGCCCATTATCTTTTAGGGTTGGTTATCTTTCATTTTTGGCACTCATAATACACTACAGTGTTGTGCTCAAGCTTCCTCATCTTCTTGAAGTTGTGTGTGCATTCCTGCAACCCTAATTCCAACAATTGGTATCAGAGCAGGCTTCCTCCTCCCGGGCAGCATCACCGGCACCTGCCGCTTCATCTCCTCCGATTGCAACGAGGTTTCACGAGCGTCTGCAGGTTAGTATATGCCGTGGGAGAGCCCGTAGGCCATGTTCGTTTCAGAATTTTGATCTGAAGTCATTTCGCCCTCCGTTTTTGCATTCCAAGTACTGCGCAGGCAAAATCGTCCTACTGTGCAGATTTTCTGTCAAGATTAAAATCTGCAGGACAGGTGCCCATTCGTCTGTTTTGGGCTGTGCTACATAGCACAGGTCGATTTTATACAGATTTACCTCTTACAGACAGCATTTACATCTAGTAGTACAGTCATTGGCCATGGCTGACAACAATGATGTATTCCGCATGTTGGCTGCTGAGGATAAGTTGGATGGCACCAACTATCCATTGTGGGCATATATGATGCGACATGTATTGGTAGCAAAGGGGTTATGGAACATTGTGCAGGGTATTGATGCACGTCCTATTGTGGCTGGGAATGCTGCAAACACATCAAAAACTGGTACTGTTGATGATGGTGCAGGCACAAGTGCTGTAGCAGCTGTTCGAGAACCACCACTTTCAGCAGAGCAGATTCGTTGGGATGGTAGAGATGCGCAGGCTCATGCCTTGATTGCGCTGTCTGTCAAACGTACCATTATCCCACATATTCGCTCCTGCAGGACTTCTAAGGATGCTTGGGATGTACTTGCCACATTGTATCAGGCAAGAAATGAGGCTCGTGTTGCTTATCTCCGAAAACAGTTGGAGAGTGAGCATATGAACGAAGGTGATTCTATGGATAGCTTTTTGACAAAGATCAAGGATTTCAAAGAGCAGCTCATTTCTGCAGATGAAATCCTGTCAGACAGTTCACTTGTGCAGACTGTTTTGAATGGTCTACCAGATTCTTATCAGGGTTTTGCTTCCACTCTTCGCTTGATGATGAAAGGCAATCCCAATGCCTTATCATTTGAGGAGTTAGTTTCTGTTTTGCTGCAAGAAGACCAGTCAAGGCAAAATAGGAATATTATGCGTGTCGCAGATCAAGCTTTCGTTGCTAGTCAGAGAAGCGGGAAAGGTAAAGCTGGCTTTTCTTCTAGTAAGCAGAAATCTGCAAATGCTGCGCAACCAAAGAAGGAAGACAAAGATGAGAAGAAGGGTGACAAATAGAAGACATTTTGCAAGTACTGTAAGGGAAATGATCATGTCATCAAAGCGTGTCCTAAGCTGGCTGCGAAAGAGGCTAAGAAGAAAGAGGCTGGTATGGCTGTTGCAGATGCCTCTCCTTCTAACAATGAATCTGCTAATGTTGTGCTAGATACAGAATGGGCATTCAATGCGCAGTGCAGTTATGACCCATCTTTGCATGACACATGTATGTCTACAGTAGATTCAGATGTATGGTACTTTGACAGTGGTGCCACTAAGCATATCACCTCGCAGCGCAGTTTATTCACTTTCCTTGAGTCTGCTCCCACAGGGAATACTGTCACTTGTGCCAATAACTCCTCTTATCCCGTTGAAGGAGTTGGACAGATTGTGCTGAATGTTGCAAATGGCAACACCTTTACACTTTTTGATGCATTGTATGTGCCAGGGATCAAAAAGAATCTGCTGTCAGTCTCCGCATTTGCCAAAACAGGTTTGGTTGTAAAATTTGTGGATGACAGATGTACTGTTCATGATCTCTCTTGTGGTGACATCATTGTAGCATCTGGTTCACTATGTCGAGGGCTGTATAAGCTCAATATGGATGGCAAATGTGTAGAGGATTCAGCATGTGCTATTATGGATACGCAGGCTATTTCAGATGCAAAACTGTGGCATGCACGTTTTGGTCATCTGAATTTTGCAAGTTTGCTGCGCCTGCAGAAATCTGAAATGGTGTCTTCTTTGCCTAAGCTTGAGGCACCTGTCAAGCATGTTTGTGAGGGCTGCATATTGGGTAAAATGCAGCGTGCTTCCTTTCCCAAAGATGGATCAGTGAGAGCTGAACGCAGATTGCAGCTTGTTCACAGTGATGTTTGTGGTCCCATGCAAACTCCATCATTTGGAAACTACCTTTACTTCGTGACTTTCATTGATGATTTTACCAGGCATGCATGGGTATATCCTTTGAAGGCAAAGTCCGAAGTGTTTTTGTGCTTCAAACAGTTTTTGGTTATGGCTGAAAATGTGTCAGAAAGTAAGATGGACACCCTCCGTTCAGATCGAGGGGGGGAGTATATGTCTTCAGAATTTAATGCATTTCTGGCTGAGCGTGGGATAAAACACCAATGTACAGTGCCGTATACACCACAGCAAAATGGTGTGGCTGAGAGAAAAAACAGGTCTCTCATGGAAATGGCAAGATGTATGGTTAAGAGTCAAAGTCTACCACATGGTTTTTGGCTTGAGGCTGTCATGTGTGCCACTTATGTACTAAACAGGTGTCCCACCAAAGCATTACAGGTTGTCACTCCATATGAGGCTTGGCATAGCCGCAAGCCATCTGTTGGCCATTTACGTGTTTTTGGTTGCCTGGCATATGCATTAGTGCCTGTGCAACATCGCAGAAAATTGGATGACAAAGCTGTCAAATGTATTTTTGTTGGATATAGTGCTGAGAGCAAAGGCTATCGTTTGTATCATCCACAGACAAAGCGCATTTTGGTTAGCCGTGATGTTGTATTTGTGGAAGATGCAGTTCAGCCCTTGGTTTCATGTACTAAGGAGACAGATATCAGCTCACGTGATGTCTATGATACATTGTTGCCTCTTTTCAGTGGTGCACAGTCAAGTGCAATACCTCATGAGGCAGTTTTTCAGCCTATGCAGGTTTTAAATGATGGCACAGATCAGCCTATATCTGATGCAGATGTGCATGATGCACTTGAGGATGAGAGACAAGAGATTGAGGGCTCTAGGAATATGCCTAGATGGCTGGTGCAGACTTTGCGTGACAGCAAGTTGGATGCCCCTTTGTCTAGTCGCACTCGTTCTGGCTCTCATGGTGCCTCTTATGCGTCAGATTGTTATGCATTGGCTGTTTCTAGTATGTGCGATGAAAGTGAGCCTGTTTCATTTGATGAGGCACAAAGTTCAGAAAATTGGATGGCTGCTATGCAAGCAGAATACGATGCTATTATGAAGAATGGTACATGGTCTTTATGTGACTTGCCCCCTGGCAAGAAGGCCATTGGCACTAAGTGGGTATACAAATTGAAGCGTAAGCCTGATGGCACAGTGGATCGCCATAAGGCTAGGCTTGTTGCAAAAGGTTATGCTCAAGAGAAGGGCATTGATTTTGATGAGACTTTTGCTCCCACATGTCGTATGACCACTGTTCGTAGCATCTGTGCATTAGCAGCTCATAATGGTTGGAATGTACATCAGCTGGACATAAAGACTGCGTTCTTAAATGGAGATTTGCATGAGGAGGTGTATGTATCGCAGCCTCGTGGTTTTGTTCAAAGAGGGCAGGAAAACAAAGTGTGCAGGTTAAAAAAGGCTTTATATGGTTTAAAGCAAGCTCCACGAGCTTGGTATGAAAAAATACATGCATATTTGACTGCACATGGGTTTCAGAATAGTCCAACAGAAAGCACTTTGTATGTTAAACGTGTGGATGGTGTACATCTAATCATTGCTCTCTATGTCGATGACATGCTGCTCACAGGACCAAATGAGAGTCATATTGCTGATTTTAAGGCTGATTTGAATGCCTCTTTTGAGATGTCAGATTTGGGGCATTTGCATCATTATTTGGGGATACAATTTAAGCAGTGTGATGGAGGTATTGCTTTGTGTCAGACAAAGTATATTGAAACATTGTTGCGGAGATTTGGCCTTGAAGACTGCAAGCCTATTGCTACTCCAATGGAGACAGGTTTGAAGTTGAGTCTTCATGATGCTGGAGATCACTTTGATGTCACACTCTATCAGACAGCTGTTGGTTGCCTCATTTATGTATGCATTACAAGGCCAGACATTCAGTTTGCAGTCTCACAGGTGAGCAGATTTATGCATAGCCCAGGCATTAAGCATTGGCAGGCAGTGAAGCGTATCTTTCGCTATTTGAGTGGTACTCGGCATCTTGGGTTGTTTTATCCCAAGGGGGGATCATTGCCGCCAGATTTACATGTTTTTTCAGATTCTGACTGGGCTGGTTGTTATGACACACGCGTGTCCACGAGTGGTTTTTGCTTCATGCTTGGAAGCTCATGCATATCATGGTTGAGCAAGAAGCAGCCTACTGTGGCCACTTCTAGTTGTGAAGCTGAGTACAGGGCAGCTTTCACAGCTACGGTTGAGTGTGTGTGGCTCAGACGCCTTATGGCTGATTTGGGTGTTGGGCAGCCATCTGCCACCACCATCTTCACTGACAGTCAGAGCGCATTGGCAGTTGCGCGGAACCCAGTGTTCCATGCTCGTACGAAGCACATTGAGGTGCACTACCATTATGTCAGGGAGAGACTCTCTGCAGGAGAGATCAGTTTGGCTTATGTGCCAACACAGGATAACCTTGCAGACCTTTTCACAAAGGCTCTGCCTCGTGAAAAGTTCGAAGCTTTTCGCAAAGCTTTGGGCTTACTCCCTTTTGTGGATTCGTCCACATAGCTAGACACTTCCCTATACATGAGTGCTAGCTCTTGTTCACCGCATCACTCCAGGGGGGATTTGTTACCATATTATAGTAGTGATGTGTGTGAACACACTTAGGACTGCCGGGGCACTTTTTCCCTCACTAGGAGGTTTTTTCCCCCGTGCATTGTATATACACCCATTATCTTTTAGGGTTGGTTATCTTTCATTTTTGGCACTCATAATACACTACAGTGTTGTGCTCAAGCTTCCTCATCTTCTTGAAGTTGTGTGTGCATTCCTGCAACCCTAATTCCAACATTTATTAGTAAGAAACTATGAGTAATATCAAAATATGAGATATTTTGGGTATAATGATTCCATTTTTGACACATCTATAAGGAAAAGGAGGGCCTTCAATGAGGCACCTAATTCACATTCTTGAATGAGTTTTAAACTCAAAAATAATGTGATATTTTTATCTCTCTTCTCTCTTGAACCAAACCAAATCAAAATGGAACCAAACCGAATCAAAAAGGAACCAAACTAGGTCCAAATCTAGTCCAAATTCAACCAAACTGAAATCTGGAAAATTCTAGAAATCAGCTTTGGTTAGAGCTTCCCTCTCCTATAAGTAGAACATGAATCCTTTGAAAAAAATAGAAGAATTTTACTATACTAGAGTTATGCTGAAATAATGCTAATTTCTACTATTCTCTAAAATTCTCTCCAAATTGAAGAAATTGGAGCTTTCCTCTTTCTTCAATCCCCATTGGTGGCTCCATCAACATACTTAACCAATTGATTGGTTGGGGGCCTCTACCGTGAACAAAGAATCAAGCAATTTGTAAGGTAAATGGTGAATTTTGATCTTTTCTATAATTTCTCAATGCTTCTCTCTTCTCAACCCCTCTCAAGCTTGAGAAACTTAATTGGAATGGTCTTTGAATGCTATTGAAGTTAATTGATGAATGGTAGTGAAGAGTTACATAATTTGATGAATGCTATTGAAGTTAATTGATTAATGATAGTAAAGAATTACATAAATTTCCATTTATGCTTAATTCTAATGGTTTTTATGTAATTTCTCTCTCTCACTCAAGAAATGGTCATACTCATGACCCATTCTCAATCCAAATGAAGCTTTTCATAAAGCTTTTCCTTAATCCAAGATTAATCCATGCTTGAGGCCAAATTAATGGCTTTTTTCTATGCTTTTAGTTTAAGTATTTCATGAATATTGATGATTCAATCCATTATTGGGTTAATGATCCAATTAGGGATCATTCTAATCATTCTCTTAATGATAAGCTTTATCCTTCAAAATAAATTGAGATTTATCAGTCATAGTAGCAGAGCTATGGCAAAATTTTTATAAAAATTACACATAAAATAATTTCATTCAAAGCATGAAAAGAGAACTTCCTACTATATTCTAGGAATTATCATCTAGATTATTTGAAAGAATTTTATTGTAATCATGGAGAAATTGATTTTTATGTTATGCATAATTGATGATGATTTTATTATAAAAGTGTTATTTTTATCATATTTGGATTTCATGCATAGAGGTATGCATAAAAGATTATTATTTTAATATAAAAGTGTTTTTTTATCATATTTAGATTTCATGCATAGAGGTATGCATAAAAGATTATTATTTTAATATAAAAGTGTTTCATATTTGAATTCACGCATAAAGGTATGCATAAAAGTTGATTATTTTATTATAAAAGTGTGACTTTTATCATAATTGAATTTCATGTATAAAGGTATGCATAAAAGTTTATTATTTTATTATAAAAGTATGACTTTTATCATAATTGAATTTCATGCATAAAGGTATGCATAAAAGTTGATTATTTTATTATAAAAGCGTGACTTTTATCATAATTGAATTTCATGCATAGAGGTATGCATAAAAGTTGATTATTTTATTGTAAAAGTGTTACTTTTATCATATTGGATTTCATGCATAGAGGTATGCATAAAAGATATTCTTTTTATACTAAAAGTGTGATTTTCATCATAAATGGATTTTATGCATAACTTAGATACATAAGAGAAATTCTTTTATTCTAAAAGTGTAATTCCTACCAAATTGAATTTATGCATAGGAAGATGCATAAAAGATTGAATTTTAATTCAAAAGTGTCATTTTCATTTAAAATGAATTTATGCATAGGAAGATGCATAACAGATTGATTTTTACTTTGAAAGTATTAATCTCCTTAAATGGAATTTATGCATAAATAAATGTGTAAAGAAATCTTATATCAAATATAAGAATTCTCTTGTATTCTATAAATAGATATGAGATGTGATAGGATGTGATAAGAGGTGTATAAGATGTGATAAGAGGTGATAAGATGCTTATGAAATAAGTTAGCAGGTGATAAGATGAATCAAGATGTGATAAGATGTGTATGGGATGAGGTAAGAAGTGTATGTGATAGGATAAGATGTATATGGGTTGTGATAGGGCAAGAATGGATGTGATGTAAAAGATTAGATGTGAAGGCATATGGAGTTATATGAATGGGAATGTGGAAATGGATGTATGTATGTGGATGTATAAATGTGAAAATGGATGTATGCATGAAGATGTATATACGTAGATGTGAATGTGGATGTAGATGTGGATGTATGTATGTGTGTGGATGTATAGATGTGAATGGGAATGTGGATGTGGATGTATGTATGTACGTGGATGTAGATGTGGATGTATAGATGTGAATGGGAATGTGGATGTGGATGTGGATGTATGTATGTATGTGGATGTGGATATATGAATGAAGACGTGATAATGGATGTATGCATGTAGATGTGGATATATGGATGTGAGTATGGATGTGGATGTGGATGTGGATGTGGATGTGGATGTATGTATGTATGTGGATGTAGATGTGGATGTATAGATGTGAATGGGAATGTGGATGTGGATGTATGCATGTGAATGTGGATGTGGATGTGGATGTATGCATGTAGATGTAGATGTATGAATGTGGATATGGGATGTGGATGTATAAATGAGGATGTGAGAATGGATGTATGCATGTAAATGTGGATGTATGGATGTGAATGTGAATGTGTATGTGAATTAATGTGTTGTCGATATGAGGAAATGGATGAGAATGAGTACACATTGAATGGAATGTGGAATAAGTAATGTGGACTAAGGAGGGATAATGTGGAAAGACGAGAGTTCGATTTAGAAATTGTATTTTGTGACTGTTTGTAAATGACTGTTTTATGTCAAGAATGCTGGGGAAGCATTTTGACCGTCTTGTGGATTAAGGTCATGAAGACCTAACTGTTAAAGTTGCAACTGCTGACGGAGAGTCAATGGAGGACGTCTCGCGTAGCAAGGTCGACCGAGGTCTTGACCAGCCTCAGTTCGATTTAAATGGTGAGCTTCCGGTACGGTGGATGAGGAACCAAGGAAGCGGCCTATGAGTGAAGCGCTAGGTCACCTGTGAAGGATCCTAGAGGGTGCTGACCATACGGTACTCGGGCTCTGGGTTGCCGAAGATACCCACACATGTGTCGTGGAAGATATTGGAATAAAGAATAAGAATTGTTTTCTGAAACCGGGCATGGATCTGGTTGATTGACCTTGCTGGTCCTCAACGTATGAGTCCATGGCTCTTTTATATGGATCTGTGGGTTGATCTTGCTGATCTTCCACGGAGATTCCATTCTATTATATGAATATATTGCCGGTTACTATGAGCTAGGAACTATAGAAAGGGCCCTTGAGTGAACAGGTGGTGAGCGTTCTGGTTGCCAATGATGCCATAAGTATACCGATGAATGAATGACTAGAAATAAGGATTCAACCAGAGACTTTGAGGATTGTCATCAGTGACATAATGGTTTCATTAAAGGATTGTTTTAAAGTTAGCTGATGCTAAGAAAAAGGCAATTTCATATTGGGTGTGTAAGTGGTGTGACTAGTTTTATGTTTGCATGAACTTCCGGCTAGGGGGCCTTGGAACTCTTTTCCTTGGTACCCGGGACAAAACCTAACCAAATTCTTAATTGGATCCCATCACTACAGTGGTTAACCCATGGGATTGGATGGGGTTAGGCTGGACTGATGGATCCGTAAATCGAGACTCAATTTCTGTTATTACGAAAGATAAAGTAAATCTCGGATAGTAATTGTTCTATGGATAGGAATCAACGGCTGTGCCTCTTGATGGGGAAAAAAGCGTTGATCCCAATGATCCAAGTGCAAGTTTCTTCCTTGATCCCCGACCGAGTATCTTTATAGGTGTAGTCGGATCAGCGTGATCAGTAATGATCTTCACTGCGTTAGAGTAAAAAGTTATCCTGGTGGAATCGCCCGTGCTTTCCGGGTAAGGGAAGTTTTTTCGGGTTCGGTTTTGGAAAAACCGACAGATTAGTCTCTTGTCCGGATATCCATGGACGAGGCCCCGAGTGTGGGACCCTACCCCGCGCAAGAAGTGCTACTTCCACTGCTAGTACCCCGAATCCGCGGTGGGGACAGGGATCTCACAGTTGGTATCAGAGCAAATGGGTTAATAAAGATCAACTGAGAAGCCAAATATGTCAAAAATTTATCAAGAAACACAAAAAGATTGTAATTATGTGATATAATTCATACAATTTGATATTCAAACTGAAACATTCGTAATTTAGTAATTGGGTTTTTAGATGGAAGTACCGCAATTGTATGGAACCCTGACTTGCTTGAGGCCTAGACATGATGGTATCTATCTTATAGTTCCAAGTATCATGACTATCCATATATACCGAGGGTATAACTGCAGCTCTTTACCGACAGTATATACGAGTAAATCTAATACTTGAAATTATAATCATTAATGCTATCCAGTTGATGAATTGAATGTGGTTGATATGATTTTAATTCTATTTGGGAACTGATGAATTGATTTGGATTCTGATTGAAAAATGATGATCCCTGAAAATGGGTTGAAATGTAATAAACTGAGCAAAACCACAATGTGGATGATTGGGATGAGTCCCTGTAATGATAAATGATGATAATGATTTCAGCAAATCACTATGAGATTAGTGGATTGTGTTGTCAAATTGCTACTGTTAATACTTGAGACGGTAGATCAAGTTAAGGGATGACAAATTGAGAACTTGCTTAACTAAAATTCCCGTGGAGGAATGTTCAGAAGGAAATTTTTCGGTCTAATGGACCATTATCGTGTTAAAGATATGAATGATATGATCTGAATGAATTGTTATTTAATGATGAGTTCTATATAAGGGATATTTATCCCCATATTCTGTTGGGTTGACCAGAATATAAGGAACCCCAAAATAAATTGGATCTTAAGCAAAAGAGTTGTCCTCTACTTGTGAGATGAGGACATCTCACACTTTTTAAGTGGGGTAGAATGTAAGATTCCTCCCCCAGCCTTCGAGGTATACAGGAGTAAGAATCTCCTTTTCTGATCTTATAATTATTCCCTCTCTAAATAAAAGAAAGATTCTGTTTAAAAAGGGAAGACACTTTACCCAGAATACCTTCTCAGGAGCCCACCTGTTTTAAGGATTCAGAACGATGAGTTCAGAAGTGAGAACGGGTGTTTTGGATGCCAAGGTTTTGGTCATCAGTTAAAAGACTGCCCGACTCCTGCCATGACAAGGGCACAGGGAAGTCAAGAACCCAAATTCAGAGACCAATTCCTTCATACCAATCTAATCAGGGTCCGTCGGACAAGATTGCTTAACTCCATTAACTAGGTCCGACCCATTGATTAGAGTCGAGATAACCAGTCAAATGCTTGACGCCATAGAGCAACAGATGCAGGCAATTCATAAAGATATAAAAGCTACCCAGGATCGACAGAAACAGTATACAGATAAGAAGAGGACAGTCGGAGAATTCAAAGAAGTAGATATGATCTTCATTTGGGTACGGACCAAAAGAAGTTCTTTATCTCTTGGAGAGTATAAGTAGTTATTCCCCAGATATTGTGGACCAAAGAAAGTAGGTGACTTAGCCTACGAACTTCTTTTATCTCCTCATCTCAAAGTTCTTAATGCCTTCTATAGAAATTTGTGCCAAACCCAAATCATGGAGAGACGGTAAAACTTCAGTGTGGCAAGATACCCCGGTGGCTTCTAGGTTACGCTAGTTCCTTCTTTATATAAGTCGTAACTCACTCGCAGTAATCTTACTTCCATTGATCTCCTTTCTTTCTTAATCTCCTTTATGGCTTGGCAGTAGGAATTGGTTGTATCCATGATGATTTCTCACCTTCAAGACGCAAGTGAGTCTGTGAAGAAGGATTTTATAGAACTGTATGAGCGCTCACTTTTCCCTCACTTGGGAACTTCTGTAGCTCAGACCAAATGGCAGACCTATCAAGACATAACTAGGGTAACACCGTGGGATCAGCAGCACTTTCGTAACAATGTCCGCTTGGCTATGGTTATTGAAGCTTTGGGTTTGGGTCCCCGATACTATTGCGTGATAAGATCAAGACATGTTGGGTTTTCTAAGCGGGTCTTCTTACTGGCGTGTTTTCTTCCTCATCTCAGAAGATATGCCTTTACCCTATTTTTGGCTTGCCTCTCAGAGGTCCTTTTGTTAGATCACCTCATACCACTGAGGTAGGTACTGCAATAACCGGCCGAATTATTCCCATAGATGAATTACCTTATACGTGTGCAACTTGTGAGTGCTGCTTTTGTGACCATATGATGGACGGGCTTATGGAAGTGTAAAAAGTTCTTCTATTCTTACTGTATATGTTCCAAGAATGAATAAAGTTGAAATCTTGTTCTTGTCTTGAGTCTTGCTCTCTTTGAGACTTTTCTTGGTGGTTAATCTTAATTAAAAATTTTCTCTCAGTCTCATATTCATGCATCTTGCGCAATTACCCCCGGTTTGCGAGATGAGGGCATCTCACGTTTTTCAAGTGGGAGTGAATGTAAGATTCCTCCCCAGCCTCTCAAGATGTCCAGCATCTTTCCCTATAATCAATCCCCTCTTCAGAAATATAAAAGATCTTGTCTCTGCCTATTTTGACATAGGGAGAGAAAATATTCTAGAGAGAGAATATTCAGGATTAGATGTGAAGGCATATGGAGTTATATGAATGGGAATGTGGAAATGGATGTATGTATGTGGATGTATGAATGTGAAAATAGATGTATGCATGAAGATGTATATACATAGATGTGAATGTGGATGTAGATGTGGATGTATGTATGTGTGTGGATGTATAGATGTGAATGGGAATGTGGATGTGGATGTATGTATGTACGTGGATGTAGATGTGGATGTATAGATGTGAATGGGAATGTGGATGTGGATGTATGTATGTATGTGGATGTGGATATATGAATGAAGACATGATAATGGATGTATGCATGTAGATGTGGATATATGGATGTGAGTATGGATGTGGATGTGGATGTGGATGTGGATGTATGGATGTAGATACGGATGTGGATGTATGTATGTATGTGGATGTAGATGTGGGTTAAGATGTCAAGCTCAACATGAGCAGACACTCACAAGGCACATGCGTGACCGTTCAACATTTACATCACTCGCGGGTTTGGTAGTTGGTACCGACATATCTTCGCCAAAGAATCTACATCTGGACTACACTGACTAGTCCACACCTACCCACTCCACTTTAGCGTGTTCACATTATGGACCACTTGTATATACTCTAGTATGTGTGTTAGTCACTTTATCTCCTTTGTAAACCTCTTTTGTTGAAGAAGAAGAAGAACTATTTTCAACCTCTCACCTTGTGTGTTCTCATCTAGGGTTTGTGAGAGTGTGTGTGTGCTTGTAAGAGCTTAAGCTCCCTTCTCCCCTGCATCTTTTCAAATTTAACATTCAGCATTATCTTGTCAATATATATATATATATATATATGTTTACTACAACTTTACTTACATGGTGATTACATCCTCTTTCATATTCCCACTCTTCTCTTGTAATCTTCTCTCTCACCCATTCAGATTGCTCTCTAGGGTGCCATTCAATATTGCAATTCTTTGGAAGAGTCTTTAGGTTACCATAAGCCTTTGTTTTGATCTCTTAATGGATCCTCTCTCCTCTCTCATTTTCTTTCTTGCATCCTCATATTTTTCGATCCACTTATCTGTCAAAGAATTATGAAGAAGATAAAATGTAATGTACTTATTTTGCCTGGACTTATTTATTCTTCCCATGTGGTACATGTGACATTATTTGTTCATCCTCATCATTATACATGAGATGAGTTATAGCATGGAGGTATATATTTGTTATATATATTTTGACATGCATAAGAGGGGATCACATATGTGATCTTTACATACATTTAAACATTTACATCATCCAAACACATGCTTATGTGTATCTATGTGTGTCACGTGTGTAAGTCTGTGAGACAGTGAGTGAGTGTGTGTGTGTGAGAGAGAGAAAGAACAACATGCATGCATAGAGAGTGTGAAGTAAAGTGACTTTACATTTTTAGCCCGAATGGGCATCTTGTCATACCACTGATGATGGGAGTGGGGTTCAATGAATATCATAGACAAAAAACATCGTATTGCATGCTCATATCTATGTGTGTGCATGCACGTACACACACACACACACACACACACACACACACACAAAGAGAACATGATTGTGTATATGTATGATATAAGAGACATGATGAGATATTTTATCACTTTGCGTCAAGTCATTGCAAGTCTCATCTATGCAAACCAAAGTGGAAGCATTTGATACATGTGTGTGTGTGTGTGTGTGTGTGTGTGTGTGTGTGAGATATATATATATATATATATATATATATATATATATATATATATATATATATATATATAAAAGAATGTTGCTATTGTCCAATCTAGGCCTTTATGAAGTGCAGAATCATCCTTCACCCACAAAGTGGAGATGTTGAAAAAGAGAATTGCATTTGATACATGTGTGTGTGTGTGTGTGTGTGAGAGAGAGAGAGAGATATATATATATATATATATATATATATATATATAAGAATGTTGCTATTGTCCAATCTAGGCCTTTATGAGTGTGTGTGTGTGTGTGTGTGTGTGTGAGAGAGAGAGAGAGAGAGATATATATATATAAGAATGTTGCTATTGTCCAATCTAGGCCTTTATGAAGTGCAGAATCATCCTTCACCCACAAAGTGGAGAAGTTGAAAAAGAGAATTGCAGAATCGACCAAATCCATTTAAGTAGAAGATAGTTTCATAATCACTTACCTTCTCCATGCTAGTCTTTGTTGTTAACACCACTTCTTAGTATATTTTGATTAGAGAAAACAATCTAGTTGTATAGATTCCAAAAGATTAAATGGTAAAAGCATGATAGATTTATGTTGTCTTAAGTATAGTTAAAACATGGGTTTTAACTCAGTACCAAACTATATCCATAGTTTGATATCCTAGTCGAGTCAAAAGAAAAATGTGAATCGTCAATGATCCTTGTACAAAATATTCATCATCAAATAAAAGATATATTTATGTCTAGCTTTACTTCAAATGGATCAAATAGCAAGTCTTAATCTCAAATATAGTTCAAATGGATCAAATATATTTGTCTAGCTTTACTTCAAATGGATCAAATATATTTATGTCTAGCTTTACTTCAAATGGATCAAATAGCAAGTCTTAATCTCAAATATAGTTCATAAGTCTCAACGTAAGGTCTAATACATCATGCATTTATCACATAAGTGCAAATGTGAAATCTCACACTCTTGAAACTATATGTAAGAGACACAATTCTCCGATGATTGTCCATATTATCATACTTTTCCAACTATGTTTTTTTTAATATTATTCTAGTCTAAATTATAATGATTTCAAATCATCGGTCCGGAATTGTTTAGCCATGGAATAATAGGAGTGTAACAATATTACTTATTTCTTATTCCTAAAGAATTGCACACTAGTGTCTCATTCTTCACTTAACAAGCTCACCTTTATCTATTTGGGTGTTCTAGCTATAAGTCAATATGTCATCCACTATACTATCAAGCTTGTGTCTATTTAATATATAACAAGTGCCTCTTAATTTTTATCTTACATAAGCCATAACATATGATTCAGCCAATGTACAATATCCCAATCTAAAATTAACTGTAAGATTTCAACTATAATGAGTCTAGATTATTGATTTAGAATTGTTAGGCCCACTAAATGCTAGAATTTCAACGTTAATATATACTATTTTCTTCTCTTAAAGGAATTTTTATTAGTGTCGTTACTTGTCATCTTTAATAAGCTACTCACCTTCAAAGAAAAAGTATTTAGATATTCTATCCAGAAGTCAAAATGACACCCACTATACTTTCAAAGTCCATGTCTAATCAATATTGTAATAAGTATCTCTAAATGTGTGTGCATGTATGTGTGTGTGTGTGTGTGTAAAGTGCCACTATAATTTCAATGATAATATGTAGTATTTCCTTCTGTTAAATGAATTTTCATTACTGTCATACTTGTCATCTTTAATAAGCTACTCACCTTCAACGAGAAAGTATTTGGATAATCTAGCGAGCAGTCAAAATGACACTATACTATCAAAGTCCATGTCTAATCAATATTGTAATAAGTATCTCTAAATGTGTGTGCATGTGTGTGTGTGTGTGTGTGTGTGTGTGTGTGTGTGTGTGTGTGTGTAGATAAAGTGCCACTACAAAAAAAGGCATACATAGGGGTGCTTATTTGCGACACTTTATGTAATACTACTAAGTGATGTTACAAGCAATGCTTGAGCGACACATGCAAAAAAAAAGAGAGAGCATAAAAGGGTGTATGAATACAAAATAAAAATTGACTAGAATGTTGTAAGTCTAGCAATATGTTGCATCTTTAACTGTTATCTTCATCAATCCCATCTTGCAATGCCAATTGATCTATCTCTAATAAATATTGTAATAAGTATCTCTAAATGTGTGTGCATGTGTGTGTGTGTGTGTGTGTGTGTGTGTGTGTGTGTGTGTAGATAAAGTGCCACTACAAAAAAAAGGCATACATAGGGGTGCTTATTTGCGACACTTTATGTAATACTGCTAAGTGATGTTACAAGCAATGCTTGAGCGACACTTATGCGAAAAAAAAAGCGAGCATAAAAGGGTGTATGAATACAAAATAAAAATTGACTAGAATGTTGTAAGTCTAGCAATATGTTGCATCTTTAATTGTTATCTTCATCAATCCCATCTTGCAAAAAATCGATATATGCCAATTGATCTATCTCTAATTCTAACATTTCGCAATAAATCCATACATGCCAATTAATATCTCTAAGTCTAATATTTCAATGTCTCTTGTAGTAATGAAAATTCATATTCCACTTCTTAAAGATGAGGTAGATGTATTATCAGAATCATTATGGCATATTGGCTCAATGAATTCATTTGAAGAAACCAAAGGTAGTAGGTCTTCATTTGAAGTGCATTACTGAAACTCTGAATGGATTGGTTTTATTTTTTAGTCATCATGGTTCTCATATTCATTATTTGTTTTGATTCCACTCCATCTTGAATTTCTTCTTCAACATCTAGATCTTAAATTTCTTCTTCAATATCTAGATCTTAAAATATATATTTGGATTGAGGAGTGACTTATATTACATACCAAAAATTGGGATCTCTTTGGTTATGATGGAATAAAACCTAGAAAGAAAACATAAAATACCTATAAGAATGTATATACAAGACCATCCTTTAAACTTTTCATCTCAATGTTATATCACACAAAATATCTAAAAAAGACTTTCTTGTAAACTTTTCATCTCAATGTTATATCACACAATGTATAAGAATATAAATTTCTTGTAAACTTTCATCTTAATAATGTTATATGGACTATAAAAATGCTCACAACGTTGTAGAACATATGTGTCTATGAAATTTTACCATGATTTGGTTGCTAAAGTGCAATCAGGCGGGTTTGCTTAAACTATGCTCAGCTCAATTAAAAGGTGTGTTTAATACAAGATACACTAGCACTAATCTTAGGTTTTCCACGCCTCTTCTTCTCTCAACGTTGATTATCCCACTACAGCAAACACATTGCCCGGCTGCATAGCTATGTGGCCCATGTTAAATATCACCTTGGTTGTCTACGTGTTGGTTTTGCATGTAGCTAATGAGAGCAATGTCGGGCCACAAATATAATTATGAGACAATAAAGTGACATTGACAGCCAACATGGTGCCTTTTGGCCTGTACTCTCGCCTGATTGCACTTTAGCTTGTCGGGCAATGTATTTGCTGCAGTGGGATAATCAACGTTGAGAGGAGGAGGAGGTGTGAAAAACCTAAGATTAGTGCTACTGTATCTTATATTAAACACACCTTTTAATTGAGCTAAGCATAGTTTAAGCAAACCGGCTTGATTTCACTTTAGCTTACCGGGCAATGTGTTTGCTGTAGTGGGATAATCAACGTTGAGAGAAGAAGGAGGCGTGGAAAATCTATTGCAGAAAACTCGTTATGAATGAAAAACTCACGAGAAACTGGTTTATGAATGAGAAACTGGTTATGAACAAGAAACTGGTTATGAAATTCCTTAACTACGCTAGTTTTCCATGATAATCAATGTTGAGAGAAGGAGGCGTGGAAAATCTACTGTAGAAAGTTGGTTATGAACAAAAAACTCACGAGAAACTGGTTATTGTTGAAATATACAAGTGAATAGGATGTGTGCGGGAACAAGCCCTAGCAAGCGGCTATAAAAGTGAAACTGTAAATGAGTGAGAAGCTGTGAAAAGGTGAGAGAGGTATCTACTGGGAGAGAATAAAGGGTATCATAAGAAGATTTAGGATGTGTGGAGATATTCTGGGAAGAGGTGGAGAGAATCAAGCAAAAGAGGTGGAGTGAATCAAGGAGAGATCAGTGGGATTAGATGCTTGGATATAAACTCTATAAATTGAGGCATTGGCCTAATAAGAATTTGCTAGTTTTTGATTATCCATGCCTACATCAAGCTATCAGTTAATTGCTCACTAATCGTGTCTTAATCATCATCTAATCTCTTTGTTAATGATATTGATTCTTGCATTTGATCCACCATAGCTCATCACATTGCTACAAATTTAACATGGTATCAGATCCTAGCTTACAATCCATCAAATTTATGAGCTCATTATCTTGCTAATCACCTAGTTCATTAGGATTAGGAAAATAATCAAGTTTTTAGCTATTCTTTTCAATAGCCTCTGTATCCCTAGCTAGTTGAGGGGCTTGATCTCCCTCCAGGCTTAACAATAGGCTTCCAGCCTCTAGCCCCACCTAACCAAGACTCCCACGCACCAGCCTATCAAGACAAATCATCAAACCGCCGGCGCATGCTGCTGAAAATCATGGATTTACAGGTGCCCTTTTTTTGAAGCAAAACTGAGATCTTCTCTCCACCAGAAGAAATTGATCTAAATCCTCTTGGCCCAAGGGGTTTTCAAGGGTGCTCTACATGCTGGTGATGTCAGATTTGTGAAATTCCTTAAGGAGAAGTGGAATCAAGCTCTGCATCAAATCTACAAGTGACTTTGGTAAAACAGAGATTAAGCATTCAATGTTTGGTCAAATCTTATTTTTCTTGGCTTAATCCTCTACTAGACTAACTTCTATTGATGGCTTTGAAAGGAGTTGAGCTCATTTGAACTCTAAGGCCCCAAATCTGGCCTCCCTGCATACTCTGTTTTCTACACACAAAATAGAGGATTATTTTACCAATCCATGATTAATCAATACTAATCACTGTATTTTGGTGTAATTGAGGGTTCAAATTAACCATTGGGTATCTCATACAGATCCCTATAACTTCATATTGCAATTCAAAGATGGTTTGATACTCTAACCATTCAGTACAGATTTGTTACCCTTGGCTTTATGTAATTTTTGGTGAATTTATAAATATGTTGTAATCAACATATTTATAAACATCTTTCGCTCGCTCGCTGAAGCCCCGCCTCACCCCTGCTTGCGTGTCCTGCATCGCTGCGCCCCCCGCCTGGTCCCCTCGCGTTGCTCCTGCCCCCCCGCCTGCTGTAGGTCCTGCGCCCCTCTTCCCTCGCTGCTCTGCCCGCCGCCATTTTTGTTTCCCCCCCCTTCGCCTGCTTCTTTGCTGCGCCCCCCCTTCGCCTGCTTCTTTGCTGCGCCCCCCCTCCCTCGCTGCTGTGCCCCCCTCCTCGCCATCTCGCCCCCCCCTAGCCTCTTCGCCTATTCGCCCCCCCCAACCTCTTTGCCTATTCGCCCCACTTCTGCAGCGCCCCGGCCCCCCTCCGCCAGCTTTTCTCTTCCCCGCCCCTCTTCGCGTAGCTGCCGCCCACCCCCCCGGGCTTCTCCTTCGACATTCCTCCCCCCCTCCCCTTTTGTGCTGTCTTTCGCCCCCTGGGGGTTTTGTTTTTTTTTCTCCTTTTCCTCCGGTCTTCCGCCTCTCTGTGTGCAGCCCGTTTCTTGCAGGATTTCCGCTTTCGCCTCGCCTACGCCTGAGCTTCAGACTCTAATGGAGACTCCTCCCGCCTCGCCTCAGAGGGACTCATCCGCAGCCCCCTCGCCCGCCCCCCCGAGGACATCCCCATCAGGCTTTCTCTTTCGCCGGAAGAGGAAGCAAGCCTCACCGCAGAGGTGGAACGCCTTCAGGCTCATTCCACCATCTGCCGTATAGTCGGTACTCACCCCAATAGAGGGGAGATCCGGGATCTTCTTCAAGCCCACCTTCTTGCAGATGTGGGCAAGATCCTGGACGTACAGCTACTGGGCCGTGGACATTATCAGATCGAGTTCGAGACCGCCCAGAGTGTGGCCAAGGTCCTTGCCATGAGTCCCCTTGACATCCGGGGTGCTCGGGCTTTCTTAAGACCTTGGCAGCATGGCTTTGACCCAGCAGTGGCTGAGCAGGGAGAGCACCTTTTTCATGTTACAGTTTGCTTCCCTGGACTCCGTCGGGAGTATCTTCCGCTCCTCTCTTGGCTAGGAGCATTGGTGGGCTCGATACTCGAGACTGGCCCCACAGCAGCTTCAGTGGTGGCCAGAGCAGCTGGGCTACCCTCCGTCAGAGTTTTGGTGTCTGACATCTCCTCCCTCCCTAAGGTCATTTAACTACCTAGGATAGGGTGGAGATGGATTGATCAGAGAGTGGAGTTTTCGGGGCTCCCAAACCAGTGCTTCATATGCAGGCAGGTCGGCCATCTGGCCAAGGCCTGCCCTCGCAGGAGACCTCGACCCTCACCATAGCAACAGGCCCCTGGTGACCCGCCCACAGATGCGGCACGGCAGGCTGCCTCTGGGACACCTGCTCAGGCCACAGAGACTTCGGAGTGGCAGCCTGGATAGGGGCGCCGCCGAGGGAGACAGCCACAGCAGCACGCTCAGAGACCGCTGCAGCAGCAGCAGCCATAGTCTCAGCCTCACTGGGTTCCAGTGAGGAACAGCTTTGCTCCCCTCCAGGAGGAGACACCTGTAGAGACGACTGGGGACCAGGAGATGCCAGCACCCCCTCCTCCCCCCCCACCCCCATCCCCTCCCACCGCCTTGCTTCCACCTTCGCCTCCTCCCGTCCCCGCTCCGGTTGCGGCAGCGGCTCCCTCTCCACCCCCCTTGCCCCCCCTCCTCCCGTCCCCGCTCCGGTTGCGGCAGCGGCTCCCTCTCCACCCCCCTTGCCCCCCCTCCTCCCCCCCGCCCGCCTCGCCTTCCCGGGAGACCCTGGCAGTCCCCTGGCGTTCGCCCGCAGTCCGGAGGGCGCTGAGCACCGACCTCGCTCGAGCACCACAGAGGAGACCTACCATGCCGATTCGGGCTTCACGGATTTCATCTATCCGTAGTCGGCTGAGTTGCCTCGGTGTTAGACAGCGATCGGAGGCTTTCGATTACACCTTCACTCGGCTTTTTGGAGCAGAGGGCCCCCATGAGCCATGTAGTGATACCTTTGGCCCGCGGGGAGGAGGCACTTGATTCAGCGGTGGCCTTCTCGTTCCCTCTTTGTGGCCCTTGCGACCGGGAGTGGACTCTAGAGCTCGCTCTTAGCACTTTGAAGACTCACGCAGTTGAGTTTTCTCATCATGTGAGCGACCTGGAGGTGACAGATGTGATAGGCTGGCTCTGGGAGCTGGCTCATTTTTTCTTGGATCCCGGGACTGTGGATGCCTCAGGGATTCGTCATTTGGTCATGCATATAGTGGCAGACTTAGCACGCAACCCTGGATATGTATGTATACACGAGGTTGCTCTGTCAGAGCAGGAGGCAATCGCCATGGGCCACAGCCACTGGCGCCTGCTCCGTGATTCTTGTTGTGGTACACCGGGTGGGCAGATTCGAAGCCGCTCGCGGATGGGGACTACTCTCCATCCAAGCCGCTTGCGAAGGCCCGTCGTACGGCGGAGACAGCATCCACCTCAGCAGGTCACCCATGAGGATCATCTCATGGAATGTGCAGGGCCTGGGCGGAGCACATTTTATACGCTATCGAGGTTGCTTGAGGCAGGAGCTTCAGAGATGCCTGGTTGGTGGCAGCATTGATATTTTGATGATGCAGGAGCACCACTTGGGTGAGAGCAGGATCCGGCGA
The DNA here is from genome assembly GCF_041138505.1 of Cibotium barometz. Taxonomy (NCBI): domain Eukaryota; kingdom Viridiplantae; phylum Streptophyta; class Polypodiopsida; order Cyatheales; family Cibotiaceae; genus Cibotium; species Cibotium barometz. The sequence goes on from NC_141071.1 coordinate 30,747,563, forward strand.
TATGGTTCGGTGATGCCTGGTAGATGGGATACCTTTTGTTGGTCTGCAGGGTTTGGTCCTTTGGGTGGACAGGGAGGAGTTTGCATGGTCATTGCAGATGTATGGCGGCAGGCCATTGTGGAGGGATCATTGTGCCTGGCAGAGCACAGTATGTCATTCTGAGGATGCATGATGAGCTAGTGGGCGTGCTCAACGTCTATGCGCCTAATCATGCTAGTGCCAGAGCAAAGTTCTGGACCCAGGTTATGGATACATTGCCAGAGGCCGCACATTGGTGTGACTTCAACATGCTTGAGGACCCGGCCGATAGGGTGGGAGGCAGTCATGTTACAGTGCACGGCACGGAGCTTGCAGCTTGGGACCGGTTTTGCATGACACTAAGGATCACTGATGCATGGCAGCATGGGGCCTTTTCCCGCTCTCAGGACAGTCTTAGTTTCTCTAGGTCGGATCGTCGACAGGGAGGGTCTAATTTATCTCGGATTGATCGCTTTTATGTGGGCGACTGGTTAGGGGAGCGAGGGAACTCCGTCGGCATTCTCGCTGGCACCTCATTTTCAGATCATGCGCCAGTTATCCTGACATTGGAGGAGAGGACACGGGAGCCCCAGCTTGCAGTTGAGGATCCCAGAGAGGGTACTTACAGATCCTAGTCTCGCTGAGGACATTGAGAGGATCTGGCATGATAGTCAGGGCCCTGACCAGGATATGCAGCAGGCCAGTGTGCCCAGGGACTCATCGAGCTTAGCTCTTTTCTGCACGCTACAGCTTTGACACAGCTGGGAGAGATTCGCGAGCGGGAGCATCGGCTGAGACGCAGCCTTGCCTCGCAACAGCGCCTTCAGGAGCAGCAGCTTGCATGTGAGTGGTTGGCGTCCCAGCTGAGCCAGGCACGTCAGGAGGTTAGAGAGGTAGAGGAGCAGAGACATGAGTTTTACTATCGTCGTCAGGCCTCTCAGTGGACGCAGCTTGGTGATAGAGTGACTGGGGAGTTCTTTGAGATCACTGGACCCCGCCATGCTCGGGCAGGAGTCCATCGGCTTGGTAGACCGGATGGTTCGGTAGCTACTGAGCCTGGGGAGATCAGAGCCATTGCCACTGCATTTTATAGAGACCTGCTTTCAGCGGAGTCAGCCACTGAGGACAGAGATGCTTGCAGACAGACTGTGTGGGCCCATGTGCAGAGGAGGGTCACAGATTGTATGCGTTCAGTTCTTGGTGCGCCTCTTTCAGAGATTGAGCTTGCCGAGGCCTTGAGGGTCCTGCCGCGACATAGTTGCCTAGGGGAGGACGGACTGACGCCGGCCTTTTTTATGCGCTATTGGGACCTATTGGGGCCAGGCCTCCGCAGGGGCTTTCAGCATGTTTTGGATACTGGGGTGATGCCGCAGAGCTTTTCAGAGGGCTTGATTTATCTTATCCCCAAGGGGGAGGGAGTATCAGATGATATTCGGCATTGGAGGCCTATTACGATCCTCAATACTGTCTACAAGGTCTTAGCAAAGGCCTTGAGTTTGAGGATCCAGCCCTTCCTGGGGGAGTTGATTCATGCTACTCAGACAGGATTTGTCAAGGAGCGCAGTATCCTTGACAACATCTTCACTTTCTGGGAGGCGACGGCCCGAGCTAGATTTCTTGGCGAGGACTTGGTCGTGATGCTTCTCGATTTTGAGAAGGCATACGATAGAGTTGATTGGGGTTTCTTAGAGGGCACTATTCTTCGCTTGGGCTTTGAGCCAGGATGGATCAGAGGGGTGGCGGCTCTGTATTCCACAGCTCGCAGCCAGGTGTTGATTGCAGGAGGACGGGGGCCGAGTTTTGAGTTGACTAGATCAGTCCGTCATCAGGGGTGTCCCCTCGCTCCTTTTCTTTTTCTCTTCTTTGCGGAGGCTATGAGCATGTATTTGACAGTAGAGGAGGTTGGTTTGAGAGGACTCTAGCTCCCACAGTCCGGGTGGAGGACCTGCTTGATGCAGAGTTTGCAGACGACACGGGCTTATTTTTGCATGGCCAAGAGGCCAATCTTCTTCGGGCAAAGCAGTCGCTCCAGGTTTTTAGTGCAGCCTCGGGAGCATTGATCAATTGGCGCAAGACAGTGGCCTTTTGGATCAGTAGTGCTCCTACTCCGGCATGGAGCCCGGACCCCGGTTTTAGATGGATTCCTCCAGGCACAGCAGTGCGGTATTTAGGATGCCAGATTGGCCTGGATTTGTCACCTGAGCAGCAGATTGCCCCGCTTCTTTTGAGCATTCGGAAGAAGCTTTTGTATTGGAGTACAGCTTGACTATCCTTGGCCGGGAGGGTGGTGGTGTGCTGTTAGCGACCATGTGGTACATTACGTCTTGCTGGATCTTCTCGAGCTCTTGCATCAGCCAGGTACAGAAGCTGATCAGGAATTTTTTGTGGTCTGGGCGGGACGGTCAGCCAGCTCGGGCAAAGGTTGCATGGGTAGTTATTACACTTCCGCTGGCTCAGGGAGGTTTGGGCATTATAGATCCAGTCGATCAGAGTAGAGCCTTATTGGGGAAGCTTATTGTTCGGGGGTTGCTTCCAGGCGGCGCTGAGCCTTGGAAAGAGCTTCTCTTGCAGCGGGGGCGCCAGCAGCAGGGGGCACTTGGGCACCAGAGATTCAGGTGGAGAGGCTGAGTCACTTCAGAGGGGGGTTGATTATGAGGGATGATATCCAGGAGGCACTCACAGAGGAGTGGTTCACGCCTCTCGAGCCAGTGGCCCCACAGTGGATGGGAGCCTTTACTCAGTTGGAGATCCTGATTGCGGTCAGAGCTTGCATTGAAGATGGCAGTTGCCTCTACTATGAGATTCAGGATGAGGGCAGACTCCTGCGAGTGGAAGTGGAGTCGCCTTTGGTTGCAGAGTGCACTTTTCAAAGGATTCGGGTAGTGGCCACCGCTTCTTGGAAGTGGCATATTGACCCCGACCTTGCTGATGTACTCCCGGATTGGCACATATGGGCATATGCAGCGCGCCCCTTGGCCCGGCGCTACAGTGGGACCCCGGGGAGTACGAGTGGCATGATCCTTATGCATCCCTTGAGGCCACAGAGATTACCTTTTTCCAGTATACTGTTCGGCTGGGACGGCATATTTTGACGGCGAGGAGGACTGTCTCTCCAGCGGCAGCGGGGCACTGGCGGCTACAGGGACTTTCACAGGAGTTCCTAGAGGATTTTTGGGCTCGGCTCTGGGCTAGTCGACAGGCCCGCAGGATCTCGACTTTTCAGTGGGGCTAGTCGCCCACACAGGGGCTCAGCAGTTGGCACTTGGCTTGTTTACAGCGGTCTTCCGACGGCCTGCGTCCGATGCGGCCACCCGCTGGAGACACAGAGACATTGCCTTTGGGATTGCCCTCAGGCGCAGCAGATTTGGCTGCGGATGCTGCGTATTCTGGCTCCCCTCTCTCCAGAGGGTATGTTTACGTGGGGTGCCGCTGCTTGGTCGACTTCGTCAGGGCCTGCTATGGGCTATGAGATGGAGCAGGGCAGTCAGGCCATCAGATTTATTAGGGGCCAGCCTCGCCTGGTTCCGGCACCGGATTTCTCGTCCGCCAGCTGGACACAGGAGAGGGATCTACGATGGGAGCTCCTCAGTAGCCTCACCATCTGGTTCACCTGGAGGGCCCGTTGCTTTACGGCCTTTGAGAGGAGATTGGAGCCACCAGCAGAGACAGTACGGGGGATTTGGCAGGAGTTGATCCACACCCTGCGAGGACAGTACGACCGCATCCGGTGACTCGGACGAGGCGATCTTACGGCGCCAGGCCTTTCACACCACTTGGCGTTGTGGCCCCTTCTACACCTTACACACGGGATCCCCTCGTTGGCACTACAGGCCACCGGTTTGGCTCTTCCCCCCCTATTGTATGATTTACTGATGCTTGTATTCTGCAGCACCTAGGGAGAGTCTCCCGGGCTGCCATGCTGTACTCACTACTCTGTCTCTCTTATGAGCAGGAGCGATCTTTCGTAGCACTACGGGCGTTTTTTATATAACTAATGAAAGGATCTTTTCTCGAAAAAAAAAAGAAAAAAAACATATTTATAAATATGTTGTAATCAACACCTAAACACCAGATTGAGTTGTGAAAGGGTAAACATTTCCCTTGAATCTTGAAATTGGATCAAGAGGTAAGACCCCCTTCACATCATCATGAGCATGGCATAAGAGATAGCCAAATTTAATGGGGAGCAGTTTTATACATGTCAAACAAAAACCATGTATTTGCTCATGAGGAAAAATCTATGGGGGCTAGTTGATGAGGGAAGATGCCCAGAGGTGAGTGGGAAAAATGAGTGGAAGAGCAGGAATGAGAAAGCATTAGGACTCATCGCACTCAGTTTAAATGATGAAATCATTCATCACATCACAGGGATACAATGGGCAAAAAATGCATGGGATGAACTCAATAAATTATTTGGCACTCAAGCAAAAAATTCAAAGATAAATCTGTTAATGCAATTCTACAAACTTGCTATATAAAGGAAAGTGAACCTTTAATCACATACTTGAACAAATACATCATCATTAAGTAACAACTGGCAGCCATTAGTAGAAGATGATGAGGCACTAGCAGTGCTTCTAAAGAGTGTGGACAAAGGTGAATATGAAAACATTGTAGCAACCTTAAAGAATGTACTTGAATTGAAGCTGCACGAGATAAAAGGAGCTCTACTAGAGAAAAATACCAAGGTCAAAGAGAAGAAATGGCTGGACTCAACAGCTGGAGAGAAAAAAGCATTCTTCACTCGAGGAGGATTCTCATGAGGACGAGGACGAGGAAGAGATAGAGCAGGAGGAAGGACCTTCACTTTGCCACAACTGTGGGAAGCCAGGACACATGGCAAGAGGCTGCTACAACAAACCCATTGGAGAAGGAACAACATCGGCAAACTTCATGGAGGCTCCTAAGGAAGTGGAGTCAGATCATCTTTTCTGAGAGAGAGAGAGAGAGAGAAACCCCACAACCCAATGTAACCTGCCCCAACAAAGTAAAACTACCTCTGAGCCACCGATGATGTAGGCCATGTGGTAGATGTATGTGTGAGCACTTTAGTCAAGGTCACGGGCACTTGTAGTAGCCTTGGACACATAGAGAGAGAGAGTGTCAAGGACTATGAGTTTAGGGACTTGAGGCACTAGTCGTGGGCTACCAAGTACGAGGGAAACTTAGTATAGCGTCCAAGTGTGCTAGGATTATTCACTTGAGGGGAGGTGTTGAAATATACAAGTGAATAGGGTGTGTGCGGGAACAAGCCCTTAGCAAGCGACTGTAAAAGAGAAATTGTAAATGAGTGAGAAGCTATGAAAAGGTGAGAGGTATCTACTGGGAGAGAATAAAGGGTAGCATGAGAAGATTTAGGATGTGTGGAGATATTCTGGGAAGAGGTGGAGAGAATCAAGCAAAAGAAGTGGAGTGAATCAAGGAGAGATTAGTGGGATTAGATGCTTGGATGTAAACTCTATAAATTGAGGCATTGGCCTAATGAGAATTTGTTGGTTTTTGATTATCCATGCCTACATTAAGCTATCAGTTAATTGCTCACTAATTACATCTTAATCATCGTCTAATCTCTTTGTTAATGATGTTGATTCTTGCATTTGATCCACCATAGCTCATCACATTGTTGTAAATTTAACACTTATGAATGAGAAACGCCACGAGAAACTCCTTGACTGCGCTGGTTTTGCCTTGGTGTAATTACCCTAGAGAAACGGGCTTGTGGGCTCCACTGCCATAGAGCGAGCATCAACTAGTGGGACACATGTTCTTTTCGGTGATCTGGCGTGGACAATGAGACAAATTTGAGAGCTTGCAATCTATCCTGAGCCGGCAGCAGCCAATGATGTTGATGATGGCGATGATGAAGATGATCTTTTCGCACACTCCCACGTTCTCGATGATGATGTTAATAAAGGTGAGGATAAACTCCAAGCTTCCATGGATGATGAGAAGGGAGGGATCCATCATTCTTTTATACCATGGGAAGCCTTTCTTTTTTCCGAAATCTTGTCCATGCTTTGGCTTTTGGCTATTACTCTTTGCTTTCTTCTTTTAAATTATTCAAAATATTGCTCAACTTTTGACTAGCTTTTCCAAGTTCTTTTATGCTTTTCTTTTCAAACTTTAGGGCCTTGCTTCTTGGCCTTGGAGCTACTTTTTGAAAAATATGCTTTTAGCTTCTTTGTTTAGCTCAGTCTCCTCTTGCCACCAATGGTGCCCCTAGGTCATGGTCAACCTAGTTTGACTTTTTGCTTTTTGATCGAGACTTGTGCTTTTTCTTAATCAAACATTATGGACCCTGTCCCCATGTCTTCTTCCACCTGTCTGGTGTCCAAGCATGGGTTTCATCATGTGAAATAGAGCTAGGAGGGCCAAATAGTTACATTCCCTCCCTCTTACATTGCAGTTGTCCTCAATTGGTGGGTTGCACGTGTTCCAAGCATATCCACATTTTTCCAAGTGCATCCATATGTTCCAAGTATATCCATATGTTCCCGGTACATCATGTACATCCATATGTTTCAAGGTACTAGCCCCATCTGGTGATGAGCTTTGGCATCTGGTATTTCCCATATCTGTGGTGTCATCTGCTCATCTAGCAACATCTCAATGCCTTTTCTTTGACCAATAGCTTTATTCTTGATGGTACTTCTTCATGGCCTATCACATGTGTTAGATGAAATAAATGCATACTTACCCTCTGCAAACTAGACAGAAGCTAGTCAACAAAAAAGTATACATCATTCGTGTCTACTGGTGGGTACTCCAGGTACTGGCCATGTAGTTTGGATCCAAGTGGATTATCACATGCCATAAATTTAAGCATTGTCCACACATCAAAAATAGCACATAAAGTCAAAGAAATTCAAGCATACATCAATATACAATGCACAAGTAATGATCCTCCTATTCACGGATTATCCGATCTAGTTTCATCGAAAATCGTGATGAGCTATTTGGCTCCCAAGGGACAGCGCTCATACTATCTCTGAAGGCCATCTAGTCACCCGCCCGAGAATTCATCAATAGTCATATGGGCCATCTGGTCGATTGACCACCCGACCCGACTATGAAATCCAATACAGTCATTTGGGCCATCTAGTCGTGACTACAAAATCCAATACAGTCATCAGGGCCATTTGGTCGCAATGATCGCCCAACTACAAAATTGAATGCAGTCATCTAGGCCATTTGGTTGCAATGACCGCCCGACTGTGAAATCCAATACAGTCATCTGGGTCATCTAATCACAATGACCGCCCGACTGTGAAATCCAATAGTCATCTAGGCCATCTGGTCGCAATGATCGCTTAACTACGAAGTCGAATATATCTGGCATCGTTGCCATCAATGGGTCATTGCCTCCCATATACAAATCTCATTCTAACATTGTTGCCATACAATGGGTCATCTGGCATCGTTGACACCCAAATACGAATCTCGTTTGGGCATCGTGGTCATCCAATGGGTCTTTTGGCATTGTTGCCACCCAAATACAAACCGTTCTCCTTAGGCTATTGAGCATCGTTGCCACCCAATTTAGAGCATGTCCAAGTAATCATTATAAGTAGAATAATGATCAATTCCAATCCAATATATATACAGTGAAGAGAGCTAGAGGCACAATCCCTTCCTCTTGAATCTGTCTTGATTGCAAGACATCCATATACCTATATTTCAAATATATTTGAACCAACCACTTTCTCATAAACTCAAAGTATATCTGGATAGTCCTTGAAGTACTTATCTGGCATCCATTTTGCATCCACTTCCAAGAGAAACTTTCTAACCATGTCTTTCCTCTTTTTCTCACAGAATGAAACACAATTTGTTCTAGCTCTTCCATCCCTGATGGATCCTTCAATACAGGCTCCTCTTTGGGTAACCCTGTACATGGTTTCCATAAACTGACATGGAAGGCATTATATATCCTCTAAAGATCTGAAAGGTCCAACCGATAACATGCACGGTTGATCTTCATAGTTTCCTAAAGAGGTCCATATACCATCATTCCCTGACTTTGGCAATCCAAGGATAAAATCCATAACAATACTCTCCCATAGAACATTCAATGGGTGCAATAATCCTGCTAGCTTTTGTCAATCAAACTTTGACCTTCTGACAAAACATTCTTGAACATAAAGTTCAATGTCCTTTCTCATAGTAGTCCAATAGAAGTAGCTCTCCAAAGCTTAAAGTCTATTCAAGGTGTCGCTATGCTCCATGTAGGAAGGAGCATGGCACTCTTCCATAACTTTGGCCTCAATTCCTTGTGTCACACATAACTTGGGTTTGCATCATAAGAAAACCCTACTTGATGACATTAAAAGTCACCAAATCTCTAATCTGCAATCTACTCCAAAACATATTTAAAATCCTCTTTGGTAGCATAAGGATCCTTCATCAAAGTGAAATCCATAGGGTAACCCATAGAAACCGCATGGCTCAAGGGTCTTCGAGATAATGCATCTGCTTCCTTGTTGTCTTTGACATTCATAGTCCACAACATGGCCTACTTGGTTCAAGGCTGATCCAATGCAATCTCATCATGTTCAACCACAAAAAGGTCTAGAATAACCAACACCTGGCCCTTTGCTAGCATAAAGTCTCAATGCTTCAAAAGGGTTCTGTTGTTTCAGCTTTGGTCCACAAAGATTCCATGGCTTTATTTGTCGAAACATGCAATGGGCTAAGCACCACTCCAAACCATTTGTCAAACTTCTTGGTATGGTGTCAATCTGATGATCTTCCGATCTCTCTGGCTTCTTTGCCTTCCTTTACCTTACCTGTCCTGAGGAAACTACATCTGAGAGAGCAGGCCTAGGAGTAGCTTCCTTGTTTCCTCCATGATGAGAAATACAGCGGCTAGCTTTAGATCTTCTCCAATGGTAACTCCTTTGCCTCAAAGATAATATTTAATAGCTTCAACTTCTTTCTCTTTGGTGGCTCGATCCATGATGAAATCTTCAAATATTTGAGCCCTTATTTGGTCCTTTTCCTTCCTAGCTCTCCAAGCTAGGAATTCTTTATCTTGGAGAAACTGTCTAAGTTGTTGAAAGTCATGGTACTCTTGTCATGACCTTGTTTCCTATAAGATTCCTCCCCATCCTATCAAGATGTTCAGCATCTTCCCCTGTAATCAAATCCCTCTTCAGAAATATAAGAGATCTTGTTTCTACCAGTTTTGGCCTAGAGAGAGAAAATCTTCTAGAGAGTGGTAATTCAGTTTTTAAATATTTTTGGATAGAAAAATACCTTATCTTATAAAAATAAATTCCCCTGAAACAGAAGTTCAAAAAGATTTTCAGAAGGTGCATTAGAAATTAAGTATAATCTGTTCAAGAGGCATTATCCTGGGGGGTCAAGATTTTTTCAAAATTTTAAATTAAGGTTCCTATGGACCAATAAGATTCATCCAAATGTAGGGAGGAGATAAATAGAAGAATAAAAGGAAAATCCCCCAAAAATGAGTAAATACTCACATAAGATGAAGAGTTGACTAAGGACAAGGTTAATAGTTAAAAAAGAGAGATATATAGATGAAATGATGCATTTTTTACACCTCAGTATGGGGGAATTTCCCTCATGAAGGAGGCGCCTATTTCACATGTGTGGGAGAGTTTTAAACTCCCAAATAATGAGATATTTTTATCTCTCCTCTCTCCTGTTTCAACTAGATCCAAAAAGTGGACTAAATTGACCCCAAAAAATGGTCAAAAATTGAGCAAACTGATCTGAAAATTTCTAGAATCAATTGGCTTGGTTAGAAGCTCACTTTTTCCTATAAATAGAAGCCTTCCCCTTTGTTGAAGCTTAATAGTATTTTTGCACTGTTACCCTACTTCTACCAAGAGCTAGAAAACTGTGAATTTATTCATAATTCATTAGTTTTTTGACCTTCCCTCTTCTAAAGACTGGTGGCCACTCTTGTTTCAAACAAGAGTAGAAGCCTCAAACCATCAAGCCAAAGGAAAGCTCTCAAATTCCTTCTTAAGTTGGAGATTCTTCTCTTTTCTATTCATTTTATGGTTTTTATGATTTTTTATGATTTTTGTCTTCTCTAAATTGAAAATGATGTTATGCCTCATTGAAAAAAGGCATTCCCCTCTCTTCTTTAGTAAATCCAACCATTATTATCCTAGATGAATGATTAATGAATAAAATCAAGTTTTTCATAATGTTTCTCTTTGATAAAGTAGAAAATGTTTACATTAGAATGATTTAAATACTCTTGGAGAACTTATAATTAATTTTAGAGAGTAAAATTTGAAAAATGTTCAGCCATACAAAGGAGGTTATGGCCAAATTTTTCAAAAATTTAAAAATAAGTATTATCTTTTATTATTCTAAAAGAGTAATCCTTATGGTTTCTATATTCTAAAGTGTCATTTTCATGCATAGAAGATGCATTTTGATTATTTGTATAAAGAAATTTATTTTTATTATAAAAGTATTACTTTCATTATTATTTTTTTTAATGCATAAAAGTATGCATAAAAGATTATTATTTTATTATAAAAGTGTCACTTTTATCATTATTGATTCTTATGCATAAAAGTATGCATAAAAGATTTTTTTAATTATAAAAGTGACACTTTTATCATTATTGATTCGTATGCATAAAAGATTATTTTTTTATTAAAAGTGTTACTTTTATCATTATTGATTTTCATGCATAAAAGATTATTTTTTTATTATAAAAGTGTTACTTTTATCATTATTGATTTTCATGCATAAAAGTATGCATAAAAGAAATTTATTTTTATTATAAAAGTGTTACTTTTATCATTATTGATTTTCAAGCATAAAAGTATGCATAAAAGATTATTTTTATTTTATAAAAGTGTTACTTTTATCTTTATTGATTTTCAAGCATAAAAATGTGCATAAAAGAAATTTATTTTTATTATAAAAGTGTTACTTTTATCATTATTGATTTTTATGCATAAGATGATGCATAAAAGAAATTTATTTTTATTATAAAAGTGTTACTTTTATCATTATTAATTTTTATGCATAAGAGGATGCATAAAAGAAATTTATTTTTATTATAAAAGTGTTACTTTTATCATTATTGATTTTTATGCATAGGAGGATGCATAAAAGAAATTTATTTTTATTATAAAAGTGTTACTTTTATCATTATTGATTTGTATGCATAAATATATGCATAAAAGATAATTTTTTTAAAAGTTTGATTTTCATCATAAATGATTTTTATGCATAAATGGATGCATAAAAGAAATTCTTTTATATTAAAAGAGTGATTTTCATCATAAATGGATGCATAAAAGAAATTCTTTTATATTAAAAGAGTGATTTTCATCATAAATGATTTTTATGCATAAACATATGCATAAAAGATATTTTTTTATATTAAAAGTGTGATTTTCATCATAAAGGATTTTTAATGCATAAATGGATGCATAAAAGAAATTCTTTTATATTAAAAGAGTGATTTTCATCATAAATGATTTGTATGCATAAAAGATATTTTTTATATTAAAAGTGTAATTTTTATCATAAAGGATTTTTATGCATAAATGGATGAATAAAAGAAATTCTTTTATATTAAAAGAGTGATTTTCATCATAAATGATTTTTATGCATAAATGGATGCATAAAAGAAATTCTTTCATATTAAAAGAGTGATTTTCATCATAAATTATTTTTATGATGATAAAAGTGTGACTTTCTTCAGAATTAGATTTTATGCATAAATAGATGCATATAGAATTTTTATATTTAAATAAGGATTCTCTTAATCCTCTGTTTAATTTTCGCAAAAATTAGAAAAACGAATAAGTAGATAATCTGTGAGAAGAAATGCTACCATTTCATATTCACTAAGATGGTAATGAGAAAATTCAATTAAATTATCGAAGTCGGAGATCGAGATAAATGATTATTTTTTTCCTCATAGGAAATTTATGTTTTAGAAATCTCTAAGCAAATATTCGACGAACGAAATTTAGAAAAAGAGAAATTGAGATATTACCTTTCGAGAAAGATAGTTTAGGAAGAACCTTTCTAGACCCAAACTCTGATTTAAACTATTGATCAAGACCTAATTCCTTCGTCAATTTCAATCAATGACGATGTGCCCAATTCAGGAAAAATGTACTCAAATCCCCCACCGAATCTGAAACTAAGTTATGACTTTTGATTTTGATCTGAGGAGGATCAAGTAAACAGAATTCGAGGAATTCTATTTGGAATTCAGACTTGGATCTAGAAGTATTGGGATATGGATTTAAGATTATTCATGGTTTTCAAACAAAATCAAAACTGAAAACTTGCATAGAAACCGTGTTTTCTTAAAGGACTGTCTTACGCCAGAATGCTGGAGGGAGTATTTGGCATATATGTTTATCTAAGGGAAGTTCAGTTGCAACAGCTGGCGGGGAGTGTTCGAGGGACAGCTCACGCGGCAAAAACCTGCCCAGGTCTTGACCAGCCTGGGTATGGTGAAAAATGGTGTGCTTCCGATATGATGGGCAAGGGTCGACGAAGCGGTCCCTAAGTGAAGTGCCAGGACACCTAAGGAGGATCTTGAAGGGTTCTGACCAGGCGATGCACGGGCTCACAGTGCTTAGGACACCCATACCTATGTCGAGGAAGATATATATATGTATGTTGATGATGTAATCTGTTACTGGATCTCGTTGACCAGCTGGTCCCAATGGAGAGTCCAGAGTAGTACTGTTTTTGTGAAACAAGGGATTGAATGGAAATTTCGAGTTATAAAATCTGTGACCATATCTGTTTTGTCAATGGATTATTTTTATATTAAAGTTTTAAGAGGAGTGTGTGCGTATCTGTTTTCTAAAGCTAAAGTTAAGAAAGGCATTCAATTATGGGTCGGTGAGTACTTGTTTGGTTCTACCGATTCCAGTGGTAGGGTGGTGGCTAACCCATGGGCTGGATGGCTGGAATCAGTGGAGTTTTAATAATCAAACTGAGAAATCTTAGGATTACACTAGGATTCGAGTAGCTAGTGAATTCCCTGATAAATTTCTCAATTGAGTGGATCAACGACTGTGCCTGATCTTGATTAGGAAAAAAGCGTTGAAATTACTCAAATGATCAAATTATATCAGCAATAGTTTCCTTCTATTTGGTTTATTCAGGTGAAGGATAGTTTAGAATTGATCTCGTTAGAAAAAAATTCGGTAAAAAATTTCAAAAAGGTGGAATCGTCCCCGCTTTTCGAGCATGGGAAATTTTCCCAGTTTCGGTTTTCGGAGTGACCACCAGCCTAGTCTCGTGCCCGAACATTTGTGGGCGAGGCCCCGAGTGAGAAACCCTGCCCCGCGCCTGAGGGGGTTGCTTTCGCTGTGAGCTACCGAGAGTCCGGTGCACGGAGGGGCGACGGAGGGGGCAGAGGGATCTCACAGTCGGTATCAGAGCAGAAATTGCCTAAATTTTTAATAAAAATCTAGGAAAGAAATGTTTTTCACTATGTTAATACTATGTGAATGAACTTCAAAAATTGAAAACTTATAAATTGAATTGGAAATTTATAGATGGATACCCCGAACCTATCTGGAATTCCTGGACTCTCTCAGAGTCAGGATATGATAGCTTTTGCGTTTGATCACCTCATCAACTCTGCTATGACCCGAATGAGCAGAGTGAGACTCGCTCGCCATTTTGAGAGTCTTTACTTTCTTGATCCTCTTGAGCGACGTTGGTATATGTGGTTCTGTGGAGGACGGTGTATTAACATCAGTACCAGTCAGCGTTAGAGGCTCAGGCAAAATATTTCCTTGGGCGTGATTCTGATAAGACTAGGGCTTGTTCAGCACGTTCTACTCTGTGATCATTCACCCAGGAACTTCTGAACTTCATGCCAATTTTTTAGACTTCTTAGCCACTTTATCCCGAGAAAAAGAATTAGAGCACCTCTTTGTGGAATGAATCGTGTGTACCATGGTATGTCTTCTTCACAGTTTCGCTTCTTTATACGATTACGACGACTAAGGCGGTGATTCTGGAGCCGAGCTGCTCTATGTACATATTGCAACTTTTATATAAATATAGAAATGTTTTCTGGAGAAAAAAAAATTTCCTAGTGTATAAGTGATTGTTTACGGCGGCGGACGATCTGATAAAGAAAAATCTGTTATCGGACATATGTCATAGATCTCCAATAAGATCATTGTCTTGTTTAAGAAATTATTTTCCAAACCTCTTAAGTCTTAGGATCTCGTGGATGATATCAAAAAAAAATTAATAATATATAAATCTTTGGCAGATCATGAGACGAGGAAACCGTGGCCGTCAGCCAGACCCTCTCTCTTAAGATGACAAGCTTGACCCTGATGTTCGCAAGGGTCTTCATAGGACTCAGCCAGGACCCTTCAAAGGAGAAGGGGAGAACCTAGACGAGGCTGTGGAAAAATGGGTGGAAGCCATGGAAGAATATTTTGACGTCACAGGCTACAATGAGCGGAGCAAAATGGCTCTTGCCTGGCTGAAAATAGTGAAACAGCCAGGGTAGCATGGAGGATTCACTGTGACACCAGCCGTCTGGACAAAAATACTCAGTCCTGGAACGACCTAAAAACCTATCTAAGAAAGAGATTTTGTCCCCCTAGATTTTTGGAAATCAAAATGAACGAATTCTTAGAGCTAAAGCAGGAGAGAAAAACCATCGCGAGGAATATCAACAGGCCTTTGCTCTTTTACTCAAATATTCACCACCTCTAGATAAAGAACAACTCATGGCCAGGTTCATTCGGGGAATGAACGAACCCTTGGACACACTGGTCAAAAATGCCAAGCTAGTGTCCATGGCTGAAGCAGTAAGAATGGCAAAAGATTTTGCCAAAGCCTTTGTAGTAAAGGTCCCGCCAAAGCTTGCACCCTCTAACTTTAAAAGATTCCAAGCCCAGGGAAGCACTTCAAACTTTCCACCCTCGAAGAGGCAGTTTAAATGATGAAATCATTCATCACATCATAGGGATACAATGGGCAAAAGATGCATGGGATGAACTCAATAAATTATTTGGCACTCAAGCAAAAAATTCAAAGATAAATCTGTTAATGCAATTCTACAAACTTGATATAAAGGAAAGTGAACCTTTAATCACATACTTGAACAAATACAAAATCATTAAGCAACAACTGGCAGCCATTGGTAGAAGATGATGAGGCACTAGCAGTGCTTCTAAAGAGTGTGGACAAAGGTGAATATGAAAACATTGTAGCAACCTTAAAGAATGTACCTGAATTGAAGCTGCACGAGATAGAAGAAGCTCTACTAGAGCAAAATACCAAGGTCAAAGAGAAGAAATGGTTGGACTCAATAGTAGCTGGAGAGAAAAAAGCATTCTTCACCCGAGGAGGATTCTCATGAGGATGAGGACGAGGAAGAGGCAGAGTAGGAGGAAGGACCTTCACTTGCTACAACTATGGGAAGCCAAGACACATGGCAAGAGACTGCTACAACAAACCCAGTGGAGAAGGAACAACATCGGCAAACTTCATGGAGGCTCCTAAGGAAGTGGAGTCAGATCATCTTTTCTGAGAGAGAGAGAGAGAGAGAGAGAGAGAGAGAGAGAGAGAGAGAGAGAGAGAGAGAGAGAGAGAAACCCCACAACCCAATGTAACCTGCCCCAACAAAGTAAAACTACCTCTGAGCCACCGATGATGTAGGCCATGTGGTAGATGTATGTGTGAGCACTTTAGTCAAGGTCATGGGCACTTGTAGTATCCTTGGACACATAGAGAGAGAGAGTGTGTCAAGGACTATGAGTTTAGGGACTTGAGGCACTAGTTGTGGGCTACCAAGTACGAGGGAAACTTGGTATAGAGTCCAGGTGTGCTAGGATTATTCACTTGAGGGGAGGTGTTGAAATATACAAGTGAATAGGGTGTGTGCGGGAACAAGCCCTTAGCAAGCGGTTGTAAAAGAGAAATTGTAAATGAGTGAGAAGCTATGAAAAGGTGAGAGGTATCTACTGGGAGAGAATAAAGGGTAGCATGAGAAGATTTAGGAAGTGTGGAGATATTCTGGGAAGAGGTGGAGAGAATCAAGCAAAAGAAGTGGAGAGAAGCAAGGAGAGATTAGTGGGATTAGATGCTTGGATGTAAACTCTATAAATTGAGGCATTGGCCTAATGAGAATTTGCTGGTTTTTTATTATCCATGCCTACATTAAGTTATCTCAGTTAATTGCTCACTAATTACT
Source organism: Cibotium barometz (assembly GCF_041138505.1). Classification (NCBI taxonomy): domain Eukaryota; kingdom Viridiplantae; phylum Streptophyta; class Polypodiopsida; order Cyatheales; family Cibotiaceae; genus Cibotium; species Cibotium barometz. The sequence goes on from NC_141071.1 coordinate 30,763,776, forward strand.
CACTAATTGCATCACTAATTGCTCACTAATTGCATCTTAATCATCGTCTAATCTATTTGTTAATTGCTCACTAATTGCATCTTAATCATCGTCTAATCTGTTTGTTAATGATGTTGATTCTTGCATTTGATCCACCATAGCTCATCACATTGCTATAAATTTAACAGTTATGAACGAGAAACACCACAAGAAACTCCTTGACTGCGCTGGTTTTGCCTTGGTGTAATTACCCTAGAGAAACGGGCTTGTGGGCTCCACTACCAATAGAGCGAGCATCAACTAGTGGGACACATGTTCTTTTCGGTGATTTGGCATGGATAATGAGACAAATTTGAGAGCTTGCAATCTATCCTGAGCCGGTAGCCAATGATGTTGATGATGGCGATGATGAAGATGATCTTTTCGCACACTCCCACGTTCTCGATGATGATGTTAATAAAGGTGAGGATAAACTCCAAGCTTCCATGGATGATGAGAAGGGAGGGATTCATGATTCTTTTATACCTTGGGAAGCCTTTCTTTTTTCCAAAATCTTGTCCATGCTTTGGCTTTTGGCTTTTACTCTTTGCTTTCTTCTTTATTCAAAATATTGCTCAACTTTTGACTAGCTTTTCCAAGTTCTTTTATGCTTTTCTTTTCAAACTTTAGGGCCTTGCTTCTTGGCCTTGGAGCTACTTTTTGAAAAATGTGCTTTTAGCTTCTTCGTTTAGCTCAGTCTCCTCTTGCCACCAGTGGTGCCCCTAGGTCATGGTCAACCTAGTTTTACTTTTTGCTTTTTGATCGAGACTCGTGCTTTTTCTTAATCAAACCTTATGGACCCTGTCCCCATGTCTTCTTCCACCTGTCTAGTGTCCAAGCATGGGTTTCATCATGTGAAATAGAGCTAGGAGGGCCAAATAGTTACATTCCCTCCCTTCTTACATCGCAGTTGTCCTCAATTGGTGGGTTGCACGTGTTCCAAGCATATCCACATTTTTCCAAGTGCATCCATATGTTCCAAGTATATCCATATGTTCCCGATACATCATGTACATCCATATGTTTCAAGGTACTAGCCCCATCTGGTGATGAGCTTTTGCATCTGGTATTTCCCATATCCGTGGTGTCATCTGCTTATCTGGCAACATCTCAATGCCTTTTCTTTGACCAATAGCTTTATTCTTGATGGATGGCCTATCACATGTGTTAGATGAAATAAATGCATACTTACCCTCTACAAAAACTAGATAGAAGCTAGTCAACAAAAAAGTATACATCATTCGTGTCTATTGGTGGGTACTCTCAAGGTACTGGCCATGTAGTTTGGATCCCAGTGGATTATCACATGCCATAAATTTAAGCATTGTCCACACATCAAAAATAGCATATAAAGTCAAAGAAATTCAAGCATACATCAATATACATTGCACAAGTAATGATCCTCCTATTCATGGATTATCCGATCTAGTTTCATCGAAAATCATGATGAGCTATTTGGCTCCCAAGGGACAGCGCTCATACTATCTGTGAAGGCCATCTAGTCACTAGGACTGCCTGAGAATTCATCAATAGTCATATGGGCCATCTGGTCGATTGACCACCTGACTATGAAATCCAATACAGTCATTTGGGCCATCTAGATGTGACTACAAAATCCAATACAGTCATCAGGGCCATCTGATCGCAATGACCCCCCAACTGCGAAATTGAATGTAGTCATCTAGGCCGTTTGGTTGCAATGACCGCCCGGCTGTGAAATCCAATACAGTCATCTGGGTCATCTAATCACAATGACCGCCCGACTATGAAATCCAATAGTCATCTAGGCCATCTGGTCGCAATGACCGCTTAACTACGAAGTCGAATATATCTGGCATCATTGCCATCAATGGGTCATTGCCTCCCATATACAAATCTCATTCTAACATTGTTGCCATCCAATGGGTCATCTGGCATCGTTGACACCCAAATACAAATCTCGTTTGGGCATCGTGGTCGTCCAATGGGTCTTTTGGCATTGTTGCCACCCAAATACAAACCGTTCTCCTTAGGCTATTGAGCATCATTGCCACCCAAACTAGAGCATGTCCAAGTAATCATTATAAGTAGAATAATGATCAATTCCAATCCAATATATATACAGTGAAGAGAGCTAGAGGCACAATCCCTTCCTCTTGAATCTGTCTTGATTGATTGCAAGACATCCATATACCTATATTTCAAATATATTTGAACCAACCACTTTCTCATAAACTCAAAGTATATCTGGATAGTCCTTGAAGTACTTATCTGGCATCCATTTTGCATCCACTTCCAAGAGAAACTTTCTAACCATGTCTTTCCTCTTTTTCTCACAGAATGAATTACAATTTGTTCTAGCTCTTCCATCCCTGATGGATCCTTCAATACAGGCTCCTCTTTGGGTAACCCTATACATGGTTTCCATAAACTGACATGGAAGGCATTATATATCCTCTAAAGATCTGAAAGGTCCAACCGATAACATACACGGTTGATCTTCATAGTTTCCTAAAGAGGTCCATATACCATCATTCCCTGACTTTGGCAATCCAAGGATAAAATCCATAACAATACTCTCCCATAGAACATTCAATGGGTGCAATAATCCTGCTAGCTTTTGTCAATCAAACTTTGACCTTCTGAAAAAACATTCTTGAACATAAAGTTCAATGTCCTTTCTCGTAGTAGTCCAATAGAAGTAGCTCTCCAAAGCTTAAAGTCTATTCAAGGTGTCGCTATGCTCTATGTAGGAAGGAGCATGGCACTCTTCCATAACTTTGGCCAATTGCTTGTGTCACACATAACTTGGGTTTGCATCATAAGAAAACCCTACTTGATGACATTAAAAGTCACCAAATCTCTAATCTGCAATCTACTCCAAAACATATTTGAAATCCTCTTTTGTAGCATAAGGATCCTTCATCAAAGTGAAATCCATAGGGTAACCCATAGAAACCGCATGGCTCAAGGGTCTTCGAGATAATGCATCTGCTTCCTTGTTGTCTTTGACATTCATAGGCCACAACATGGCCTACTTGGTTCAAGGCTGATCCAATGCAATCTCATCATGTTCAACCACAAAAAGGCTAATCCAATGCAATCTCATCTTGTTCAACACCTAGCCCTTTGCTAGCATAAAGTCTCAATGCTTCAAAAGGGTTCTGTTTAAGCTTTGGTCCACAAAGATTCCATGACTTTATTTGTCGAAACATGCAATGGGCTAAGCACCACTCCAAACCATTTGTCAAACTTCCTGGTATGATGTCAATCTGATGATCTTCCGATCTCTCTCGCTTCTTTGCCTTCCTTTACCTTACCTGTCCTGAGGAAACTACATCTGAGAGAGCTGGCCTAGGAGTAGCTTCCTTGTCTCCTCCATGAGAAATAGAGCGGCTAGCTCTAGATCTTCTCCAATGGTGACTCCTTTGGCGTTGAAATTACTCAAATGATCAAATTATATCAGCAATAGTTTCCTTATATCTGGTTTATTCAGGTGAAGGATAGTTTAGAATTGATCTCGTTAGAAAAAAATTCGTTAAGAAAATTCAAAAAGGTGGAATCGTCCCCGCTTTTCAGGCATGGGAAATTTTCCCGGTTTCGGTTTTTGGAGTGACCACCAGCCTAATCTCGTGCCCGGACATTCGTGGGCGAGGCCCCGAGTGAGAAACCCTGCCCCGCACATGAGGGGGCTGCTTCCGCTGCTGCTATCAGCTATACCGGGAGTCCGGTGCGCGGAGGGGGCAGAGGGATCTCACAGTTGGTACAAGAGCAGAAATTGCCTAAATTTTTAATAGAAATCTAGGAAAGAAATGTTTTTCACTTGTTAATAGTATGTGAATGAACTTCAAAAATTGAAAACTTATAAATTGAATTGGAAATTTATAGATGGACACCCCGAACCTATCTGGAATTCCTGGACTCTCTCAGAGTCAGGATATGATAGCTTTTGCGTTTGATCACGTCATCAACTCTGCTACGACCCGAATGAGCAGAGTGAGACTCGCTTGCCATTTTGAGAGTCTTTACTTTCCTGATCCTCTTGAGCGACGTTGGTATATGTGGTTCTGTGGAGGATGGTGTAAAAACATCAGTACCAGTCAACGTCAGAGGCTCAGGCAAAATATTTCCTTGGGCGTGATTTTGATAAGACTAGGGCTTGTTCAGCACGTTCTACTCTGTGATCATTCACCCAGAAACTTCAGAACTTCATGCCGATTTTTTAGACTTCTTAGCCGCTTTATCCCGAGAAATAGAATTAGAGCACCTCTTTGTGTAATGAATCGTGTGTACCATGGTATGTCTTCTTCATAGTTTCGCTTCTTTATACGATTACGACGACTGAGGCGGTGATTCTCGAGCCGAGCTGCTCTATGTACATATTGCAACTTTTATATAAATATAGAAATGTTTTCTGGAGAAAAAAAATTCCCTAGTGTATAAGTGATTGTTTACGGACAATCTGATAAAGAAAAATCTGTTATCGGACATATGTCATAGATATCCAATAAGATCATTGTCTTGTTTAAGAAATTGTTTTCCGAACCTCTTAAGTCTTAGGATCTCATGGATGATATCAAAATAAAAATTTAATAATATGGCAGATCATGAGACGAGGAAACCGTGGCCGTCAACCAGACCCTCTCTCTGAAGATGACGAGCTTGACCGTGATGTTCGCAAGGCTCTTCATAGCCACCAGGACCCTTCAAAGGAGAAGGGGAGAACCTAGGCAAGAGTGTGGAGAAATGGGTGGAAGCCATGGAAGAATATTTTGACGTCACAGGCTACAATGAGCGGAGCAAAATGGCTCTTGCCCGCCAGCTGAAAATAGTGGAAACAGCCAGGGTAGCATGGAGGAACCACTGTGACACCAACCGTCTGGACAGAAATACTCAGTCCTAGAACGACCTAAAAACCTATCTAAGAAAGAGATTTTGTCCCCCTGGATTTTTGGAAATCAAAATGAACGAATTCTTAGAGCTAAAGCAGGAGAGCAAAACTATCGAGGAATATCACCAGGCCTTTGCTCTTCTACTCAAATATTCACCACCTCTAGATAAAGAACAACTCATGGCCAGGTTCATTCGGGGAATGAAGGAACCCTTGGACACACTGGTCAAAAATGCCAAGCTAGTGTCCATGGCTGAAGCAGTAAGAATGGCAAAAGATTTTGCCAAAGCCTTTGTAGTAAAGGTGTGAAATCCCTGTCCCCACCACGCGACAGATTCGGATGCTAGCAGCGGAAGTAGCACATCTTGCACGGGCCAGGGTCCCACACTCGAGGCCTCGCTCACGGATATCCGGACAAGAGACTAATCCGTCGGTTTTTCCAAAACCGAACCCGAAAAAAACTTCCCTTATCCGGAAAGCACGAGCGATTCCACCAATGGATAACTTTTTACTCTAACGTAGTCAAGATCATTACTAATCACGCTGATCTGACTGCACCTATAAAGATACTCGGTCGGATCAAGGAAGAAACTTGCACTTGGATCATTGGGATCAATGCTTTTTTCCCCATCAAGAGGCACAGCCGTTGATTCCTATCCATAGAACAATTACTATCCGGGATTTACTTTATCTATCGTAATAACAAAAATTGAGTCTCGATTTACGGATCCATCAGTCCAGCCTAACCCCATCCAGTCCCATGGGTTAGCCAACCGCCCAACCATTGTAGTGATGGGATCCAATTAAGAATTTGGTTAGGTTTTGTCTCGGGTACCAAGGAAAAGAGTTCCAAGGTCCCCTAGCGCCGGAAGTTCATGCAAACATAAAACTAGTCACACCACTTACACACCCAATATGAAATTGCCTTTTTCTTAGCATCAGCTAACTTTAAAACAATCCTTTAATGAAACCATTATGTCACTGATGACAATCCTCATAGTCTCTGGTTGAATCCTTATTTCTAGTCATTCATTCATCGGTATACTTATGGCATCATTGGCAACCAGAACGCTCACCACCTGTTCACTCAGGGGCCTTTTCCATAGTTCCTAGCTCATAGTAACCGGCAATATATTCATATAACAGAATGGAATCTCCGTGGAAGATCAGCAAGATCGACCCACGGATCCATATAAAAGGGCCATGGACTCATCCGTTGAGGACCAGCAAGGTCAATCAACCAGATCCATGCCCAGTTTCAGAAAACAACTCTTATTCCTTGTTCCAATATCTTCCACGACGCACGTGTGGGTATCTTCGACGATGATGGCACGGAAGCGGTAAAGCTGTTTACGCCCTTATAGAATGCCACACTTCCACACACGCATGCAAACACACCAGAACACCAGACCAAAGAGCATGAACAAGACTTATATTTCAGAACAGACCTTCCTTTTTACAGAGTTGGATATCGGAGATATCCTCAGAACCAGCTTTATCTGGCATCCACTCGCAATCAGTCCACTCTAGCTCCTGGTCGCTCCCAATCCGTTCACACTTGCTTCTCTGCAGCCGACCTCTTTGTTCTCTGCTCTGCACCTCAGCTGAAGACCACTCTCTCCTACACCACTAGCACACTACCAGTTCCCCAAAGCAAAGACCCGGTCATCATCTAACTTTGTCACCAACCCAACAACCAGCCCACTCCACAGCACCAAGGCAAACAAAACCCAGCCACACCTCTGAACTTCCCTGCCTCTCAGAGACGGCAACCACAATACTAGAACCCAAACACTCTGACGTCGACCAGCCTCCCCAACAGCCCACCAAAACCAACGCTAAGCTCTACTCCCTCCTTCTTTTGCTTCAGCCACCACCGGCGACCATCCTAGGCGGCTTTCCCTACTATTTGGCGCTCTCTCCTCTACAGCCGGCACCACACCACCCTTCCTCACCTCTCTGTTTTGCAGCCAGCTTCGCTTGTCTTCAGAAGTCTCCAGCCAGCTCGCATCAGCTCCAAACTCTCTAATCTCTGCTTCCTTATACACACGACGGCTGCCTTCCCTATCCAGAGCAGCCTCCACGCATCAACTTTGCGCCAGCTTGCTTCCCTTACGCTGCTCTCCTTAGCCTGTCAGTCCTTCGACTTGACGCCAGTCCACTTGCTACTCACTGTCGCCAACCTTCCAGCCACGAACTCACACCAGAGCCGCCAGCCTCTCAGCCCAGTTGACCACGGCAGCTTCTGTGCTCTGCACTTCACAAGCGGGGGGGCCCCAGCCTTTATACGACGGCCACACACCCAGCCCGTTGCCTTTGACGCCCTCTCGCCCTGCACTTATCTCTGCGCCAACTAGTCCAAACTGCTCTCACGCCTGCCCGCCTCGCTTAACACCTCTTCAAGAGCCGCCAGCAGCAACTTTTACTTGCATAGCCAACCTGTCGCCAGTTTCCTTCGGCCCTACTACCAGTTGCGCTCACCAGGGAGCCCTCTCCTCTCCCCTAGCAGCTACCTTTGATGCACGGTCACCTGTGTGTGTGCAGCTACGCCCCCAGAGCAAAAACCAAAAGCGGCCTCCTCCACTCACACCCGTCAGCAGTTGCGCCGACTCGCCATGCTCTCCCACGGCTGCTTCGCCATCCTTCGAGAATTCACGTTGGCAGCAGCGCTAAGCTCCCACGTGGCTATGCCTTCTTTTACCACGTTGATATTATTTGTATTTCTTCTAAGGCCTAAGAAATGGCTACATAATCTTTTCACACCCACCAATTTAAAGGCAACAAAGGCCCATAATCTTTTAATTGCTCCCCATGCCTTCATACCTCCATTTCACACCAATTCTAAGACAACCTTGGCCCTTTTCACCTTTTTCTGCCCATGCTCTCCACCAACTTCAATTGCAACCTCGAGTGCCCGTTGTTCTTGGGACGCCCACACATTCAAAGCAACCGAGCAGCTAAAACCACCTCCAGCGAACCACGCTCCGGACAAGCTGTGCTTCCAAGATTTCATCATTTTTTCCTGCACATGCACTTCCATCAAAGCCCTATGCCTGACTGCATCCACGACGCCCACACTGAGTCAATGGGTGCTCCCATGACTTTACCACAACATGAACAACACTCATGTACACATGTACAAGTTGAGTTTGAGGTTCCCCAAAAACTTCACACAGCGACCCAGAGCCCGAGCACCGTATGGTCAGCACCCTCTAGGATCCTTCACAGGTGACCTAGCGCTTCACTCATAGGCCGCTTCCTTGGTCCCTCATCCACCGTACCGGAAGCTCACCATTTAAATCAAACCGAGGCTGGTCAAGACCTCGGTCGACCTTGCTACGCGAGACGTCCTCCATTGACTCTCCATCTCAGCAGTTGCAACTTTAACAGTTAGGTCTTCATGACCTTAATCCACAAGACGGTCAAAATGCTTCCCCAGCATTCTTGACATAAAACAGTCATTTACAAACAGTCACAAAATACAGTTTCTAAATCGAACTCTCGTCTTTCCACATTATCCCTCCTTAGTCCACATTACTTATTCCACATTCCATTCAATGTGTCATTCTCATCCATTTTCTCATATCGACGACACATTAATTCACATACACATTCACATTCACATCCATACATCCACATCTACATGCATACATCCATTTTTACATCCTCATTTATACATCCACATCCCATATCTACATTCATACATACACGTCCATATCCACATCCATACATCCACATCCACATCCACATTCACATCCATACATCCACATCTACATGCTTACCTCTATTTTCACATCCTCATTTATACATCCACATCCCATATCCACATTCATACATACACATCCATATCCACATCCACTATCATGTCCTCATTCATACATCCACATCCACATACATACATACATCCACATCCACATATATACATACATCCATATCCACATTCCCATTCACATCTATACATCCACATCTACATCCACATACATACATACATCCACATCCACATTCCACATTCACATCTATACATCCACATCTACATCCACATTCACATACATCCATATCCACATTCCCATTCACATCTATACATCCACATCTACATCCACATACATACATACATCCACATCCACATTCCACATTCACATCTATACATACACATCTACATCCACATTCACATACATCCGCATCCACATTCCCATTCACATCTATACATCCACATCTACATCCACATTCACATCTATGCATATACATCTTCATGCATACATCCATTTTCACATTCATACATCCACACTCCCATCTCCACATCCACACATCCACATCCATTTCCACATTCCCATTCATATAACCCCATATGCCTTCACATCTAATCTTTTACATCACATCCATTCTCGCCCTATCACAACCCATATACATAGAGAGAAGCATTGAGAAATTATAGAAAAGATCAAAATTGACCATTTACCTTACAAATTGCTTGATTCTTTGTTCACGGTAGAGGCCCCCAACCAATCAATTGGTTAAGTATGTTGATGGAGCCACCAATGGGGATTGAAGAAAGAGGGAAGCTCCAATTTCTTCAATTTGGAGAGAATTTTAGAGAATAGTAGAAATTAGCATTATTTCAGCATAACTCTAGTATAGTAAAATTCTTCTATTTTTTTCAAAGGATTCATGTTCTATTTATAGGAGAGGGAAGCTCTAACCAAAGCTAACTGAATTCTAGAATTTTCCAGATTCAGTTTGGTTGAATTTGGACTAGATTTGGATCTAGTTTGGTTCTTTTTTGATTCGGTTTGGTTCCATTTTGATTTGGTTTGATTCAAGAGAGAGGAGAGATAAAAATATCATAATTTTTATGAGTTTTAAACTCATTCAAGCATGTGAAATATGCACCTCCTTTAATGGACTCCCCTTCCTTACATATGTGTCAAAATGGAATCATTATACCCAAAATATCTCATATTTTTAATATTGCTCATAGTTTTTTACTAATAAACCTTGTACATTTTCAACTCTTCATCTTATATGAGCATTTACTCATTTTTGGATACCCAAAATATCTCATATTTTTTATATTACTCATAGTTTCTTACTAATAAACCTTGTACATAGTCAACTCTTCATCTTATGTGAGCATTTACTCATTTTTGGGTATCTTCTTTTACATATTGGATTTATCTCCTCCCTACACATGGATTGATGCTATTGGTCCATAGGAACCTTAATTGGACCATAATCCAAAAAATTCTGAAAAACTAGACTCTTAGGCTAAGGTCCTTTATACCCATTTCCAATAAATTCTAATTGCACATTAGAAAGTTCTTTTTGAATTTCTATTTCAGGGGAATTCATTTTAATAATATGAGAAACTTTTCTATCTAAAAATATTCAAAATCTGAATATTCTCTCTCTAGAATATTTTCTCTCTCTATGTCAAAATAGCTAGAGACAAGATCTCTTACATTTCTGAAGAGGGAATTGATTATAGGGGAATATGCTGGACATTTTGAGAGGTTGGGGAGGAATCTTACAAAAGGTCCCGCCAAAGCCTTTGTAGTAAAGGTCCCGCCAAAGCCTGCACCCTCTAACTTTAAAAGATTCCAAGCCCAGGGAAGTACTTCAAACTTTCCACCCCCGAAGAGGTAGTTTAAATGATGAAATCATTCATCACATCATAGGGATACAATGGGCAAAAGATGCATGGGATGAACTCAATAAATTATTTGGCACTCAAGAAAAATATTCAAAGATAAATCTGTTAATGCAATTCTACAAACTTGATATAAAGGAAAGTGAACCTTTAATCACATACTTGAACAAATACAAAATCATTAAGCAACAACTGGCAGCCATTGGTAGAAGATGATGAGGCACTAGCAGTGCTTCTAAAGAGTGTGGACAAAGGTGAATATGAAAACATTGTAGCAACCTTAAAGAATGTACCTGAATTGAAGCTGCACGAGATAGAAGGAGCTCTACTAGAGCAAAATACCAAGGTCAAAGAGAAGAAATGGTTGGACTCAATAGCTGGAGAGAAAAAAGCATTCTTCACCCGAGGAGGATTCTCACGAGGACGAGGTTGAGGAAGAGGCAGAGTAGGAGGAAGGACCTTCACTTGCCACAACTGTGGGAAGCCAAGACACATGGCAAGAGACTGCTACAACAAACCCAGTGGAGAAGGAACAACATCGGCAAACTTCTTGGAGGCTCCTAAGGAAGTGGAGTCAGATCATCTTTTCTGAGACAGAGAGAGAGAGAGAGAGAGAGAGAAACCCCACAACCCAATGTAACCTGCCCCAACAAAGTAAAACTACCTCTGAGCCACCGATGATGTAGGCCATAAGGTAGATGTATTTGTGAGCACTTTAGTCAAGGTCATGGGCACTTGTAGTATCCTTGGACACATAGAGAGAGAGAGTGTGTCAAGGACTATGAGTTTAGGGACTTGAGGCACTAGTCATGGACTACAATCTATCCTGAGCCGACAGCAGCCAATGATGTTGATGATGGCGATGATGAAGATGATCTTTTTGCACACTCCCACGTTCTCGATGATGATGTTAATAAAGGTGAGGATAAACTCCAAGCTTCCATGGATGATGAGAAGGGAGGTATTCATGATTCTTTTATACCTTGGGAAGCCTTTCTTTTTTCTGTAATCTTGTCCATGCTTTGGCTTTTGGCTTTTACTCTTTGCTTTCTTCTTTATTCAAAATATTGTTCAACTTTTGACCTAGCTTTTCCAAGTTCTTTTATGCTTTTCTTTTCAAACTTTAGGGCCTTGCTTCTTGGCCTTGGAGCTACTTTTTGAAAAATATGCTTTTAGCTTCTTCGTTTAGCTCAGTCTCCTCTTGCCACCAGTGGTGCCCCTAGGTCATGGTCAACCTAGTTTGACTTTTTGCTTTTTGATCGAGACTCGTGCTTTTTCTTAATCAAACCTTATGGACCCTGTCCCCATGTCTTCTTCCACCTGTCTAAAGTCCAAGCATGGGTTTCATCATGTGAAATAGAGCTAGGAGGGCGAAATAGTTACATTCCCTCCCTCTTACATCGCAGTTGTCCTCAATTGGTGGGTTTCACGTGTTCCAAGCATATCCACATTTTTCCAAGTGCATCAATATGTTCCAAGTATATCCATATGTTCCCGGTACATCATGTAGATCCATGTGTTTCAAGGTACTAGCCCCATCTGGTGATGAGCTTTTGCATCTGGTATTTCCCATATCTGTGGTGTCATCTGCTCATCTGGCGACATCTCAATGCCTTTTCTTTGACCAATAGCTTTATTCTTGATGGTACTTCTTCATGGCCTATCACATGTGTTAGATGAAATAAATGCATACTTACCCTCTGCAAAAACTAGACAGAAGCTAGTCAACAAAAAAGTATACATCATTCGTGTCTATTGGTGGGTACTCCAGGTACTGGCCATGTAGTTTGGATCCCAGTGGATTATCACATGCCATAAATTTAAGCATTGTCCACACATCAAAAATAGCACATAAAGTCAAAGAAATTCAAGCATACATCAATATACAATGCACAAGTAATGATCCTCCTATTCATGGATTATCCGATCTAGTTTCATCGAAAATCTTGATGAGCTATTTGGCTCCCAAGTGACACCGCTCATACTATCTCTGAAGGCCATCTAGTCACTAGGACCGCCGGAGAATTCATCAATAGTCATATGGGCCATCTGGTCGATTGACCACCCGACTATGAAATCCAATACAGTCGTTTGGGCCATCTAGTCGTGACTACAAAATCCAATACAGTCATCAGGGCCATCTGGTCGCAATGACCGCCCAACTACAAAATTGAATGCAGTCATCTAGGCCATTTGGTTGCAATGACCGCCCGACTGTGAAATCCAATACAGTCATCTGGGTCATCTAATCACAATGACCGCCCGACTGTGAAATCCAATAGTCATCTAGGCCATCTGGTCGCAATGACCGCTACGAAGTCGAATATATCTGGCATTGTTGCCATCAATGGGTCATTGCCTCCTATATACAAATCTCATTCTGACATTGTTGCCATCCAATGGGTCATCTGGAATCGTTGACACCCAAATACAAATCTCGTTTGGGCATCGTGGTCGTCCAATGGGTCTTTTGGCATTGTTGCCACCCAAATACAAACCATTCTCCTTAGGCTATTGAGCATCGTTGCCACCCAATTTAGAGCATGTCCAAGTAATCATTATAAGTAGAATAATGATCAATTCCAATCCAATATATATACAGTGAAGAGAGCTAGAGGCACAATCCCTTCCTCTTGAATCTGTCTTGATTGCAAGCCATCCATATACCTATATTTCAAATATATTTGAACCAACCACTTTCTCATAAACTCAAAGTATATCTGGATAGTCCTTGAAGTACTTATCTGGCATCCATTTTGCATCCACTTCCAAGAGAAACTTTCTAACCATGTTTTTCCTCTTTTTCTCACAGAATGAAACACAATTTGTTCTAGCTCTTCCATCCCTGATGGATCCTTCAATACAGGCTCCTCTTTGGGTAACCCTGTACATGGTTTCCATAAACTGACATGGAAGGCATTATATATCCTCTAAAGATCTGAAAGGTCCAACCGATAACATACACGGTTAATCTTCATAGTTTCCTAAAGAGGTCCATATACCATCATTCCCTGACTTTGGCAATCCAAGGATAAAATCCATAGCAATACTCTCCCATAGAACATTCAATGGGTGCAATAATCCTGCTAGCTTTTGTCAATCAAACTTTGACCTTCTGACAAAACATTCTTGAACATAAAGTTCAATGTCCTTTCTCATAGTAGTCCAATAGAAGTAGCTCTCCAAAGCTTAAAGTCTATTCAAGGTGTCTCTATGCTCCATGTAGGAAGGAGCATGGCATTCTTCCATAACTTTGGCCTCAATTCCTTGTGTCACACATAACTTGGGTTTGCATCATAAGAAAACCCTACTTGATGACATTAAAAGTCACCAAATCTCTAATCTGCAATCTACTCCAAAACATATTTGAAATCCTCTTTGGTAGCATAAGGATCCTTCATCAAAGTGAAATCCATAGGGTAACCCATAGAAACCGCATGGCTCAAGGGTCTTCGAGATAATGCATCTGCTTCCTTGTTGTCTTTGACATTCATAGGCCACAACATGGCCTACTTGGTTCAAGGCTGATCCAATGCAATCTCATCATGTTCAACCACAAAAAGGTCTAGAATAACCAACACCCGGCCCTTTGCTAGCATAAAGTCTCAATGCTTCAAAAGGGTTCTGTTTCAGCTTTGGTCCACAAAGATTCCATGGCTTTATTTGTCGAAACATGCAATGGGCTAAGCACTCCAAACCATTTGTCAAACTTCCTGGTATGATGTCAATTTGATGATCTCTCGATCTCTCTAGCTTCTTTGCCTTCCTTTACCTTGCCTGTCCTGAGGAAACTAGATCTGAGAGAGCAGGCCTAGGAGTAGCTTCCTTGTCTCCTCCATGAGAAATAGAGCGGCTAGCTCTAGATCTTCTCCAATGATGACTCCTTTGGCTCAAAGATAAGCTTTAACAGCTTCAACTTCTTTCTCTTTGGTGTCTCAATCCATGATGAAATCTTCAAATATTTGATCCCTTATTTGGTCCTTTTCCTTCCTAGCTCTCCAAGCTAGGAATTCTTCATCTTGGAGAAACTGTCTAAGTTGTTGAAAGTCATGGTACTCTTCTCATGACCTTGTTTCCTATACGATTCCTCCCCAGCCTCTCAAGATGTCCAGCATCTTCCCTTGTATTCAAATCCCTCTTCAGAAATATAAGAGATCTTGTTTCTACCAGTTTTGGCCTAGAGAGAGAAAATCTTCTAGAGAGTGGTAACTCAGTTTTTAAATATTTTTGGATAGAAAAATACCTCATCTTATTAAAATAAGTTCCCCTTGAAACAGAAGTTCAAAAAGATTTTCATGAGGTGCATTAGAAATTAAGTATAATCTGTTCAAGAGGCATTATCCTGGGATGTCAAGATTTTTTTAAAATTTTAAATTAAGGTTCCTATGGACCAATAAGATTCATCCAAATGTAGGGAGGAGATAAATAGAAGAATAAAAGGAAAATCTCCCAAAAATGAGTAAATACTCACATAAGATGAAGAGTTGACTAAGGACAAGGTTAATAGTTAAAAAAGAGAGATATTTAGATGAAATGATGCATTTTTTACACCTCAGTATGGGGGAATTTCCCTAATGAAGGAGGCGCCTATTTCACATGTGTGGGAGAGTTTTAAACTCCCAAATAATGAGATATTTTTATCTCTCCTCTCTCCTGTTTCAACTAGATCCAAAAAGTGGACTAAACTGACCCCAAAAAATGGTCAAAAATTGAGCAAACTGATCTGAAAATTTCTAGAATCAATTGGCTTGGTTAGAAGCTCACTTTTTCCTATAAATAGAAGCCTTCCCCTTTGTTGAAGCTTAATAGTGTTTTTGCACTGTTATCCTACTTCTCCCAAGAGCCAGAAAACTGTGAATTTACTCATAATTCATTAGTTTTTTGACCTTCCCTCTTGTAAAGACTGGTGGCCACTCTTGTTTCAAACAAGAGTAGAACCCTCAAACCATCAAGCTAAAGGAAAGCTCTCAAATTCCTTCGTAAGTTGGAGATTCTTCTCTTTTCTATTCGTTTTATGGTTTTTATGGTTTTTTATGATTTTTGTCTTCTCTAAATTGAAAATAATGTTATGCCTCATTGAAAAAAGGCATTCCCCTCTCTTCTTTAGTAAATCCAACCATTCTTATCCTAGATGAATGATAAATGAATAAAATCAAGTTTTTCATAATGTTTCTCTTTGATAAAGTAGAAAATGTTTACATTAGAATGATTTAAATATTCTTGGAGAACTTAAAATTAATTTTAGAGAGTAAAATTTAAAAATGGTCAGCCATACAAAGGAGGTTATGGTAAAAATTTTTAAAAATTTAAAAATAAGTATTATCTTTTATTATTCTAAAAGAGTAATCCTTATGGTTTCTATATTCTAAAGTGTCATTTTCATGCATAGAAGATGCATTTTGATTATTTGAATTAAAAAAACTATTATAAAAGTATTACTTTCATTATTATTTATTTTTATGCATAAAAGTATGCATAAAAGATTATTTTTTTATTATAAAAGTGTCACTTTTATCATTATTGATTCTTATGCATAAAAGTATGCATAAAATATTATTTTTTTATTATAAAAGTATCACTTTTATCATTATTGATTCTTATGCATAAAAGTATGTATAAGAGATTATTTTTTTTATTATGAAAGTGTTACTTTTATCATTATTGATTTGCATGCATAAAAGATTATTTTTTATATTATAAAAGTGTTACTTTTATCATTATTTATTTTCAAGCATAAAATCATGCATAAAAGAAATTTATTTTTATTATAAAAGTGTTACTTTTGTCATTATTGATTTTCAAGCATAAAAGTATGCATAAAAGATTATTTTTATTATAAAAGTGTTACTTTTATCTTTATTCATTTTCAAGCATAAAAGTATGCATAAAAGAAATTTTATTTTATTATAAAAGTGTTACTTTTATCATTATTGGTTTTTATGCATAAGAGGATGCATAAAAGAAATCTCTTTTTTTTATAAAAGTGTTACTTTTATCATTATTGATTTTTATGCATAAGAGGATGCATAAAAGAAATTTATTTTTATTATAAAAGTGTTACTTTTATCATTATTGATTTTTATGCATAAGAGGATGCATAAAAGAAATTTATTTTTATTATAAAAGTGTTACTTTTATCATTATTGATTTTTATGCATAAGAGGATGCATAAAAGAAATTTATTTTTATTATTAAAATGTTACTTTTATCATTATTGATTTTTATGCATAAGAGGATGCATAAAAGAAATTTATTTTTATTATAAAAGTGTTACTTTTATCATTATTGATTTGTATGCATAAAAGATAATTTATTTAAAAGTTTTATTTTCATCATAAATGATTCTTATCCATAAATGGATGCATAAAAGAAATTCTTTTATATTAAAAGAGTGATTTTCATCATAAATGATTTGTATGCATGGATGCATAAAAGAAATTCTTTTATATTAAAAGAGTGATTTTCATCTTAAATGATTTTTATGCATAAATGGATGCATAAAAGAAATTCTTTCATATTAAAAGAGTGATTTTCATCATAAATGATTTTTATGATGATAAAAGTGTGACTTTCTTCAATGCATATAGAATTTTTATATTTAAATAAGGTTTCTCTTAATCCTCTGTTTAATTTCCGTAAAAATTGAAAAAATGAATAAGTAGATAATCTGTGAGAAGAAATGCTACCGTTTCATATTCACTAAGATGGTAATGAGAAAATTCAATTAAATTATCGAAGTCGGAGATCGAGATAAATGATTATTTTATTCCTCATAGAAAATTTATGTTTTAGAAATCTGTAAGCAAATATTCGACGAACGAAATTTAAAAAAAGAGAAATTGAAATATTACCTTTCGAGAAAGATAGTTTAGGAAGAACCTTTTCAGACCCAAACTCTGATTCTCAGACTATTGATCAAGACCTAATTCCTTCGTCAATTTCAATCAATGAGACGATGTGCCTAGTTCAGGAAAAATATACTCAAATCCCCCACCGAATCTGAAACTAAGTTATGACTTTTGATTTTGATATGAGGATCAAGTTAACAGAATTCGAGGAATTCTGTTTGGAATTCGGACCTGGATCTAGAAGTATTGGGATATGGATTTAAGATTATTCATGGTTTTCAAACAAAATCAAAACTGAAAACTTGCATAGAAATCGTGTTTTCTTAAAGGATTGTCTTACGCCAGAATGCTGGAGGGAGCATTTGGCATATATGTTTATCTAAGGGAAGTTCGGTTGCAACAGCTGGCGGGGAGTGTTCGAGGGACAGCTCACGCGGCAAAAACCTGCCTAGGTCTTGACCAGCCTGGGTATGGTGAAAAATGGTGTGCTTCTGATACAATGGGCGAGGGCCGACGAAGCGGTCCCTGAGTGAAGTGCCAGGACACCTAAGGAGGATCCTGGAGGGTTCTGACCAGGCGATGCACGGGCTCGCGGTGCTTAGGACACCCATACGTATGTCGAGGAAGATATATATATATATGTTGACGAAATGATTATTGTAATCTGTTACTCGATCTCGTTGCTGACCAGCTGGTCCCAACAGAGAGTCCAGAGTAGTAGTGTTTTTGTGAAACAAGGGAATGAATGGAAATTTTGAGTTATGAAATCTGTGACTATATCTGTTTTGTCAATGGATTGTTTTTATATTAAAGTTTTAAAGAGGAGTGTGTGCGTATCTGTTTTCTAAAGCTAAAGTTAAGAAAGGCATTCAATTATTGGTGGGTGAGTACTTGTTTGGTTCTACCGATTCCAGTGGTAGGGTGGTGGCTAACCCATGGTCCGGATGGCTGGAATCAGTGGAATCAGTGGTAGGGTGGTGGCTAACCCATGGGCCGGATGGCTGGAATCAGTGGAGTTTTAATAATCAAACTAAGAAATCTTAGGATTACACTAGGATTCGAGTAGCTAGTTAATTCCTTGATAAATTTCTCAATTGAGTGGATCAACGGCTGTGCCTGATCTTGATTAGGAAAAAAGCGTTGAAATTACTCAAATGATCAAATTATATCAGCGATAGTTTCCTTCTATCTGGTTCATTCAGGTGAAGGATAGTTTAGAATTGATCTCGTTCGAAAAAAATTCGTTAAGAAAATTCAAAAAGGTGGAATCGTCCTCGCTTTTCGGGCATGGAAAATTTTCTCGGTTTCGGTTTTTGGAGTGACCACACCAGCCTAGTCTCATGCCGCCGAACATTCGTGGGTGAGGCCCCCAGTAAGAAACCCCGCCCCACGCATGAGGGGGCTGCTTCCACTGTCAGCTACCGGGAGTCCGGTGTGCGGAGGGGGCAGAGGGATCTCACAATTGGTATCAGAGCAGAAATTGCCTAAATTTTTAATAGAAATCTAGGAAAGAAATGTTTTTCACTTGTTAATACTATGTGAATGAACTTCAAAAATTGAAAACTTATAAATTGAATTGGAAATTTATAGATGGACACCCCGAACCTATCTGGAATTCCTGGACTCTCTCAGAGTCAGGATATGATAGCTTTTGTGTTTGATCACCTCATCAACTCTGCTACGACCTGAATGAGCAGAGTGAGACTCGCTCGCCATTTTGAGAGTCTTTACTTTCCTGATCCTCTTGAGCGATGTTGGTATATGTGGTTCTGTGGAGGACAGTGTATTAACATCAGTACCAGTCAGCGTCAGAGGCTTAGACAAGATATTTCCTTGGCCATGATTCTGATAAGACTAGGGCTTGTTCAATGTCTTTCCTCTTTTTCTCACAGAATGAAACACAATTTGTTCTATCTCTTCCATCCCTGATGGAAGAGTCCTTCAATACAGGCTCCTCTTTGGGTAACCCTGTACATGGTTTCCATAAACTAACATGGAAGGCATTATATATCCTCTAAAGATCTGAAAGGTCCAACCGATAACATACACGGTTGATCTTCATAGTTTCCTAAAGAGGTCCATATACCATCATTCCCTGACTTTGGCAATCCAAGGATAAAATCCATAACAATACTCTCCCATAGAACATTCAATGGGTGCAATAATCATGCTAGCTTTTGTCAATCAAACTTTGACCTTCTGACAAAACATTCTTGAACATAAAGTTCAATGTCCTTTCTCATAGTAGTCCAATAGAAGTATCTCTCCAAAACTTAGAGTCTATTCAAGGTGTCTCTATGCTCCATGTAGGAAGGAGTATGGCACTCTTCCATAACTTTGGTGCCTCAATTCCTTGTGTCACACATAACTTGGGTTTGCATCATAAGAAAACCTTACTTGATGACATTAAAAGTCACCAAATCTCTAATCTGCAATCTACTCCAAAACATATTTGAAATCCTCTTTGGTAGCATAAGGATCCTTCATCAAAGTGAAATCCATAGGGTAACCCATAGAAACCGCATGGCTCAAGGGTCTTCGAGATAATGCATCTGCTTCCTTGTTGTCTTTGACATTCATAGGCCACAACATGGCCTACTTGGTTCAAGGCTGATCCAATGCAATCTCATCATGTTCAACCACAAAAAGGTCTAGAATAACCATCACCTGGCCCTTTGCTAGCATAAAGTCTCAATGCTTCAAAAGGGTTCTGTTTCAGCTTTGGTCCACAAAGATTCCATGGCTTTATTTGTCGAAACATGCAATGGGCTAAGCACCACTCCAAACCATTTGTCAAATTTCCTGGTATGATGTCAATGTGATGATCTTTCCATCTCTCTGGTTCTTTGCCTTCCTTTACCTTACCTATCCTGAGGAAACTACATCTAAGAGAGCAGGCCTAGGAGTAGCTTCCTTGTCTCCTCCATGAGAAATAGAGCGGCTAGCTCTAGATCTTCTCCAATGGTGACTCCTTTGGCTCAAAGATAAGCTTTAACAGCTTCAACTTCTTTCTCTTTGGTGGCTCGATCCATGATGAAATCTTCAAATATTTAAGCCCTTATTTGGTCCTTTTCCTTCCTAGCTCTCCAAGCTAGGAATTCTTCATCTTGGAGAAACTGTCTAAGTTGTTGAAAGTCATGGTACTCTTCTCATGACCTTGTTTCCTATAAGATTCCTCCCCATCCTATCAAGATGTTCAGCATCTTCCCCTGTAATCAAATCCCTCTTCAGAAATATAAGAGATCTTGTTTCTACCAGTTTTGGCCTAGAGAGAGAAAATCTTCTAGAGAGTGGTAATTCAGTTTTTAAATATTTTTGGATAGAAAAATACCTCATCTTATAAAAATAAGTTCCCCTGAAACAGAAGTTCAAAAATATTTTCAGAAGGTGCATTAGAAATTAAGTATAATCTGTTCAAGAGGCATTATCCTGGGGGGTCAAGATTTTTTCAAAATTTTAAATTAAGGTTCCTATGGACCAATAAGATTCATCCAAATGTAGGGAGGAGATAAATAGAAGAATAAAAGGAAAATCCCCCAAAAATGAGTAAATACTCACATAAGATGAAGAGTTGACTAAGGACAAGGTTAATAGTTAAAAAAGAGAGATATATAGATGAAATGATGCATTTTTTACACCTCAGTATGGGGGAATTTCCCTCATGAAGGAGGCGCCTATTTCACATGTGTGGGAGAGTTTTAAACTCCCAAATAATGAGATATTTTTATCTCTCCTCTCTCCTATTTCAACTAGATCCAAAAAGTGGACTAAACTGACCCCAAAAAATGGTCAAAAATTGAGCCAACTGATCTGAAAATTTCTAGAATCAATTGGCTTGGTTAGAAGCTCACTTTTTCCTATAAATAGAAGCCTTCCCCTTTGTTGAAGCTTAATAGTGTTTTTGCACTGTTACCCTACTTCTCCCAAGAGCCAAAAAACTGTGAATTTAGTCATAATTCATTGGTTTTTTGACCTTCCCTCTTCTAAAGACTGGTGGCCACTCTTGTTTCAAACAAGAGTAGAACCCTCAAACCATCAAGCCAAAGAAAAGCTCTCAAATTCCTTCATAGGTTGGAGATTCTTCTCTTTTCTATTCATTTTATGGTTTTTATGGTTTTTTATGATTTTTGTCTTCTCTAAATTGAAAATGATGTTATGCCTCATTGAAAAAAGGCATTCCCCTCTCTTCTTTAGTAAATCCATTCATTCTTATCCTAGATGAATGATTAATGAATAAAATTAAGTTTTTCATAATGTTTCTCTTTGATAAAGTAGAAAATGTTTACATTAGAATGATTTAAATACTCTTGGAGAACTTATAATTAATTTTAGAGAGTAAAAATTAAAAAATGGTCAGCCATACAAAGGAGGTTATGGCAAAAATTTTTAAAAATTTAGAAATAAGTATTATCTTTTATTATTCTAAAAGAGTAATCCTTATGGTTTCTATATTCTAAAGAGTCATTTTCATGCATAGAAGATGCATTTTGATTATTTGAATTAAAAAATTTATTATAAAAGTATTACTTTCATTATTATTTATTTTTATGCATAAAAGTATGCATAAAAGATTTTTTTTAATGATAAAAGTGTCACTTTTATCATTATTGATTCTTATTCATAAAAGTATGCATAAAAGATTTTTTTTTAATTATTAAAGTGTTACTTTTATCATTACTAATTTTCATGCATAAAAGTATGCTTAAAAGATTATTTTTTTTGTTATAAAAGTGTTACTTTTATCATTATTGATTTTCATGCCTAAAAGTATGCATAAAAGATTTTTTTTATTATAAAAGTGTTACTTTTATCAATATTGATTTTCAAGCATAAAAGTATGCATAAAAGAAATTTATTTTTATTATAAAAGTGTTACTTTTATCATTATTGAATTTCAAGCATAAAAAAGATTATTTTTATTATAAAAGTGTTACTTTTATCTTTATTGATTTTCAAGCATAAAAGTATGCATAAAAGAAATTTATTTTTATTATAAAAGTGTTACTTTTATCATTATTGATTTTTATGCATAAGAGGATGCATAAAAGAAATTTATTTTTATTATAAAAGTGTTACTTTTATCATTATTGATTTTTATGCATAAGAGGATGCATAAAAGAAATTTATTTTTATTATTAAAATGTTACTTTTATCATTATTGATTTTTATGCATAAGAGGATGCATAAAAGAAATTTATTTTTATTATAAAAGTGTTACTTTTATCATTATTGATTTGTATGCATAAATATATGCATAAAAGATAATTTTTTTAAAAGTTTGATTTTCATCATAAATGATTCTTATGCATAAATGGATGCATAAAAGAAATTCTTTTATATTAAAAGAGTGATTTTCATCATAAATGATTTGTATGCATAAACATATGCATAAAAGATATTTTTTATATTAAAAGTGTGATTTTCATCATAAAGAATTTTTAAATGCATAAAAGAAATTCTTTTATATTAAAAGAGTGATTTTCATCATAAATGATTTGTATGCATAAAAGATATTTTTTTTATATTAAAAGTGTAATTTTTATCATAAAGGATTTTTATGCATAAATGGATGCATAAAAGAAATTCTTTTATATTAAAAGAGTGATTTTCATCATAAATGATTTTTATGCATAAATGGATGCATAAAAGAAATTCTTTCATATTAAAAGAGTGATTTTCATCATAAATGATTTTTATGATAATAAAAGTGTGACTTTCTTCAGAATTAGATTTGATGCATATAGAATTTCTATATTTAAATAACGGTTCTCTTAATCCTCTGTTTAATTTCCGTAAAAATTAGAAAAACGAATAAGTAGATAATCTGTAAGAAAAAATGCTACCGTTTCATATTCACTAAGATGGTAATGAGAAAATTCAATTAAATTATTGAAGTCGGAGATCGAGATAAATGATTATTTTATTCCTCATAGGAAATTTTATTATTTAGAAATCTGTAAGCAAATATTCGACGAACGAAATTTAGAAAAAGAGAAATTGAAATTTTACCTTTCGAGAAAGATAGTTTAGGAAGAACCTTTCTAGACCCAAACTCTGATTCAGACTATTGATCAAGACCTAATTCCTTCGTCAATTTCAATCAATGACGATGTGCCCAGTTCAGGAAAAATGTACTCAAATCCCAAACCGAATCTGAAACTAAGTTATGACTTTTGATTTTGATCTGAGGATCAAGTTAACAGAATTAGAGGAATTCTGTTTGGAATTCAGACCTGGATCTACAAGTATTGGGATATGGATTTAAGATTATTCATGGTTTTCAAACAAAATCAAAACTGAAAACTTGCATAGAAACTGTGTTTTCTTAAAGGACTATCTTACGCCAGAATGCTGGAGGGAGCATTTGGCATATATGTTTATCTAAGGGAAGTTCGGTTGCAACAGCTGGCGGGGAGTGTTCGAGGGACAGCTCACGCGGCAAAAACCTGCCCAGGTCTTGACCAGCCTGGGTATGGTGAAAAATGGTGTGCTTCCGATACGATGGGCGAGGGCCGACGAAGTGGTCCCTGAGTGAAGTGCCAGGACACCTAAGGAGGATCTTGGGGAGGGTTCTGACCAAGCGATGCACGGGCTCGAGGTGCTTAGGTCACCCATACGTATGTCGAGGAAGATATATATATGTATGTTGACGAAATGATTATTGTAATCTATTACTGGATCTCGTTTGCTGACCAGCTGGTCCCAAAGGGAGAGTCCAGAGTAGTACTATTTTTGTGAAACAAGGGATTGAATGAAAATTTTGAGTTATGAAATCTGTGACCATATCTGTTTTGTCAATGGATTATTTTTATATTAAAGTTTTAAAGAGGAGTGTGTGCGTATCTGTTTTCTAAAGCTAAAGTTAAGAAAGGCATTCAATTATGGGTGGGTGAGTACTTGTTTGGTTCTACCGATTGTTGCAGTGGTAGGGTGGTGGCTAACCCATGGGCCGGATGGCTGGAATCAGTGGAGTTTTAATAATCAAACTGAGAAATCTTAGCATTACGCTAGGATTCGAGTAGCTAGTTAATTCCCTGATAAATTTCTCAATTGAGTGGATCAACGGCTGTGCCTGATCTTGATTAGGAAAAAAGCGTTGAAATAACTCAAATGATCAAATTATATCAGCGATAGCTTCCTTCTATCTGGTTTATTCAGGTGAAGGATAGTTTAGAATTGATCTCGTTAGAAAAAAAATTCGTTAAGAAAATTCAAAGAGGTGGAATCGTCCCCGCTTTCCGGGCATGGAAAATTTTCCCGGTTTTGGTTTTTGGAGTGACCACCAGCTTAGTCTCGTGCGCGGACATTCGTGGCCAAGGCCCCGAGTGAGAAACCCTGCCCCGTGCATAAGGGGGCTACTTCCGCGCTGTCAGCTTACCGGGAGTCCCCCCGCCGATGCGCGGAGGGGGCAGAGGGATCTAACAGTTAACCCTATATTCGTGAGTTTGGGAATTTCCCAACTCCTATTTTTTGAATACTAAAAAGGTGGGACCTGGATAACATGCCTATAAGTTTCTCAAAACCATATCATGTGACCTATTGTTGGAAAGTGCTTGGAAAATGGAATCTAGTGAGCTATAGAGCGCTCAATTTGGAGTAACGGTGTTCAAGTTATGATTAATCCAAAGATTTGACCACGTGTCCCAAACTACTGGGAAATTCCCATATTCCCCAATATGGTGTTAGTTGTATCAGAGCAAAAATTGCCTAAATTTTTAATAGAAATCTGGGAAAGAAATGTTTTTCACTTGTTAATACTATGTGAATGAACTTCAAAAATTGAAAACTTATAAATTGAATTGGAAATTTATAGATGGACACCCCGAACCTATCTAGAATTCCTGGACTCTCTCAGAGTCAGGATATGATAGCTTTTGCGTTTGATCACCTCATCAACTCTGCTACGACCCGAATGAGCAGAGTGAGACTCGCTCGCCATTTTGAGAGTCTTTACTTTCCTGATCCTCTTCAGAGACGTCGGTATATGTGGTTCTGTGGAGGACGGTGTATTAACATTAGTACCAGTCAGCGTCAGAGGCTCAGGCAAAATATTTCCTTGGCCATGATTTTGATAAGACTAGGGCTTGTTTAGCATGTTCTACTCTGTGATCATTCACCCAGGAACTTCAGAACTTCATGCCGATTTTTTAGACTTCTTAGCCGCTTTATCCCGAAAAATAGAATTAGAGCACCTCTTTGTGTAATGAATCATGTGTACCATGGTATGTCTTCTTCACAGTTTCGCTTCTTTATACAATTACGACTGAGGCGGTGATTCTAGAGCCGAGCTCCTCTATGTACATATTGCAACTTTTATATAAATATAGAAATGTTTTCTGGAGAAAAAAAAATTCCTAGTGTATAAACGGACAATCTGATAAAGAAAAATCTGTTATCGGACATATGTCATAGATCTCCAATAAGATCATTGTCTTGTTTAAGAAATTGTTTTCCGAACCTCTTAAGTCTTAGGATCTCATGGATGATATCAAAATAAAAATTTAATAATATATAAATTTTTGGCAGATCATGAGACGAGGAAACCGTGGCCGTCAGCCAGACCCTCTCTCTGAAGATGAAGAGCTTGACCCTGATGTTCGCAAGGCTCTTCATAGGACTCAGCGAGGACCCTTCAAAGGAGAAGGGGAGAACCTAGGCGAGGCTGTGAAGAAATGGGTGGAAGCCATGGAAGAATATTTTGATGTCACAGGCTACAATGAGCAGAGCAAAATGGCTCTTGCCCGGCTGAAAATAGTGGAAACAACCAGGGTAGCATGGAGGAACCACTGTGACACCAACCGTCTGGACAGAAATACTCAGTCCTGGAACGACCTAAAAACCTATCTAAGGAAGAGATTTTGTCCCCCTGGATTTTTGGAAATCAAAATGAACAAATTCTTAGAGCTAAAGCAGGAGAGCAAAACCATCGAGGAATATCACCAGGCCTTTGCTCTTCTACTCAAATATTCACCACCTCTAGATGAAGAACAACTCATGGCTAGGTTCATTCGGGAAATGAACGAACCCTTGGACACACTGGTCAAAAATGCCAAGCCAGTGTCCATGGGTGAAGCAGTAAGAATGGCAAAAGATTTTGCCAAAGCCTTTGTAGTAAAGGTCCCGCCAAAGCCTGCACCCTCTAACTTTAAAAGATTCCAAGCCCAGGGAAGTACTTCAAACTTTTCACCCCCCCTCCCCCCCCCGAAGAGGCAGTTTAAATGATGAAATCATTCATCACATCATAGGGATACAATGGGCAAAAGATGCATGGGATGAACTCAAAAAATTATTTGGCACTCAAGCAAAAATTTCAAAGATAAATCTGTTAATGCAATTCTACAAACTTGATATAAAGGAAAGTGAACCTTTAATCACATACTTGAACAAATACAAAATCATTAACCAACAACTGGCAGCCATTGGTAGAAGATGATGAGGCACTCGCAATGCTTCTAAAGAGTGTGGACAAAGGTGAATATGAAAACATTGTAGCAACCTTAAAGAATGTACCTGAATTGACTGCACGAGATAGAAGGAGCTCTACTAGAGCAAAATACCAAGGTCAAAGAGAAGAAATGGCTGGACTCAATAGCTGGAGAGAAAAAAACATTCTTCACCCGAGGAGGATTCTCACGAGGACGAGGACGAGATAGAGGTAGAGTAGGAGGAATTACCTTCACTTGCCACAATTGTGGGAAGCCAGGGCACATGGCAAGAGACTGCTACAACAAACCCAGTGGAGAAGGAACAACATCGGCAAACTTCATGGAGGCTCCTAAGGAAGTGGAGTCAGATCATCTTTTCTGAGAGAGAGAGAGAGAGAGAGAGAGAGAGAGAGAGAGAGAGAGAGAGAGAGAGAGAAACCCCACAACCCAATGTGACCTACCCCACAACCCAATGTGACCTACCCCAACAGAGTAAAACCACCTCTGAGCCACTGATGTAGGCCATGTGGTAGATGTATGTGTGAACACTTTAGTCAAGGTCACGGGCACTTGTAGTATCCTTGGACACATAAAGAGAGAGAGTGTCAAGGACTATGAGTTTAGGGACTTGAGGCACTAGTCGTGGGCTACCAACTCGTGGGCTACCAAGTACGAGGGAAACTTGGTATAGCATCCAAGTGTGCTAGGATTATTCACTTGAGGGGAGGTGTTGAAATATACAAGTGAATAGGGTGTGTGCGGGAACAAGCCCTTAGCAAGCGGTTGTAAAAGAGAAATTATAAATGAGTGAGAAGCTATGAAAAGGTGAGAGGTATCTACCAGGAGAGAATAAAGGGTAGCATGAGAAGATTTAGGATGTGTGGAGATATTCTGGGAAGAGGTGGAGAGAATCAAGCAAAAGAAGTGGAGTGAATCAAGGAGAGATTAGTGGGATTAGATGCTTGGATGTAAACTCTATAAATTGAGGCATTGGCCTAATGAGAATTTGCTGGTTTTTGATCATGATCCATGCCTACATTAAGCTATCAGTTAATTGCTATTACGTATTAATCATCGTCTAATCTCTTTGTTAATGATGTTGATTCTTGCATTTGATCCACCATAGCTCATCACATTGCTGTAAATTTAACAGTTATGAAGGAGAAACACCACGAGAAACTCCTTGACTGTGCTGGTTTTGCCTTGGTGTAATTACCCTAGAGAAACGGGCTTGTGGGCTCCATTGCCAATAGAGCGAGCATCAACTAGTGGGACACATGTTCTTTTTGATGATCTGGCTTGGACAATGAGACAAATTTGAGAGCTTGCAATCTATCCTGAGCCGGCCCAGCAGCCAATGATGTTGATGATGGCGATGATGAAGATGATCTTTTCGCACACTCCCACGTTCTCGATGATGATTTTAATAAAGGTGAGGATAAACTCCAAGCTTCCATGGATGATGAGAAGGGAGGGATTCATGATTCTTTTATACCTTGGGAAGCCTTTCTTTTTTCCAAAATCTTGTCCATGCTTTGGCTTTTGGCTTTTACTCTTTGCTTTCTTCTTTATTCAAAATATTGCTCAACTTTTGACTAGCTTTTCCAAGTTCTTTTATGCTTTTCTTTCCAAACTTTGGGGCCTTGCTTCTTGGCCTTGGAGCTACTTTTTGAAAAATATGCTTTTAGCTTCTTCGTTTAGCTCAGTCTCCTCTTGCCACCAACAGTGGTGCCCCTAGGTCATGGTCAACCTAGTTTGACTTTTTGCTTTTTGACCGAGACTCATGCTTTTTCTTAATCAAACCTTATGGACCCTGTCCCCATGTCTTCTTCCACATGTCTAGTGTCCAAGAATGGGTTTTATCATGTGAAATAGAGCTAGGAGGGCCAAATAGTTACATTCCCTCCCTCTTACATCGCAGTTGTCCTCAATTGGTTGGTTGCACGTGTTCCAAGCATATCCACATTTTTCCAAGTGCATCCATATGTTCCAAGTATATCCATATGTTCCCGGTACATCATGTACATCCATATGTTTCAAGGTACTAGCCCCATCTGATGAGCTTTTGCATCTGGTATTTCCCATATATGTGGTGTCATCTGCTCATCTGGCAACATCTCAATGCCTTTTCTTTGACCAATAGCTTTATTCTTGATGGTACTTCTTCATGGCCTATCACGTGTTAGATGAAATAAATGCATACTTACCCTCTGTAAATACTAGACAGAAGCTAGTCAAAAAAAAGTATACATCATTTGTGTCTATTGGTGGGTACTCCAGGTACTGGCCATGTAGTTTGGATCCTAGTGGATTATCACATGCCATAAATTTAAGCATTGTCCACACATCAAAAATAGCACATAAAGTCAAAGAAATTCAAGCATACATCAATATACAATGCACAAGTAATGATCCTCCTATTCATGGATTATCCAATCTTTGAAAATCCTGATGAGCTATTTGGCTCCCAAGGGACACCGCTCATACTATCTCTAAAGGCCATCTAGTCACTAGGACCGCCCGAGAATTCATCAATAGTTATATGGGCCATCTGGTCGATTGACCACCCGACTATGAAATCCAATACAGTCATTTGGGCCATCTAGTCGTGACTACAAAATCTAATACAGTCATCAAGGCCATCTAGTCGTGACTATGAAATCCAATACAGTCATCAGGGCCATCTGGTCGTGACTACAAAATCCAATACAGTCATTTGGGCCATCTAGTCATGACTACAAAATCCAATACAGTCATCAGGGCCATCTGGTCGTAATGACCGCCCAACTGCAAAATTGAATGCAGTCATCTAGGCCATTTGGTTGCAATGACCCCCCGACTGTGAAATCCAATACAGTCATCTGGGTCATCTAATCACAGTGACCCCCCTAATGTGAAATCCAATAGTCATCTAGGCCATCTGGTCTCGCAATGACTGCTTAACTACGAAGTCGAATATATCTGGCATCGTTGCCATCAATGGGTCATTGCCTCCCATATACAAATCTCATTTTCACATTATTGCCATCCAATGGGTCATCTGGCATCGTTGACATCCAAATACGAATCTCGTTTGGGCAGGTCTTTTGGCATTATTGCCACCCAAATACAAACCGTTCTCCTTAGGCTATTGAGCATCATTGCCACCCAAACTAGAGCATGTCCAAGTAATCATTATAAGTAGAATAATGATCAATTCCAATCCAATATATATACAGTGAAGAGAGCTAGAGGCACAATCCCTTCCTCTTGAATCTGTCTTGATTGCAAGACATCCATATACCTATATTTCAAATATATCTGAACCAACCACTTTCTCATAAACTCAAAGTATATCTGGACAGTCCTTGAAGTACTTATCTGGCATCCATTTTGCATCCACTTCCAAGAGAAACTTTCTAACCATGTCTTTCCTCTTTTTCTCACACACAGAACGAAACACAATTTGTTCTAGCTCTTCCATCCCTGATGGGTCCTTCAATACAGGCTCCTCTTTGGGTAACCCTGTACATGGTTTCCATAAACTAACATGGAAGGCATTATATATCCTCTAAAGATCTGAAAGGTCCAACTGATAACATACACGGTTGATCTTCATAGTTTCCTAAAGAGGTCCACATACCATCATTCCCTAACTTTGGCAATCCAAGGATAAAATCCATAGCAATACTCTCCCATAGAACATTCAATGGGTGCAATAATCCTGCTAGCTTTTGTCAATCAAACTTTGACCTTCTGACAAAACATTCTTGAACATAAGTCTTTAGTAAATCCAACCATTCTTATCCTAGATGAATAACTAATGAATAAAATCAAGTTTTTCATAATGTTTCTCTTTGATAAAGTAGAAAATGTTTACATTAGAATGATTTAAATACTCTTGGAGAACTTATAATTAATTTTAGAGAGTAAAAATTAAAAAATGGTCAGCCATACAAAGGAGGTTATGGCAAAATTTTTTTAAAAAATAGAAATAAGTATTATCTTTTATTATTCTAAAAGAGTAATCCTTATGGTTTCTATATTCTAAAGTGTCATTTTCATGCATAGAAGATGCATTTTAATTATTTGTATAAAAGAAATTTATTTTTATTATAAAAGTATTACTTTCATTATTATTTATTTTTATGCATAAAAGATTATTTTTTTATTTATAAAAGTGTCACTTTTATCATTATTGATTCTTATGCAAAAAAGTATGCATAAAAGATTTTTTTTATTATAAAAGTGTCACTTTTATCATTATTGATTCTTATGCATAAAAGTATGCATAAAAGATTATTTTTTTATTATAAAAGTGTTACTTTTATCATTATTTATTTTCATGCATAAAAGTATGCATAAAAGTCTTTTCTTTTGTTATAAAAGTGTTACTTTTATCATTATTGATTTTCATGCATAAAAGTATGCATAAAAGATTATTTTTATTATTATAAAAGTGTTACTTTTATCATTGTTGATTTTCAAGCATAAAAGTATGCATAAAAGAAGTTCATTTTTATTATAAAAGTGTTAGTTTTATTATTATTGATTTTAAAGCATAAAAGTATGCATAAAAGAATATTTTTATTATAAAAGTGTTACTTTTATCTTTATTGATTTTCAACCATAAAAGTATGCATAAAAGAAATTTATTTTTACTATAAAAGTGTTACTTTTATCAATATTAATTTTAATGCATAAGAGGATGCATAAAAGAAATTTATTTTTATTATAAAAGTGTTACTTTTATCATTATTAATTTTTATGCATAAGAGGATGCATAAAAGAAATTTATTTTTATTAGAAAAGTGTTACTTTTATCATGATTGATTTTTTTGCATAAGAGGATGCATAAAAGAAATTTATTTTTATTATAAAAGTGTTACTTTTATCAGTATTGATTTTTATGCATAAGAGGATGCATAAAAGAAATTTATTTTTATTATAAAATTATCACTTTTATCATTCTTGATTTTTATGCATAAGAGGATGCATAAAAGAAATTTATTTTTATTATAAATGTGTTACTTTTATCATTATTGATTTTTATGCATAATAGGATGCATAAAAGAAATTTATTTTTATTATAAAAGTATTACTTTTATCATTATTGATTTGTATGCATAAATATATGCATAAAAGATAATTTTTTTAAAAGTTTGATTTTCATCATAAATAATTTTTATGCATAAATGGATGCATAAAAGAAATTCTTTCATATTAAAAGAGGGATTTTGATTTGTATGCATAAACACATGCATAAAAGATATTTTTTTATATTAAAAGTGTGATTTTCATCATAAAGGATTTTTAATGCATAAATGGATGCATAAAAGAAATTCTTTTATATAAAAGAGTGATTTTCATCATAAATGATTTGTATGCATAAAAGATATTTTTTTTATATTAAAAGTGTAATTTTCATCATAAAGGATTTTTATGCATAAATGGATGCATAAAAGAAATTCTTTTATATTAAAAGAGTGATTTTCATCATAAATGATTTTTATGCATAAATGGATGCATAAAAGAAATTCTTTCATATTAAAAGAGTGATTTTCATTATAAATGATTTTTATGATGATAAAAGTGTGACTTTCTTCAAAATTAGATTTGATGCATATAGAATTTTTATATTTAAATAAGGGTTCTCTTAGTCCTCTGTTTAATTTTCGCAAAAATTGGAAAAACAAATAAGTAGATAATCTGTGAGAAGAAATGCTGCCGTTTCATATTCACTAAGATGGTAATGAGAAAATTCAATTAAATTATCGAAGTCAGAGATCGAGATAAATGATTATTTTATTCCTCATAGGAAATTTATGTTTTAGAAATCTGTAAGCAAATATTCAACGAATGAAATTTAGAAAAAGAGAAATTGAAATATTACCTTTTGAGAAAGATAGTTTAGGAAGAACCTTTCTAGACCCAAACTCTGATTCAGACTATTGATCAAGACCTAATTCCTTCGTCAATTTCAATCAATGACGATGTGCCCAGTTCACGAAAAATATACTCAAATCCCCCACCGAATCTAAAACTAATTTATGACTTTTGACTTTGATCTGAGGATCAAAGTCAAAAGTTATGACTTTTAACTTGATCTGAGAATCAAGTTAACAGAATTCGAGGAATTCTGTTTGGAATTCAGACCTGGATCTAGAAGTATTGGGATATGGATTTAAGATTATTCATGGTTTTCAAACAAAATCAAAACCGAAAACTTGCATAGAAACCGTGTTTTCTTAAAGGACTGTCTTACGCCAAAATGTTGGAGGGAGCATTTGGCATATATGTTTATCTAAGGGAAGTTCGATTGCAACAGTTCGACGAACAGCTCACGCGGCAAAAACCTGCCCAGGTCTTGAGCAGCCTGGGTATGGTGAAAAATGGTGTGCTTCCGATACGATGGGCGAGGCTTAAAGTTTTAAAGAGGAGTGTGTACATATCTGTTTTCTAAAGCTAAAGTTAAGAAAGGCATTCAACTATGGGTGGGTGAGTACTTGTTTGGTTCTACCGTTTCTAGTGGTAGGGTGTTAGCTAACCCATGGGCCGGATGGCTGGAATCAGTGGAGTTTTAATAATCAAACTGAGAAATCTTAGGATTACACTAGGATTCGAGTAGCTAGTTAATTCCCTGATAAATTTCTCAGTTGAGTGGATCAACGAGTGCTTGATCTTGATTAGGAAAAAAGCGTTGAAATTACTCAAATGATCAAATTATATCAGCGATAGTTTCCTTCTATCTGGTTTATTCAGGTGAAGGATAGTTTAGAATTGATCTCGTTAGAAAAAAATTTCGTTAAGAAAATTCAAAAAGGTGGAATCGTCCCCGCTTTCCGGGCATTGAAAATTTTCCCGGTTTCGGTTTTGGAGTGACCACCAGCCTAGTCTCGTGCCCGGACATTTGTGGGCGAGGCCCCAAGTGAGAAACCCTGCCCCGCGCATGAGGGGGCTGCTTCCGCTGTCAACTACCGGGAGTCCGGCCGATGCGCGGAGGGGGCAGAGGGATCTCACAGCTGGTATCAGAGCAGAAATTGCCTAAATTTTTAATACAAATTTGGGAAAGAAATGTTTTTCACTTGTTAATACTATGTGAATGAACTTCAAAAATTGAAAACTTATAAATTGAATTGAAAATTTATAGATAGACACCCCGAACCTATCTGGAATTCCTGGACAGGATATGATAGCTTTTGTGTTTGATCACCTCATCAACTCTGCTACGACCCGAATGAGCAGAGTGAGACTCGCTCGCCATTTTGAGAGTCTTTACTTTCCTGATCCTCTTGAGCGATGTCGGTATATGTGGTTCTCTGGAGGACGGTGTATTAACATCAGTACCAGTCAGCGTCAGAGGCTCAGGCAAAATATTTCCTTGGCCACAAGTCTGATAAGACTAGGGATGGTTCAGCACGTTCTACTCTGTGATCATTCACCCAAGAACTTCAAAACTTCATGCCGATTTTTTAGACTTTTTTGTCGCTTTATCCCGAGAAATAGAATTAGAGCACCTCTTTGTGTAATGAATCGTGTGTACCATGGCATGTCTTCTTCACAGTTTTGCTTCTTTATACGATTACGATTGAGGCGGTGATTCTGGAGCCGAGCTGCTCTATGTACATATTGCAACTTTTATATAAATATAGAAATGTTTTCTGGAGAAAAGAAAATTCCCTAGTATATAAGTGATTGTTTACGGCGGACGATCTGATAAAGAAAAATCTGTTGTCATAGATCTCCAATAACATCATTGTCTTGTTTAAGAAATTGTTTTCCAAATCTCTAAGTCTTAGGATCTCATGGATGATATCAAAATAAAAACTTAATAATATATAAATTTTTGGCAGATCATGAGACCCTCTCTCTGAAGATGACGAGCTTGACCCTGATGTTCGCAAGGCTCTTCATAGGACTCAGCCAGGACTCTTCAAAGGAGAAGGGGAGAACCTAGGCGAGGCTGTGGAGAAATGGGTGGAAGCCATGGAAGAATATTTTGACGTCACAGGCTACAGTGAGCGGAGCAAAATGGCTCTTGCGTGGCTAAAAATAGTGGAAACAGCTAGGGCAGCATGGAGGAACCACTGTGACACCAACCGTCTGAACAGAAATATTCAGTCCTGGAACAACCTAAAAACCTATCTAAGGAAGAGATTTTGTCCCCCTGGATTTTTGGAAATCAAAATGAACGAATTCTTAGAGCTAAAGCAGGAGAGCAAAACCATCGAGGAATATCACCAGGCCTTTGCTCTTCTACTCAAATATTCACCACCTCTAGATGAAGAACAACTCATGGCCACGTTCATTCGGGGAATGAACGAACCCTTGGACACACTAGTCAAAAATGCCAAGCCAGTGTCCATGGCTGAAGCAGTAAGAATGGTAAAAGATTTTGCCAAAGCCTTTGTAGTAAAGGTCCCGCCAAAGCCTGCACCCTCTAACTTTAAAAGATTCCAAGCCCAGAGAAGTACTTCAAACTTTCCACCCCCGAAGAGGCAGTTTAAATGATGAAATCATTCATCACATCATAGGGATACAATGGGCAAAAGATGCATAGGATGAACTCAATAAATTATTTGGCACTCAAGCAAAAAATTCAAAGATAAATCTGTTAATGCAATTCTACAAACTTGATATAAAGGAAAGTGAACCTTTAATCACATACTTGAACAAATACAAAATCATTAAGCAACAACTGACAGCCATTGGTAGAAGATGATGAGGCACTAGCAGTGCTTCTAAAGAGTGTGGACAAAGGTGAATATGAAAATATTGTAGCAACCTTAAAGAATGTACCTGAATTGAAGCTGCACGAGATAGAAGGAGCTCTACTAGAGCAAAATACCAAGGTCAAAGAGAAGAAATGGCTGGAGTCAATAGCTAGAGAGAAAAAAGCATTCTTCACCCAAGGAGGATTCTCACAAGGACGAGGACGAGGAAGAGGCAGAGTAGGAGGAAGGACCTTCACTTGCCACAACTGTGGGAAGCCAGGACACATGGCAAGAGAGACTGCCTACAACAAACCCAGTGGAGAAGGAACAACATCGGCAAACTTCATGGAGGCTCCTAAGGAAGTGAAGTCAGATCATCTTTTCTGAGAGAGAGAGAGAGAGAGAAAGAGAGAGAGAGAGAGAGAAACCCCACAACCCAATGTAACCTGCCCCAACAAAGTAAAACTACCTCTGAGCCACCGATGATGTAGGCCATGTGGTAGATGTATGTATGAGCACTTTAGTCAAGGTCACGGGCACTTGTAGTATCCTTGGACACATAGAGAGAGAAAGTGTCAAGGACTATGAGTTTAGGGACTTGAGGCACTAGTCGTGGGCTACCAAGTACGAGGGAAACTTGGTATAGCATCCAGGTGTGCTAGGATTATTCACTTGAGGGGAGGTGTTGAAATATACAAGTGAATAGGGTGTGTGCGGGAACAAGCCCTTAGCAAGCGGTTGTAAAAGAGAAATTGTAAATGAGTGAGAAGCTATAAAAAGGTGAGAGGTATCTTCTGGGAGAGAATAAAGGGTAGCATGAGAAGATTTAGGATGTGTGGAGATATTTTGGGAAGAGGTGGAGAGAATCAAGCAAAAGAAGTGGAGTGAATCAAGGAGAGATTAGTGGGATTAGATGCTTGGATGTAAACTCTATAAATTGAGGCATTGGCCTAATGAGAATTTGCTAGTTTTTTATTATCCATGCCTACATTAAGCTATCAATTGCTCATTAATCACATCTTAATCATCATCTAATCTCTTTGTTAATGATGTTGATTCTTGCATTTGATCCACCATAGCTCATCACATTGCTGTAAATTTAACAGTTATGAACGAGAAACGCCCGGTCACCTACACATGAACTTGGGAAAAAAAACCTCTTGAGGAGGGAAAACGTGCCCCAGGCCATTATTAGCCTACATCCACACATCACTTCTACCATATAAGCGGCTACAAGTTCCCCTTGTAATGATGATGTAAACATGTACAGGGATCATGTGGATAATCAATCCCCAAATGGCAATAAGCACAAAACTTTATAAAAAGCTTCAAACTTCTCTCATAAGAGATCCTTTCTGAACATATCTACCACATTGTCATGTGTAGAGACATAATCCAAGCTAATCTCTCATGCAATGAGCCTCTCACTGACATAATGATAATGCACCTCAATGAGCTTTGTGTATGTATTATGAAACACTAGTTTCCTTGCAACAATGATAATTCCCTCTAGTCATTAGCGAAGATGGACTACTGGACAACACCAAGATCTACCAAAAGGCATCCGAGCCATACACAATCCAAAGTCACTGTAAAAGTTATTGTGTACTCAACTTCACAGCTCAAAGTGGCCACTGTTAGTTGTTTCTTACTAAGGCATGATTTACATAAATTACGAAGGTGAAAGAAAAGGCCACGATTGGATACTTGCATATCCAACGTGATCAGAGTAACTGAAATCACGTAGCTAAATATATCACACTCCCTTAGCATAAAATAGCCCAAGGGACCGACTTCCCCTTGAATTTCACTTGGCAGCACAGCTAATATCCAACCTAATTAGAGTCACAGAAAGCATGTCATGAAAAGCATGCAACTGAATATATCAAACCCCTTTAGCATAAAATAGCCCAAGGGGCCAAGTGCCCTATAAGTATCACTTGGCAGCATAACTAATGCTTACTTCAGGCACTGTGTATAAACTTGCTCAACTAGGAGACCTCGAATTAAATGTATGACCTCGTATATATATAGAGAGATAAGGCACCCAATAGCCTCCTAATAAAGTGATCCATCAAATGGTTCACTTACATCTTGAAGATTGAGCCTAGCACCTGTCTCTACTAGTGTAGCAACAAACTTACATTTTTTTCAAGACCAAACCGTGTAAGCATTCTATGTATATACTTTGACTGCAACATCATAATACCATTATCATGTTGCATAAACTATATGCCCAAGCAATAATGTAATGAGTCCAAATCTATCATCTCAAATGACACATGTAATTCAGCCTTGAAGGCTGAAAAGTTCTCATCATTAAACATGTCATCAACGTATAAAACGATGACCAAAAAGTAATTCTTACTACTCTGAGTTGGGACTCTGACAAAAACCATTTACAATCCAATATATATTTATCTTCTAATAATATGCTATGGGAGCCTACTTAAGGCCATATAAATCTTTTCTTAACTTGTATACTTTAGACTCCTATTTGGCATATTTAAAAGATTTCCTAAAAAAGATCCCTTTTTAATAATATTTAAAAAAAACCATGATGCTTGTATATAATCATATCTAAAAGTACACTAAATTTCTATGTTTTGGGATTTGCTAAAATTGATCTAAAAGTAAAAATGCCCTTAAAAATATATTTTATAAATTAAAAATATAAATCCAAAAAACTATTCATGAAAGTTTTCAAAATATCCCCAAAATAAAATTTTGAGTTTTATGACAAATGTTTGCAAAAAAAATCATCTACTTTTTTGTGATAGTTTATTTTTAGTTCTCTACATTTTTTTTTAAAGACACACTTCTTAATTTAGTCAACCAGATCATGGCTATTGATTTCAAATAGAGTTAGTATATATAAAGAATTCAAGTTTAATAAAAAATTACATATTGGTTATTGATTTTTGTTATTGAATTTGAATATAAAACTAGATATTGGTATTGATTTTCAATACGAAACTAAATATTGAGACATTGAAATATTTTTTTCCCTAAATGGGTATCCATTTTTTATAATTTTTTAACCACTTTAATTTATTTCAAATTACTTATCATAATATTTTATTTATTGGCAAGATTTTGATACCATAAATCCATTTATTGTTGTATTATATTAGAAATAGCTATATGCCTTTTTTAGAAAAAACAAAGATAAAAAGCTTTCATCTTGTTTTAGAAAATGGATACATTGTGTTGAAAACACACAATTTGGATACCAAGTATCTAAATTATGTTGAAAACACATAATTCTAGATACTTGATATCCATTTGGGATACCAAAACACACAATTTGGATACCAAGTATCTAAATTGTGTTGAAACACACAAATCTAGATGCTTGATATCCATTTTCTAAAACAAACAAGGAGCTTCTAAAATAAGTAAAAACTGCATGTTTTAAAAAATGGATACCAACTTGAAAACCTTGTGTGTTTATAACACAAATTGTGTTAAAAACAGGGAGGTATCTTTCAAAACAAGTAAAAGCTACCTATTTTAGAGAATAGATACCAAGTTGAAAGGCTTGTGCGAATTGTGTTGAGAACAAACAAGACTTCCAACTTGGTATCCCTTTTTTTTAAGGCTCCTTTCAACTTGGTATTTATTTGTTTTTAAGTTTTCTTGAAATACAATAACTTGAGCTATAATACATAATTTTTTAAATATTTTGGCACCAACATATCATTTAGATTGTAAGCATATCTTTTGGCACCAACATAACATTTAGATTGTATGCATGTCTTTTGTGACTATAATCTAAACGTTATGTTCATGCACGTAGCTCAAGCTATTGTATTTTTAAAAAAACTTAAACTTTTGTCTCCCTTTTTTTAAAGAAAACCCAAACATTAGGTTCATATATGCACGTAGCTCAGGCTATTGTTTTTTTTATTTAAAAAAACTCAAACTTTTGTACCCCTTTTTTAAAGAAAACCCAAACAAGTAAAATATCTTTGCTTGTTTAAAAAAATTATACCAAGTTGAAAGTCTTTTATGTTTTTAACATAATTCGTATTGAAAACACACAAGCCTTTTATGTTTTTAACATAATTCGTATTGAAAACACACAAGCCTTATTTGCACCAACCATTTGGAATACTCTTGGGATGCTTGTATAGTTGGCCATTCCTCAGCCTCATCCACAATTGCTAGCTAATTTATGCACTAAAATTTGACCT
The DNA here is from genome assembly GCF_041138505.1 of Cibotium barometz. Lineage (NCBI taxonomy): Eukaryota > Viridiplantae > Streptophyta > Polypodiopsida > Cyatheales > Cibotiaceae > Cibotium > Cibotium barometz. Next base: position 30,803,470 of record NC_141071.1, read on the forward strand.
GTGATTTTTAGCCGGTATGGGTTGATTTATAGCACCTTATTGAGCATTCATTTTCATATGGTGTAAACTAATTATTGGAGTGGAGACAAAGGTAGCAACATACATACAGATAAAGCAAGTAAAAATAGAAGTAGGTTTGGGTGCACATGCACATGAGGAATGGGGCCTAGGCACTTGGGTTTAGGAAAATTTACATATGTACCTTTGGGGGACCTTGGGCTATATTAGGCATAGGGCTCATGGACATTGTACCCTTTTGATCATATTCACTCTATAGACATTCATGTCTTCTTGGTGCTCATGCGCAAGCTTTCATGGCCTTCTTGGCTATTACCCTAGGATGGTGACCCACACCCATACTGTCACTCCATGCTTTGAGTGGCCAACCCTAGTTTCTTGCATTGGTATCAAAGCTCTTGGCTTGGATCCTTTGTTTTGGAGTGATTAAACCCTTAATCACTTCGAAATTAAGTTTTACATAGTTTTTTAGAGTTGCTATTTTCTTAATTTGAGAAGATTAGCAATCAAATTTGTGATAATCATTTTTGAATTTGCATTAATCTCTATTTTTAAAACCCTTAATCCACATTATCCCTTGGTTTTCTTATTTTCTTGAAGTTCTTTAACTTCTTGATTTTCTTAAATTTTAAGATTTTCTTGATTTTCAAATTAGGGTTTGTAGAGATTTTAGCGACTAGTTTTTAGTGAATTTCTTACATTATCTTGATTAGAGAGCTTATATTTTCATTTTTTAATCCATTACACCTCTATCTCTATCCTATTTTCCCAAATCTTGGAGTTCTTGGAGCAGATTTATAAGAAGTTTGGTTGCTGAAGCAGTTTTGCAAAAACTTCATTGCAGTTTTCAAAGACTGGTGCATACTATGTAGATTATTATTGCAGATTTTTATATTACTGTGCAGAGTATTCAGATTGCAGAGTTTATGCAAAGTACAATTTGCTGTGTTAAAAATTAAGGTGGTTGTGCAAAATATTACAGATGTTTGTGTAACACAAGTTCTTAGATTTCTGTTGTAGAGTTACAGAGTGCTATGTTGAGTGCATATTCATTGTAGTCTTGAACAAATTTTCAAGATTTGGTGCAAAAGCTCGGTGCAATTTCAAGAAGTATACAAAATACAGTTTACTGTGCAAATTTTAAAAAAAAACAATGCTGAAGATACCACTGCAAAGTACAATTCTGCAGATCTACAGTACAGAACAAAGTAGTTTACAAATTATGCAAAGTTATTTGTGCTGAAATTAAATCTTGATACACAACAGAACAATAAGGGATTCTTGATCAAATCTTTATAATCTTGATACTTTCTTACAAAGAAGTTAGACAAAGATTACAAATCTGTTGGAGAAGTACAAATCTACACAGCTTAGTATAAATCTTGATGTATTAGAAGTAAAGGAAGCAAGAAAAGTGTTGAGAAAACACTGTTTATAAGCACATACCCTAGTTTATAGCATTTTAGCACATTGCCATCAAGAAGATGTATAGCATGTTGTTCTATTATAGATCTGAGCATCAATATTATGCAGAGAGCATGTTGATAACTAGTTGATACAAAAATGTACAAGATTTACGATTTCGAGTGCAAAAATTCAAAAAGTTTGTTGATTAACACTGTCTTCGCAAGTATGGCCTTGCTTGGAATTGAACCCAGTCCACTAGTGTGAGCCAGTGTACCCCATACACCACAAGGCTCTCCTAACTTGCACACAAGGTTTCTTCAGTGTGAAGATCAGATTCTATAAAGAACTAGTTCTCTGAAAAGATAGGCTGTCAAAGAATAGAACAAAGTGAAGATTTCATTTTTTGCAACTTGGTGAAGAAGAGTTGTTTGTCCCGACCTCAACAACTAGATCTCCCAGACTAGCCCCATCTTTAATTTCAACAAGCGAAGGCATTTTAGAAGCCTTCTAATGCAAGAGAAATGAAGGAAGGCCAACTCAACCTTTGAGTTGCAACAAGGAAGAGCAGAAGGCCAACACTAGAGCTTCATCACCTTGTTTCAAAAAAGTCAGCTATAGATTAGCTCTTCTTCAACCGAGGCGTTTTTACAACACTCAACGCATCAATGCAACCAACACACACATAAGCGGCTTCAACGGATCCGTCTCCCAAAACCTCTTCCTCAAATACGTGGACAAAGGCAGACTCACTATCTTTGTCAAGAAATTTGGAAGCAGCTTTAGCCGTATCATCACACACAAACATCACAGTTGCACAGTTTCTAGGCCACATAACCAAGCATCTAGCATCAACCAAGCGCCATAGTAGATTGGTGGGTTTGGCATTTTGCAGTGAGAGAGGTGCAGCAGGAAGCACTAGCTCATTAAAAACAGCTTGATATAGAGTGTATATCACTCCAACAGTCAGAAACCGATCTGAGTGCTAGGCTTTCAAGCTTGATAGTTAGGGAAGAGAGTGCAATCAAGGGGAGATTACGACATTGTCCTCTCAGCAAAAATAACAGCAAGCGTTGAATCTCTCTCAACTTGGTCTAATCTAGCTGGAGTGCCAATACTACAGACATCAATGGCCGTGGTAGCAGGCAACGGGCTTTGTTAGAGCATTGAATCAAAGTTTGGAGAGGGTTCTGTTATCCTATCTTAACAGATTTTGCGGTCCAGCAATGCAGCCGATGGAGACAAAAGCGGCATGCGAAGATGGAGACAACCAGGGAAATGGCACTAATTTGTGCTTTGCTTAACTCATTGAGTGCAATCATCTAGCAGCGATAGCAGCCTACAATGGTTCACAACACATGCTTCTTGTACAATGAGCAGCAAGTGTTTCATCTCACCTCAGCGTAGCCTAACACAACGTCATCAACAGCAAGAATCCAAACAGCAGCATCAACCAAGCTTTCGGTAACGAAAGTAGCCATCTCGGTGACCATCTACAGCACCTACAGTCATCGCTCAGCGTCATTCAGCCGCATAAGTGCCTACATTGCAAGCCTGGGCAACAGGCTCAAGACCTTTGTCTTCATTATCTTCTCCAAGCATCCTTAACAATCAAAAGCATTATCTTCTCCAAGCATCCTTTGTCTTCATTATCTTCTCCAAGCATCCTTAACAATCAAAAGCCTCTCGTCAAACAGCGAAAAAAACGTGTCACTCACAGCACAACCTGCATCATCACCTCATTCCAGGCTCATCACAGACATGTCTGACTGTAGCACAATGTGGAAAGCACATTCCACATCATCGCCGTGTTCAAGGCTCTGCACACAAACAGGCATTCTTAGGGAGCATTAATGTCTATTTTTATTTTTATTTTTATTTTTTTTAGGAAGCGTCGCCTATAGCGTTGAGAACATGGCTGCAGGCACAAGCTCGTTTGCTCCTACTACCTAATGGCAAAAGCAATATTCGGAGTTTCACCACCTTGTTCTGATCCTTGCCCTCAAGAGGAGGCAAGCGCATTGCGTTGAAACTTACCACTGAGCAAGAGCATCATAGCCTGAGAGACTCAACAAGCAAGAAAGCAACCCAGCTCTTACACTCACAAGGAGAGGAAAGAGGTGCAGCTGCAAGAAGCGAGTGAGGAAGAGAAGTGAAAGAGAAAGAACGTGTAGTCTTTTGCTTTAACCCTATTCTATCATCTTTTTCTTTAACCCTATTCTCACTCACTTCTCCACCCTCCATCCACTTCACGTCTTGTCCCTTCATTTTTTGGGTTTTTCACGCTAGCCCATCTCGCCTAGTTTTGTAGCTTGTTCCCATGTAGCTTTTGTCATGCTCTTGTGCCAAAGTATTTTCACGGGTTCCTTCTTTGGATTTGGGTTTTGGTGCATTTGGGTAGTGTTCACTTTTGGCCATTTGGTTTATTTTTTAGTGTTCACATGCACATTTTTTACCATTTGAGCATATAGGTGCTTTTTCCACATGGTGTGGCATTCTTGAGCACATTTGGGGGTGTTTCCACACTTTTAGGCATTGGCGAGACGACATGGGGCTCCATTACTACCTCTACCCTACCTCTACCCCGCCTACGATCATTGTGCTACCCACCATCATCGTCGTCGAAATCACTATGTCTCCATCCAAGATGCTAATTGTGCAGCATCCACTCATACCCTATTACTCTAGCTCTATGCCCATCATCTTGATTTACCATTTCAGGTGAGGAGATGCATATCATTTGCCGAGTTCATACATACATTTGGCACATCGCGGCTTCGACCTCTAGATTCTTCCTCACGGACATCATGTTATAATGACACATTATATTCATGTCCTTTATGGATGTTTAAGCTTGAGATGATGTTGCCTAGCCAGTTTAGACACTTATTTGATGAGGGGGATGTCCATGCCAAATGGTCGAGATGTTCTACACATGGTGATTTTGTTGAGGATCTATGCGGTTATCTTTACAGGGATGGCTCCACATTGCTTGCATGGTGTGAGGTGAAAAAAAGAAAAGAACCACTGCCTCTATAGCTCTTCCACCTCCCAAACTTGGAATCACACACATGAACGGGGCACCACCAGCCACCGGCTGGAACACTTTCTCACCATGCACCACCCAACCCACTCCATAAAGACAGCTCAAAACCCCAATAAAGAGATGATTATCCAACAAAAAACATATACAACATCAACCATGTACAACTCAGCAAATATACCAAAAACCAGGACTCTAGCTAGGATTTACTGCCAAGGGAATACACCCTTGCGTCTGACAACCAAGCCTCTGTAACTCTAGAGGGCGCCCACAGCAGCAACCCTTCTTCACTTCCTCTGTAGCCCAGCTATTCTCTGTCCAGCTGCTACCTGCCAAGTGTCGTAGGCGAGCCCACTGTCTCCAGCCCACACATCAGCACCTCTTCAGTCAACACACAATACCCAAGGCTCTCTCTCTGGTCAGCATCCACTCTCTGCCTGCAATCATCGCCCACACTAGATCAGCTACTCTCTCTTCAGAAGGTGCCCACACTAGCTAACCTTCAACTCAGCAGCTCCCACTCTCTGTGTGTCGTGACCAGCAGCTTCGCCAACCACCAAAGCCTTGCACAATCTCTTCAGCACCACGAACCACTGCTCAACGCAGCATCACCATCTCTTGCATCCAACCAAAGCCACATCACATTCAGTCTCTTGCCTTTCTCTGCTTCACTCTTGCTCTCCTCGATTTTTCCAGAGCTCCCCTGGTCGTGCCTGCAGAACCAGCCCGGCTGCACACTTACCCACCAGCCTTACCTGTATCGCCAACTCTTGCAGCCCTATGCACCACCCACGCGGCTCGAAATCATTGCCTGCAGTCAGCCTTCTACAGCCCACACAAGACCTTTACAAGGCGGCCAACACTCTGGCTCTCTTCGCACATCTGACTGTGCTCCTTTCACACCATACGGCTGCAGCTGCACAATCACTAGAGGGCGCCCCACTTACTAGGCGGCTCTCCTCTGCACCCCAGCCCTTGACGGCCACTAGCTCACGGCTGAGCTCTTTTCACGTTAATTCTCCACTCGCCTCAGCTCTACAAAATCACCAAGCCTTCTCTACGCACAAGACCACTGGTCGGAGCTGCATCACTGGATCACCTGGCCTTCCACACGGTGGCCAATTCTTTGCTCCCTCTCCACACAGCCACTTCAGCGCTGCCACCTTCCCTCTGGTCTCACGATCACCCGGACGCTTCACTACAGCAAGCGCGACCTCCACATGGACCCCTGGCTGCGCAGCAAAGCGGTCACCTCTCTTGCTCTCTTCACCAGCCTCTACTAGTTGCCCAGTCACCGCCAAGAGCAACCAACTTGACCCCTTCTCTGGCTCCTCAGCAAGGCGGTTCCTCACCCTCTTCGCCTGTACTGCACCAGCGCCTCTGCACGGGCGACCTTCTCCTCAAAAGGCGGCAACTTACCCTTCGTCACCACCTGAGCCTTGTCTGTCTCCAAATCACCCGGCCTCTGGCTCGTGCCAACACAGAGCCTCTGTAAGCCTGCTCTCCAAAACCACCTCCAAGGCCGCCCCCTCGCTGGCTACTCTCTTTTTTTTCTCCTCGGACCCCCACTCCATTCCTTCGAAGCGCCACCCTTCGACCGTCTTCCAGATGGTTTCGCTGGCCCCCCATAATAATCACCACGTGGTCCCTTAATAGGGTGGCCACCTTGTATTATATTTATTATTATTTTAAAAGCCTCAAAGCCACAAAATGATGGCCACCATCCCAGCCTTAATACCTTGCTTTCCCTTGATATACGGCGCCCATAACCTGTCCTAAACAAGAGCTCCCCGCTGTCTCATTTCATCAGCATCATTATTTCCAAACACATCCATTGCCCAGTCGGTGCCCTACTTTTAGCAACCATCTGCACACCATATTCTTGCAATAAACACCAGATCTTCAGCGTCCGCTCCTAAAAAAAACATGTGCATATACCAACTTACTGCCAAACCACTCAGCCTGTACATTTGCTAGGGCCTTCAGGGCAAAGTTTATTCGCAAACCATCCACACCACATGTACACTGACCAAAAATACCTCTCAGATTTTCACCTGACACATGGGATGATGTATGTGGGGACTTGATTGAGTGTCCTACATTTGTGAGCAGAGATGACTATATACCTCAGAATGGGTATCATTATGACATGCATTCAGAGGGTGATGATGTGGATATTGATGATGATGTTCATGCTATGACTATAGATGATTATATGGGTGGTGATGATCGTAGTGATCATTCATGGGACACATTTTTTGAGTTATGGCATGATAGGTTTGGATCCTTGGAGGACATGGATCGAGCATGCTACCACTTTCATTGCTATATCATGGTGGTGTTCTCATGGGCCTTAAGAGCTTCTACGACTCACCCACGACATGGACTAGCCATCATCTCATTGATTCTCATTTACTTAGACCGAATCATTCATTGTATTATGATGGGGATGATGAGGATGATGATGTATTGTACACACACACACACACACACACACATGATGATATTGATGTATCGCACACACATACACATGATGATAGTGATACACACGCACATGATGCCACTGACACATATGCACATAATGATGATGTATGTGATAGTGATAGTGATAGTGATAGTGATGTGTGTGAGTTAGATCATGTGGGCATGATCTCGAGGGCAGAGATGGCAGCGAGCACGTCGAGCATTTCGAGCATCATAGAGCTACCTATCTCTATTCCTAGTGATCAGAGGGATACATTAGATGATCATAGCGATGCATCCGATGACCTTGATGGGCATTGATCATTCGGCTAGTCATACATCCCTGGTTATACATGGGGATGACACTTCACATGTCATTGAGCACATCATAGACCATGAGAAGCATAGACCCGAGGTTCTAGTATTAGATGTGTTGGGCTAATCCTCTAGAGTTGCTACATGTGGAGAGATTTTGGATACGACCACTACTCCTAGTTTTCATAGCATTCATAGCAGCATTCGTGTGGATCGAGTTGTTGTGATTGAGCAGTCAAGGGTAGTGCATGAGAGTAGTGATGAGTTCGTGGAGGTGAGACATCGTAGGAGTATGCATATCGATTTTATTTTTAGCATATCCTATGGAATATGTCTTTCCATTGTGAGCTTCGCTTGCATAGCCTCACTCCCTTTCTCTCTCTATTGTGAGCTAATGGCATGCAAACTCTCTCTCTCTCTCTCTCTCTCTCTCTCTCTCTCTCTCTATCTATCTCTCTATCTATCTATCCTGACTGCATCCTCCCTCTCTCTAATCTCAATTCCTTGGAAGGTTATGACATGCACTCACTCCCTCTAATCTCAACTCCTCTCTCTCTCTCTCTCTCTCTCTCTCTCTCTCTCTCTCTCTCTCTCTCTCTCTCTCTCTCTCTATCCTGTGATTGACTGCATCCTCCCTCTCTCTAATCTCAATTCCTTGGAAGGTTATGACATCCACTCACTCCCTCTAATCTCAACTCCTCTCTCTCTCTCTCTCTCTCTCTCTCTCTCTCTCTCTCTCTCTCTCTCTCTCTCTCTCTCTCTCTCTCTCTCTCTACGGTGAGCTTAGTGCCTCCCTCTTCTTTTCCACTATCAACTCCCTCTAAGCATGGCATTTCATGAAATCACTAACACTAATGTGCCATTGCATCGATGCAAGGTGGACTTGCATGTGTGGGTGTTAGAAGAGTATGTAACTTCGGGCAAGGTTCATCTCAGAACAGGAGAGGAATGTACGTAGACTAGGGGGTCACACTAATGTGGATCTATGGGTTGATGGGCATCTATACCTAGCTGACCCAGAGTGCATTACCCACCCACTTTCAAAGACTTACCATCATTTATTTAGTATGTGGGAGATGGTGAGAATGGGATGCTCGACTACTACTGCAAGAGATTAGCAACAACTGACGCGCTAATAGAGTCTTCTACTTGTCATCATAGTTGTATACGCTCCCAGTTAACCGTGCTAGTGTACACCAAGGCCTACTTCATGCTCAAGAAAAAATCAGGGAGCTTGAGGGTGTAAATCAAGAGAGAGCAGCGTGTGTGGAAAAACTTATGCAAACCATCTCCCACATGAAAAGCACTCGTATTAGAGCTAGGGAGCGTAAGAGGCCACTCAACCACATCAAAACACTTGCAGTTGGGGGGAGTGCTCGTAAGCGGAGAGTTCAAGCAATGCGGTATGGCTCTTTTTTCTTATTCTCTAGCACTTCCAATTCAAAATGCCAATGTAAAGCATGTTTGCACTTGTGTATTGTAATGTAATTTTGCTAGTTTTTAGAGTATTCCTTCAAGATTCCACAAGTTCTGATAAAATCAGGGATTGTAATGAGCTCTTGCACTCTATCACAATAAGGGAGCATGTTCTTAAAATGATTAGGAATCGCTGTTGCAAGAAGATACGTAGGGTTGTTTCCAATGATATCATACAACACGTTTCCCAAAGTATCAGCAATGTTGATGTTGTTAATGCATGCGATGAGGTAGGCATTAGCACAAAGGGCTAGGAGACACCCTTCATAAGAAAGGTATCACGCACAACCTTTTCCCACCACCAAAGAGGGTTCATCTAGCGAAGGGAGTGAGCAATAAAGATGTAAAATGTAGGATTGGGGATAGACACACAAGGTGCTAGCATGGATCTTTGAGAGGTTGCCTTGGGTGAGTGATGTGATAAAGTCACAAATAGGGGGTGAGAACCTGGATGTTGATGGTTTATGGAGCTTTGACATTGGTTAGTTTGACATATGGTTCCTCAAAAGGTTTCAATTAGTGGAGGCAAGGCGAGAAGGTTTCTCCAGAAGCCTGTCAACAAAAAAACAGGAGAAGGTTCAAAGAAATGCAAATAGGCAACATGTCGAGGAAGGTGAAAATGTTCCTGCAAAGAGAACTTTGTGCTTGTACTACTTCGGACTTCTTGGATGCAAACATTGTTGTTTTGCGTTAGTAAGAGTGGGAAAATTTCAATAAGGTAGTACAGTTGATGAATCAAAGCAGCACAACAAAGGAAAGCCACAAACAATTTCAAGTAGAGTTGTAAAGCTTCATTAAAGCCATGGTCCGCACATTGGGTGAATTGAATATTGTGGATTACATGGTAATATAATGCTTTAAAAGGTTTTGCAAAACAGATTTCTTCTTCTAATGCACTTTTCCTAAATGGAGGTTTTGTTTGGTATCTACACCATATCTTATACGCTCATGGTGCATGGTTCATGAACGCGTACAGCTCTCTTGACATGTACAACACCCAAGGAATGGAGAAAAGTCATTACCGTGCAAGGAGAGTTTATTTCAAGAACACAAGACATGAAGGTGGCAGGACTCGATCAAACTATCTCAAAGATTGGTTCTTCCGTTATACCTTTGGAAGGACTCGATCAAACTATCTCAAAGAAATGTTTAATTGGTTCTTCCGTTATACCTTTGGAAGAAGAAACCTTTCAAGGGAGAGGACTCAAATGTCCAAATTGGCCCAAATTGCCAAAATGAAAAGTAAGGGTCAAAAAACCTACATGTGAATTGAGGGTAAGCAGGGATGTTGTATTTGACGAGATGAGTAGCTGGTATGCTACTGAAAAAGATGTTGTTGGGACTGATGTAAGTGGAAATGTGGTTGCATAGAATGCAAATCAGCAATCACAGTCATTGAGTGGACCAAGAGAGTCCTCATGCAGCAGTTCTGTTGATCGACCATGGACTGGCAAGCTGCTTCATAACACCAGTCCTAGAAATGTAGCTGATACATCACATATAGGCAAAGAGAAAGTCATTGAGCCCCTTGGTATGCTTGATATTTTTGCAGTGCATTCTCTTGTTGATGAAGAGTCTAGTGTCTCGGAGATTAGCCTTGATAAGGAGCTTAGGATTCCAGCAAATGAGGACACCTCGTGTGAAGAAGGCTATGGAAGCCATGAATGCAAAGTTACGAAGATTTGGAAGAGTCAAAAACCCTATGCAGAGGTTGACTTATGATGGCTATGTGGCACATCACTATGCTTATATGGCAAAAGTTATGCAGGTTGTAGAACCCACATGTTTTGATGAGGCTATTGGAAATGTGTGTTGGGAGAAAGCTATGGATGAGGAGATGGACGCATTGTACGGAAATGAGACTTGGGATTTGGTGCCATTTCCTGAAAGGCAAGAAAGCTATTGGATGTAAGTGGGTGTATAAGGTGAAACATAACAGTGATGGTAGCATAATCAGGTACAAGGCTATACTGGTAGCCAAAGGATATGCACAGACACATGGGATTGATTATGAGGAGACGTTTTCCCCGGTTGAAAAGATGGAAACTATGAGAGCTATGATTGTGGTGGCAGCTAAAGGCTAGTTTTTACATCAGATGGATGTAAAAAATGTGTTCTAGAAGAAGTGTATATGGATTAGCCACCTCGTTTTGAGAATATAGGTCACCCAAAGTATGTATGTAAGCTTTGTAAGGCCTTATATGGGCTAAAGCAAGCTCCACGAGCATGGCATGACAAGATTTTTGAGTATCTTGTCACTATTGGTTTTCACATGGTAGATGTAGATTACTCTTTGTATGTGCGCAAGAGTGATAAGGGTATTGTGATCATCACCGTCTTTGTAGATAATCTTATTGTGGAGGGTGACAACTTGGAATAGATTGAGCATGTAAAAGGTCTTCTCAAAAGGAAGTTTGACATGAAGAATTTGTGAGATTTGTGCTACTTTTTGGGCATTGAGGTCATTCGCACACCTAACGGTATTTGGATATCATAGAGACAATATGTATTGGACATGTTGTCCAAGTATGGGATGGCTGGTTATAAGCCAATCTCGGTGCCATTAGATCAAAATGACAAGCTCAGTTTGAGGATGCAGGTTATGTGTTGGAGGATCCCACTATGTACAAGAAGATTTTGGGGAATTTGATCTATGTCACAAGCAGGCCAGAGTTGAGTTGCATTGTTGGCTTAGAGAGCCAATTTATGCAAGTTTTGCGCAAACCACATCTTGATAGTGTGCGATACACACTTTGGGGAATTTGATCTATGTCACAAGCAGGCCAGATTTGAGTTGCATTGTTGGCTTAGAGAGCCAATTTATGCAAGTTCTGCGCAAACCACATCTTGATAGTGTGCGATGCACACTTTGGTATTTGAGGGCCGGGTGAAAGCATGATAAGGTGATACACTTTCTACCAGTTGCATTGGTTGCTACCACACTTGAAGACAACCAATATTATTGGATTTAATATCATCATAATATGTATTTAGCAATTTATCTAGTGTCTTTTAGATATAATAAATGTGAAACAAGTAAACAACCATGTTTTAATTCTCTAACTTTGCATAAAAGTGTTTCACAACCAGTTGTAAACCATTGTCTAGGACACAGGTTTTCACTCCACCTTATCATGCTTTCACCCAGTTGATTATGCATTGTTTTATGCAACAGGTGTGCCATTGGAGTTATATGGGTACACAAATGCAAATTGGACAGGTAGCATCTCAAACAAAAGATCTACCGGTGGTCCGTGGATTTATGTTTTCATTAGGGAGTGTTGCTATGATGTGGAGTAACAAGAAGTAGCCCACAGTTGTCTTATCGAGTACAGAGGAATTATGGTGGCAGTGTGTGAGGTAGCTTGGTTACGCAAGCTAATTACTGATTTGGGGTTGCATGTGGAGAGAAAGGTTGGCATATATTGTGACAATCTTAACAGTATACAGTTAGCCAAGAACACAAAATTTCAAAAGTTTTGTTTTGGCATTTTGCAACGAGAGAAGTGTAGTAGGAAGCACTAGCTCATTAACAGTAGATTGGTAGGTTTGGCATTTTGCAGTGAGAGAAGTGCAGCAGGAAGCAGTAGCTCGTTAACAGAGAGAGGAAAAAATAGCGTGATATAGAGTGTACATCACTCCAACAGTCAGAAACCGATCTGAGTGCTAGGCTTTCAAGCTTGATAGTCATGGAAGAGAGTGCAATCAAGAGGGAGATTACGACATTGGCCTCTCAGCAAAAATAACAGCAGAGCAAGCATTAAATCTCTCTCAGCTTGGTCTAATCTAGCTGGAGTGCCAATACTACAGACATCAGTGGCCGTGGCAGACAGCAGGCAACGGGATTTGTTAGAGCATTGAATCAAAGTTTGGAGAGGGTTCTGTTATCCTATCTTAACAGATTTTGCGGTCCAGCAATGCAGCCGATGGAGACAAAAGCGGCATGCGAAGATGGAGACAACCAGGGAAATGGCACTAATTTGTGCTTTGCTTAACTAATTGAGGGCAATTATCTAGCAGCGATAGCAGCCTACAATGGTTCACAACACATGCTTCTTGTACAATGAGTAGCAAGTGTTTCATCTCACCTCAGCGTAGCCTAACACAACGTCATCAGCACAGCAGCATCAACCAAGCTTCCAGTAACGAAAGTAGCCATCTCGGTGACCATCTACAGCACCTACAGTCATCGCTCAGCGTCATTCAGCCGGATAAGTGCCTACATTGCAAGCCTGGGCAACAGGCTCAAGACCTTTGTCTTCATTATCTTCTCCAAGCATCCTTAACAACAATCAAAAGACTCTCGTCAAACAGCGAAAAAAAAACGTGTCACTCACAGCACACCCTGCATCATCACCTCATTCCAGGCTCATCACAGACATGTCTGACTGTAGCACAATGTGGAAAGCACATACCACATCAGCGCAGTGTTCAAGGCTTAGCGCACAAACAAGCGTTCTTAGGGAGCGTTAATGTCTATTTTTATTTTTATTTTTTCAGAAGCATCGCCTACAGCGCTACAGGCACAAGCTCGTTTGCTGCTGCTACCCCTAATGGCAAAAGCAATATTAGGAGTTTCACCACCTTGGTCTGAGCCTTGCCCCCTCAAGAGGAGGCAAGCGCATTGCGTTGAAACTTACCACTGAGCAAGAGCATCATAGCCTGAGAGACTTAACAAGCAAGAAAGCAACCCAGCTCTTACCCTCACAAGGAGAGGAAAGTGGTGCAAGAGAAGTGAAAGAGAAAGAACGTGTTGTCTTTTGCTTTAACCCTATTCTATCATCTTTTTCTTTAACCCTATTCTCACTCACTTCTCCACCCTCCATCTACTTCAAGTCTTGTCCCTTTTTTTCACACTAGCCCATCTTGCTGCCCAGCTTGTTCCCACTTAGCTTTTGTCATGCTCTTGTGCCAAAGTATTTTCATGGGTTCCTTCTTTGGATTTGGGTTTTGGTGCATTTGGGTAGTGTACACACTTTTGGAAATTTGGTTTATTTTTTAGTGTTCACATGCACATTTTTTGCCATTTGAGCATATTGGTGCTTTTTCCACACATGGTGTGGCATTCTTGAGCACATTTGGGGCTGTTTCCACACTTTCAAGCATTGGCGAGATGACATGGGGATCCATTACGACCTCTACCCCGCCTACGATCATTGTGCTACCCACCATCATCGTCGTCGACATCACTATGTCTCCATCCTATACGCTAATTGTGCGGAATCTACTCATACCCTATTACTCTAGCTCTATGCCCGTCATCTTGATTTACCATTTCAAGTGAGGAGATGCATATCATTTGCCGAGTTCATACATATATTTGGCACATCGCAGCTTCGACCTCTAGATCCTTCTTCACCGACATCATGCTATGATGACACATTATATTCATGTCATTTATGGATGTTTGAGCTTGAGATGATGTTGCCTAGCTAGTTTAGACACTTATTTGATGAGGGGGATGTCCATGCCAGATGGTCGAGACGTTCTACACATGGTGATTTTGTTGAGGATCTATGTGGTTATCTTTACAGGGATGGCTCGACATTGCTTGCATGGGATGATGTATGTGGAGACTTGATTGAGTGTCCTACATTTGTGAGCAAAGATGAATATATACTTGAGAATGGATATCATTATGATATGCATTCAGGGGGTTATAATGTGGATAGTGATGATGATGTTCATGCTATGACTATAGATGATTATATGGGTGGTGATGATCGTAGTGATCATTCATGGGACACATTTTTTGAGTTATGGCATGATAGGTTTGGATCCTTGGAGGACATGGATCGAGCATGCTGCCACTTTCATTGCTATATCATAGTGGTGTTCTCATGGGCTTTACGAGCTTCTATGACTCACCCACGACATTGACTAGCCATCATCTCATTGATTTTCATTTACTTAGACCGAATCATTCATTGTATTATGATGGGGATGATGAGGATGATGATGTATTGTACACACACACACACACATGATGATATTAATGTATCGCACACACATACACATAATGATAGTGATACACGCGTATGTGATGCCACTGACACATATGCACATAATGATGATGTATGTGATAGTGATAGTGATAGTGATAGTGATAATGAGAGTAATGTGTGTGAGTTAGATCATGTGGGCATGTGATAGTGATAGTGATAGTGATAGTGAGAGTAATGTGTGTGAGTTAGATCATGTGGGCATGATCACGAGGCCAGAGATGGCAGCGAGCACATTGAGCATTGCGAGCATCATAGAGCTACCTATCTCTATTCCTAGTGTGATCAGAGGGATACATTAGATGATCATAGTGATGCATCCGATGATCTTGATGGGCATTGATCATTCGGCTAGTCATACATCCCTGGTTATACATGGGGATAACACTTCACATGTCATTGAGCACATCATAGACCATGAGAAGCATAGACCCGAGGTTCTAGTATTAGATGTGTTGGGCTAATCCTCTAGAGTTGCTACATGTGGAGAGATGTTGGATACGACCACTACTCCTAGTTTTCATAGCATTCATATGGTAGCATTCGTGTGGATCGAGTTGTTGTGATTGAGCAATCAAGGGTAGTGCATGAGAGTAGTGATGAGTTCGTGGAGGTGAGACATCGTAGGAGTATGCATATCGATCATAGTTTTAGCATATCCTATGAAATTGACCTCGAGAACTTTAAATTGACCTCGAGAACTTTAAATTTGATCCATGTATTTTCTTAGATCTAGTGTTATTGGAGATTGATTTATCATGGGATTTAGGTCATGTAGGGATACCATTGATGGAGATTGTCTATACTTTTGGGGATGACCTTAGTGGCCTTCGAGATTCCATTGATAGTGAGTTGTTTGATACTTCTTATCTCTCTTATGTAGACCTTTTGTCAATACTTAATGATGATGTTCTTTATGATGATCCAACTTTTATTTTAGAGGAACACACACATATAGAGTGTTTTGCACATGGAGATATTGTGCATGGGTCAGATCATACTTATACATACATTAATATGGTGGATCATGCCTTTGACATTTCGAGTGGTGCTACATATGACGGTGGCATGAGTTCACATTTGACTCTACATGAGGCCGACCTTGAGATATGTTCTTTTGGCTCCTATGGATGTCAACACAAGCCTATATTCTTTGGATGCATGACATTTTCCTTTGGATGCATTCTTTGCAATTTGAGGAGCATAGTTTTTGGATATGTGGCTCAACATTCAGATGCATCTATGGCATATTCCAATCTTGGCCTACACGATGATTCTTTTGTGCCAAGACCATTTGACAGTCTAGCCAAAAGTTTCGAACTTCTTTGGCAGATACCTTTCGTGCCAGATTCACACTGTGGTCGTGAGGATGGGTTTATGAGTTTTCCTTTTGATCTTGGAGCTACTATCTCTTTGGAGTGTTAAGCTTTCCTTTTGACCCAAGAGCTACGACCATTTGGGCTTCGACAATTTGGGATGTATATCATACATATCCCTTTGATCATGGAGGTTACTCGACTAGCTTCATCATTGACAATGGTTTCTTATCCTCTCCACTTGCACCAGATTATCATGGGACCATTGCCTTGGATTTTGTATGCCTCAGATTTCCTTTCAATCTCGGTGGTTACATAAATAGCCTCATCATCAATGCGAACCCTTTATCCTTTCCATTTGACCCACGGAGTCATAGGATTCATGTATGGGTCTTCTGCTACATCAACATTCAGTCATGGATGTGATTTTTGGCTTTTGTACATAGCCACTTGTATATGTCTTTTCTTTGGGCATGACCACCCTTCGATTTCGAGGACGAAATCATTGTAGAAGGGGATGGTTTGTAATGAAGTAGGTCTGGGTGCACATGCACATGGGGAATGGGACCTAGGCACTTGGGCTTAGGGACATTTACATGTGTACTTTTGGGGAGCCTTGGGCTATATTAGGCATAGGGCTCACGAACATTGTACCCTTTTGATCATATTCACTATATAGACATTCAAGTCTTCTTGGTGCTCACACCCAAGCTTTCATGGCCTTCTTGGCTATTACCCTAGGATGGTGACCCACACCCATGTTGTCGCTCCACACTTTGAGTGGCCAACCCTATTTTCACAAACAAGAGACATGATAAGGTCACTTACATACTCTCTCATAAGAGTGTACACACACTCAAGGGAAAAAACCTCTTGAGCAGGGAAAAAGTGCCACGGCTCATTATTAGCTTATGTCCACATATTGCTACCATCTAAATAGCTACATAACTATGAACAACACAACATATAAACACCTCATTTGTCAAACGTACCATAAGGTGTAATTGAGTTGTGAGTATACTTCTTGGAAAGTTATCTTTTCATACATATTGCCTCGATTGCCTCAACTCGAGCCTTCTCAATGGAATCTCAATGGATCTCCTTTCAGATCGCTAACCTTTAATAGAAAGAAAATTTGATAAATTTAAAAAACCATTATGTTTAAAGCACCAATCTATAAATGATAAATTTAAAAAACAATTCGTAAACTTAAGATATATATTGTGAGAGCACCAATCTATAAACGGTAAATTCAAAAAATAATTCATCAACTTCAGATACCTACATCATCTTGTGCCAATCATGTGATTTGAGACCATATAATTAAGGGATACCTTCTTCTTTGTTGTTGTAAACATTCCCTTTATATGCACCCTTTACACCAATTACACCAGTTGATGTATGAAAAGAGGAAATTTGACCCTTGACATTCTTTTCCTCTTGCCTTGTCAACTTTCATGATGGCACCTTTGGTAAAACATCATTATCATAGAATACCCTTGACCATACGCTTTAACCCTTCACATTCTTTTCCTCTTACCTTGTCAACCTTCATGGCACCTTTGGCAGTAAAGCATCCTTATCATAGACTACCGTTGACAACGTGCTTTCCTTGCATCAGATATCATTTAGGTCATCCCTCATTGCCTTTGTGTCTATTTTACCAATTATATGGTCCCAAATCATTGAGCCACATTCTTAAAAATGTGCATTGGATCAAGAAGATGATTAATCTTTAACTTTTCCCAAATTGAATATGGTGGATAGAAAATTGAGTACCTTTTCATGCCTATGGGTGGCATGATGGATCTCACTCTCCATCTCTCATCCCAATCTCCATCCATCCATATGCATGGAAGAATAAATTGATATTCATCAACATCGCTTTCTTTATTGCATGTGCTTGATTGGATAAAGTGATAATCCACAAATTAGACATGCATTATATCCTATTGTTGTGAGCTACCAAAATGGCATTTAGAGTTAAAAGACATTCTTATGCATCAAAATTATATATTAGAACTTTGCATACTCTTATAAGCATTAATTGAGTGCATAATAATGTTTGTATAACAATTGTCAATGTTTGCACAAAAATGTTTGCAACTCCCAATGGATAGCCCAATCTTTGCATAATAACTCCCAATGGATAGCCCAATCTTTGCATAATAACTCCCAATGGATGGCCAATGTTTGTTATTCTTCTCAACGTTGGTATACACACCACTAAGGCATCATTGAAGCGACTCTTATAGTGACACTTATATCGATGCTTATAGAAATACTAGGGAATTTATAGTTTTTGCTCTTGTAAACGAGATGATGACATCCCAATCTTTTTAAACATTCTCAAAATAGCTTCCCACTACCTTGCAGCTTTGTACCTTGACCTCCATCAATCTCTCCCAACATCCTTTCTATAATTTCTCCTCCTCTCCTTATTTAACCACTACTTATCAAATCAACCACTTCTTCTTCCTCCATGGCTATGCTGTGAAAGAAGACAATATCTATCTCCCTCTTCTTCTCTTTTAAGTATTTAGGGTTTTCTTCTATGTTTTTATTAGGAGTATTATCATTGTGCAAAACTATAATAATATTAAGATAAGCCTAATACTATTAGAGTATGCTAAATCCTAATAGTAATAGGCTTCTCTTTAGTAGTAATAGGCTTCTCTTTAATAGTAATAAGCTTCTCTTTAATAGTAATATGCTTCTCTTTAAAAGGTAATAGGCTTCTCTTTATGCTATAAGGGTTTATTGTTTTTCAAATACCGTATATGGAAAAGCCTAACACCATTAGGGTTTTTAGTATTAGTAAAAACCCTAATCTTTTTAGGGTTTAATAAGAAAGTCTTGTAGATGAGCTTATCTCTTGGATGTTTGTAATAATGCTCCTCTTAGTACTCTTCTTCTGCTTAAGCTTCCCATAAGCTCTTCTTACTCCTCTTGGTACTCTTCTTGCCCTCCTTCCCCTTATGTAATATTTCAAAGTTTAACTAGTTTTTTTATAAAAAAACTAATCTTGTTACCCTCTTCTTTCTTCTTTTTTATAGGTTCTTCATTTAAGTTTTCTCAAGCCCTCTTATGTTAAGGTCAAGGGATAGGCTCTACACTCTCCCATTCTCTTATGCTCTTTTTTTTTCCATAGAGATCTCTATGAGTACTATGCATGGATAAAGAGCTTTATGAGCACTATGCATGGATAGAGAGCAGTGTGCTAACCCTGTTGAGGCTTTATTTTTATAGGTTATATCCAAGCTAGGCTCTATGCTTTTATGCCATGTTTGGCTTATAGTTTTGCTTGATCCAAATTCATTTCTTGTATATTTTCTTGATCCATGAGCTCCATTCACTCTCTCTTCATTCTCCAATCATAAATCTCCCATTAAGATGTATTTTTCTTTGTCCTTGTTTCTTGCTTGTTTTTTATGCACTCTCGTGTGCCATGGTTTTATTTCTATATATTGTTTTTTTATTATAGAGCTCTCATTTGCATTGAGCTATCCTAAGGTTGTTTTTTTTTAGGTGTCTCTCTCTACTTGTAGATTGGATCTTCTAAACCTTATCTTCTCTTCTCATAAGGTAATACTCAACTCCTCATTTTCTTTTCATGTTCATGGCGCACCTCCGGGAATGTTGGGAGCTTGTATTTTTTTTCTATTACGAGCTCTATGCTATATGCATTAGAAGAGTTTATGCATATATAATCTCTTCTTATGCTCTTATGCAATGTGAGAGTTCTATGCATTAGAAGAGTTTATGCATGATGCAAAAGCTCTATGTATATAGAGAGTTCTATGCTCTATACATGTAAGAGCTCTATGCTAATTTGCAAGAGATCTATGCTCTATGCATGGGAGAGCTCTATGTTCTATACATCAATATGATCTTAAAATGTTAATAACTTTCTTGTTTTAACTCCAATGCCACCCCACTTTGCATGCCAAAAAAAACATATAATGGTGATCTTAAATTGATTTATTAAGTAATAACTACATCTAATTTCTATTTTAAACTAACTGTTATATGTTTTAAAGGTATGCAAAAGAGTAGTATTTTGTACATCACATATTTATCACAAAAATTATTTATTTCCACTTGATTAAGTGATACAAGGATAGGTAATTATGAGGATAATATGGCTAGATGGTCAAATTTTATTTTTAAATAGTTAAATTTTCTAACATCTCTATTGAAAATTTACTTCAAAGTCTTAGAGAAATTAAACATAATTAGTACATTAATTATAAAAATAATTTTCATATGGTTATACAATAATTTTATGCGAGATAGTAGTGCTAATCATGAGGCATTCTAAGTTGCTATATAGAGATGACTAGTTTACTAGATGAAAGTTAAAATCCCTATGTAGGCATTCTAAGTTGCTATATAGAGATGACTAGTTTACTAGATGAAAGTTAAAATCCCTATGTAGGCATTCTAAGTTGCTATATAGAGAATAATTTTTTACTAGATGCCATGTAGGTTTTCGTTTGTTGCCATTTACTATATAGAAATTATAATTTGTCATATAGGCAGAACTTATTTTCTAGCTATAAGATGAATTTTCTATATATACACACTCACAATTCCTAGATGTAGATCACTTCTTTATTAGATGCAAAGTCATTTTCCTATGTGGATATTATCATTTTCTATATAGGAGAACCACTCATTTGCTAGATAGATATTGTAATTTGCTACAATAATATATAGGAAATCATGATTCCTAGATTACATGAGAAAAAAGTGTGTTGATGTCTAGTAAATTTTATTAATTTTGTTAGATAGACTTACCTTTACTATGTAGTTTTGTGTCAAAAGTCCCTTGTGATTGGCAGTGCTTATAAAGGCATTTTTGTCTCAGCATCATAAGCAGCCACAAGTTCTAACAAATCTGCATGTCGGCCTTCTTACATCTACCCTAGCCAAAGGTGGCCCCTCTTGTTCTTTAATAGCCCCAAATTGGTTGCTTTCTAAGCATCAACATGCTCTTCTTATAGTCTTCAAACTTTATCTAGCCCAATAGAACCAAACGAACTCTAAATTTGTTATGCATGGAGAGTAATCTACAAACGGGTATAGCCACTATGTCGCACTTGTATTTTTAATATAACACATAAGCTATCTCCATAGGTATTAACATAACTCAAATGGTATTAACATTCCACATAACTCAAATGGTAGACCCAATTGTAACACCCTTCTCAGCGAGTAGAGAAAACAACCAACAAGTCCCAATAAGGCCATACACCTAAGGTAATGGTTTTGCCATTAGATATCCTTGAGCTTTTCTCCTTAGAGCCTTCACCTCCTTGTAGAATCGGATGCCCAATTTTCATGTTAGGCTAGATTCCCAATTGGTTTGCAATTTCCAAGCATTGAAGTAGAAGAAGACAAACTACTATAAATCTTGTGGTTGTGAGTGCAACATATAGGATTTTGAAGGTTGTTCAATTAACAGCAATTGGTTGCCAATTTAAGGGGGCATGGGAATGAGCCCAAAGGCATCAACAGTAGAATCCCTATTCACTATATATCAAAAAAGACAGAAACATATAATGTCCAAACTCTAGAGTTTTTCTTTTCCTTTTCTGGTGTAAAGAAGTCTTAAGGAAGTGTTCACATGAAAAGGTTTCACACATATAAAAGAGCTCACATTGGCATGCATAATTAAACATAAACATTGAAAAGCTTATTATAGT
This sequence comes from Cibotium barometz, assembly GCF_041138505.1. Taxonomy (NCBI): domain Eukaryota; kingdom Viridiplantae; phylum Streptophyta; class Polypodiopsida; order Cyatheales; family Cibotiaceae; genus Cibotium; species Cibotium barometz. The sequence goes on from NC_141071.1 coordinate 30,825,215, forward strand.
ATTGCATGCTTTAGTAAGAGCTTCCAAAATAATGAGTTCATCAAGATAGGCCACATCAATGTCCATATCATTGATGACATGGACTTTGGATTCTCCATCAATCAATTTATCACCAACATGAAAATTTGAGTCGTGTACATTAAGAGCGGCCTTCCAACTTATTCTCACCACCCAATCTTGCCGTTTAAAATCTCCTATCATCTTCATGACTCACCACATTGCTTTGCTCAACACCCTTCTAGATCAAGCAAGGTGGCTTTTAGCCCTCCTTTCACATATAGCATGGGGAAAGCTTCAATCATCATACTTTGTCCTCATCCCACATAAAGGACTCAGAAAGTCCTCTATTCACCAGTGTAGAGAATCATGTGATTAAGAGAGGGATTCCACCTTATTCACCACCCAAAGCTTGGAGTTTCAAATCTCCTATCATCTTCACGACCCAATGTTGGAGTTTCAAATCTCCTATTCTCTTCATAACTCTCTTTTACTTCCCACACCTTTCTAGATCAAGAAAAGTGGCTAATTGGCTATTAAGGAGACTTCCAAATGTCCCCCCCACCCCCCCTAGTTGGCCCTTTCACATGTGGCTTAGGTGGCAAAGCTTAAATTCTCGAGCTCTACCCCCTCAACCCACACAAAGACCCAAAAATCCCTCTAGATTCCCTAATGTAGGGGAATCCTGTCAATACAAGAAACAAGACTCCCCTTGATGGAAATTGGCATTTTTCACAAGTTCCATGTCCTCACCACATGAAAAATGTAATGTTATAACAAACATGTGTAATTATGTGTGTCTGGGGCAAGCATTTTGCTCTTACGCTCACCATGAGATCATCATGTGTGTGTAAGGGGCTTCAACACTCTGTGTCCATTGGTGTCCTTACTTATTATCTATAAGGATGTCTTATTATCCCCTTAGCTTAGTAAAGGGTTTTTTCAATGATACTAAAGCTATTGAAAAGACTATATCCAGTATTTATTTTTATAAAAGAGCCATAGCGTAATAAGAGTTCTTTTTTCAACGATACTAAGAGGATTGAAAACACTATATGTGCTATTAAAAGCACATGGACTTGAGAGCTTGGAAAAGCTTGCCCTATTTAAACCAAGCATGAAAAAATAAATTTTTTGTACTCTAAAATTCAAAATATTAGACAACAAAGTCTTGTAGTTGAGTCAAAGAGCTCACAAACATATATATATATGGGTGTGGGATCAAGTTCCACTTTCATGGAGTTTGCTAAAAAGGGAAGGTCCTCACTAAGGTCTAGCCTCAACAATTAATAGACCCACCCCACTAACTAAGAAGAATTTAAAAGGAAGGGCTATATAATGGTTAATAGGTACCACCATTATTTTTTTTGCTTTACATTAATTAATTAGCTTGCTGGTGGGGGCGGGATTATGAGCCTTAGGAAAGATTTTATTTCATTTTTTAGCCTTAGGGTTGTGCGATTTTAAGAAACTTTTAGAGTGAAGGTGATTTTTCCACCTTCTTGTTGGCAGGCTTGCTTCTAGAGGCTTCCAATGTGGGTATAAAAAGTAACAATGTGCTTGTGTGGTGACAACCCTTGCGAGAGAGAGCGTTGAAAAAATGGGGTGTCTGATAGAAGAGAGAGATGTAGCCTAATCATTTAGTTTATTAATAACTATAACTAGTGGGTAGACTCGTGCTTCGCACATCTTTTAAGAACTCCAAATTCAAATTTTACCCAAACATCCTGAAACCTCATCTGGTCTTCCCGAACCACCAAATTCTTACCATGTGAAACTCTTCTCTTTATATAATATAAAGATATAGAGATATAGGGGTGTGAGCGCATGAGGATGATAAGGCTACAACAACCAAATTATTATCATGGTTGGAACCTTACATTATACATATGGAAACAGCTTCCTTCTATGGTAGCTATGAGATTTTAGCTCTCAGACAGCAAAGTAGAGTGAAGAAAGGAGAAGCTAAGGGAGATGGTGTTCTTCCCATGATCATTCGCGTCATTGCACCACGTGCTGTTGCTATTGCTGGTCAGTAGTAGCCATAGCCCTATCTCTGCTGCTACTGTGTGTGCTAGGGTTGGTTTTCTTCTCCATCTTCTTGATGAGACCCGAGAGTCCTGAGTTCATAATTGAGAGCGTCCGCATGGAGAGGTTTGCAGTAGAGCTGAGCAGCCTTGCCCATGACCATCGCCATGAACATTTCTGTGCAAAACCCTTATCGCGTCGGCATTGAATACTCTATGTGTTAGGATTGGTTTCCTTCTTCATCTTCCGGAGAGGTTTGCAGTAGAGCTGAGCGGCTTTGCGGTCTACTTGTCCATGACCATCGCCATGAACATTTCTGCGCAAAACCCTAATCGCCCCTAACCTCAACTACATGTAGTCGGATACCCTCCTGGCCACGGCCATGGCGTGC